>NC_060270.1:33982286-34284956 GCF_021613505.1 Equus quagga | reverse complement strand
TTTGCAAAGACTTTTTAAACAAACGTAGATTAAAAACATACCAAAATTTAACAATACTTATCTCCAAAGGTTGGGATTGTGGTGGTTTTTTTTTTTTTTTTAAAGATTTTATTTTTTCCTTTTTCTCCCCAAAGCCCCCCGGTCCATAGGTGTGTATTCTTCGTTGTGGGTTCTTCTAGTTGTGGCATGTGGGACGCTGCCTCAGCGTGGTCTGATGAGCAGTGCCATGTCCGTGCCCAGGATTCGAACTAATGAAACACTGGGCCGCCTGCAGCGGAGCGCGTGAACTTAACCACTCGGCCATGGGGCCAGCCCCTGAATTGTGGTGGTTTTTATTTCCTTCTTTATCTCTCCTGAACTTTTCTAAATGTTTTACAATGAACACATAATAAATTTTGTACAAAAATGTTATGAGATTGAATCTTATATGTAAAAGGTTCTGATTTTTCAAGATGTCATCATTACCAGGAAACCAGGTGCATCTTTCCTACTGGTTTAACTCACAATGCTAAGCGAAACTTTCTTTGGCATATTTGACTAGTACAGAGCCAAATGTTCTTCTTCTTTTAAAGCAAGTTTGAAAACTAATGGACAATTCCACAATCAGCCAAGATATCCAACTCAGTTCCACTTGAAATAAAGAGTTCTGTGGAATTTTTAAAGCTGAGAATGGAAGATTAGTATTACCATCTAAGAGCATTAGATGGGGAATCAGAACACCTGGATTGAGTTCTAACTCTGACATTAGCTTGTGACCTTGAGCAGGTTTCTTAGTCCTTCCATGGGGCTTTCAGGCTGGGACTATATATAGAGATTGATATTTTTTAAATAAGGAATTGAAAAGTCAGTTTATCCAAAATACCACCAAGGCGGTGACACGTTACGTATGGCGACTTTAGCCACCTCTAGGCTAGAATCTCAGTAACCAACAACCAATCATGGTTGGAATGACACAAAGGAAGGAACTGATTTTCTTTTCTTTTTTGGCTTTTTGTTTGTTTGTTTGATGTGTAAAACAAAACACACTCTCATGCATAAAGTGCATGAGTCATAAACGTACAGCTTAACAAATTATTGCAAAGTGAACCACTGTGTAAGTTCCACCCAAGTGAAGAAACAGAACACGGCCGGCCCCTCAGAAGGCCTGCACTTGCCCCTTCCCAACCACACTGCTTTTTCCCCCTAGCATCACTACTTTCCTGACATTATTGTGATCATTTCCTCAACTTGCTGTACCGTTTTACCACCTAAGTACGCATCTCTGAACAGTATGGTTTACCTGAGTTTATTTTTGAACTTTATATAAATGAAACCATACAGAAAAAATATTGTCATGATAATGGATGTAAAAAAAATTTGTAAAATGTAATGTATACACAAGTGAATGGAATTATTATCAGTAATCCTGTTGTGTGGGGACATAGGCATTGAATTTCAACCCTCGGCAGCAGGTGGCTGGTCTTACAATTTGGGCACTGAGTCATTTCCAGTCAGATCTAGACTGCCTCATCCTTCCAGGTGGTCAGCACAAGCTCACAGGGACCATCAGAGCTCTGTGCTTGTGACTTCATATGCCACTTGGATAGAAAAGTACTCACCTGAGGCTGAGGGGGTCTGTAAATACTTGCTTCCCATAAATTAGCAGGCTCCCTCTGTTTAGTGAGTTCCCCAGCTATTATCAAGGCTCTAAGGTCACATCTGGTTAATTGTTGGCTAGAAATCAATACACGGAGAGAGATGGTTTATGATAAGGGCTTATAATAAGCAAATTCAAGTTCAAGAGAGCTGGCTATCTTTTTGCTCTTAGATGCTGAAAAGAAGCTGCTAATCCCCTTTCCTATTGGAAAAAATACAACCTCACTTATGTTGCTACTTAAGTTAGGAACTATTTAATATATTTTTTTATGGGTCGCCTTCCTCTCTTTTGCCAGTTCATTGTGTCCTTAGACTCAGCTGTTCAAATGATACCTAAAACTTTTTTCAATCCCAAGGAAATGCATCAGCTTATTCTCTGGTATCACAGGACCTCAGGGTTACGGCTACACTTTGTCCCAGTTCTGGAACAATCCCCAGGCTCTTTGATGTTAGCGGCTACCTTATGAACTGACCCATGGTGCTCCCAGTGCCTGAGGCTTAGTGTCACTGTGGGTTTCCCAGCTGGAATTTGGCCAATGCTTGCCATTCCTCCTGTGCAACCACCCATGCATGCGTACATGAGCACATGCGTATGTGAATGGGGGGGTGTGTTCAAGCGTGTGTATGCATACTATCTGCTCATTCCACAAGTAGACAGCATCACTGTGGACTGCAGCAATAACAGTAAGAATGCCTTTCATGTAGTAAATGTTGGGTAAATAAGTGAACAAATGATCAATGCTCCACCTGGCTTCCTACTCCAACATTCCTCCTCTTCTCACAACTGAGGCCACTTGAATTCCACCTTCAGGCTCAACACTGTACCATTCCTAGGACCAATTTAGGATTTAGTCAAGTAGAATTTCAGGAGCCTTAGTCCTGATCCTCAAAAGACTCAGAATTTAGTGTACCTGGCCAATCTTCCCAAAGTAATGTTGAGTTCATATTTGGATCACTGCTTAGGTCCTCTCCCATAGCCCCTGTGTGCACTCCTGGGTAGCATCTGGAGGACTTCCTACCCATCCCAGGTGCTTGCTAACTATCTCCACTCCCACTAGAGAGTGGATGTCTCCCCGCTGAATCACAATAGCTAGGACCCTGCTTCTAGACCCCTTATGATGCTCAGGCCCTGCCTGAATTGGCATGTGGCATTGTCTCATCATGGCAGATTTTCTGGTGAAACCTCCACCTCTCTCTGGTACTCCTTGCTTCTGAACATCAGCCATCCCCCACTACACTCTCCAGATGCTTCTGGAGCATCTACTGGAATTCCCCACCCCACTGGCAACAGGGTCTGCCCCCAGCTCACCATGAAGGGCATCTCTAACCTCCAGTTTCAGTCTTCTCCTGATCTGCCCTGTCCATTGCCTACTGAAAGCCTTTCAATCTTTAAATTAAAGATAAAATTGATTTTAAAAATAAGACACTATCAAAGTAAGCAAATAAGCAAAAGGAAAACGATGATAATCTAAGCAAAAGATTTGTTAAAATTTTAGTGCAAATGGAGAGATATACCATGTTCGTGGATTGGAAGATTCAACACAGTTAATGTCAATTAAGTTGACATATAAAATACCAATAAGAATTCTAGCAAGTTTTTTTTTTTTGTAGATACAAAGAAGCTGTTCTAAAGTTTATATGAAAGGTGAAGAAATAGAATAATCAAAACAAATTTGAAAAAGAAGAATAAAGTTGGAGGATTCACTTTATCCAATTTTAAGACCTACTATAATTAGATAGTGTGGTATTGGCAAAAGGCTAGACACAGAAATTATTGGGACAGAATAGAGTGTCCGTAAATACACTCACACAAGTATGTCCAATCAATTTTTCACAGAGACACAAGATCAATTTAATTTATTTTCAAAAAATCATAAGGAACCATTCAACATCTATATGCAAAAATATGAATCATTTCAACCTCAACCTCAAATCTTATCAAAAAACATTAACTTAAAATGGATCTCAGAAATAAATATAAAATGTAAATCTGTAAAACTTTTGGAAGTGAAATAGGAGAAAATCTACATGACCTGGGGTTAGACAAAGATTTCTTAGTTATGAAGCTAAAAGGCATAAAAGAAAAAAATAATAAATTAATCAGACTTCATAAAAATGAAAAACTTTTTCTCTATGAAAGATACTATTCAGAGAACGAAAAGACAAAGTAAAGACTGCGAGAATATAGTTGCAAATCACATATCTCACAAAGGACTTGTGTCTAGAATGTGCAAAGAAGTTCAAAACTCAACCATAAGGAAACACACAATCCAATTTTTCAAAATGGACAAGAGACTTGATGGACACTTCATTACAGGGGATATGCAGAAGGCAAATAAGCACATAGGTAGATGTTCAACAACATTAGCCATTAGGAAATGAAAATGAAAACCATGGCTAGATACCAGTACATGCTTATGAGAATGGCTAAAACAGAAAAAAAATACCAATCAGATAGTAACAAGTGGTGACAAGAATGCAGAGCAACTGGGACTCTCACACATTGCTGGTGGGAAAGTATAGAGGTAAAACACTCTGTAAAACAGTTTGGTAGGTTTTGTTTTTATTGAAGTAAAATTAGTATATAACATAATATAAATTTCAGGTGTACAACATTATAATTCGATATTTGTATACACTGCAAAGTGATCACCACCATAAGTCTAGTTACTCTCCATCACCAAACAATTGATCCCCTTCGTCCATTTTGCCCACCCCTCCACCTCCTTCTCCTCTGGTTACTACCAATCTGTTCTCTGTATCTAAGGTTTGTTTTTGTTTTGTTTAGTTTGTTCATTTGTTTTGTTTATTGGATTCCCCATAAAAGCAAAGTCATATGGTATTTGTCTTTCTCTGTCTGACTTATTTCACTTAAGATACCACTACCTTCAAGGTCCATCTGTGTTGTAGTAAATGGTAAGATTTCCCTCCTTTTATGTCTGAATAGTATTCCATCATGTATGTATACCACACCTTCTTTATCTATTCATCAATCAACGGACACTTGGGTTGTTTCCGTATTTTGGTTATTGTAAATAATGCTGCAATGAACATTGGAGTGTATATATCTTTTCAAATTACTGTTTTTGAATACTTCGGATAGATACCCAGAAGTGGAATGGCTGGATCGTATCGGTAGTTCTATTTTTAATTTTTTGAGAAATCTCCATAACGTTTTCCTTAGTGGCTGCATCAATTTACATTCCCACCAATATTGTACGAGGGTTCCCTTTTCTCCACATCCTCTCAAACGCTTGCTATTTTTTGTTTTGGATAATAACCATTTTAACAGGTATGAGGTGATATCTCATTTGTGGTTTTGATTTGCATTTACCTGATAATTACTGATGCTGAACATCTTTTCATGTGTCTGTTGGCCATCTGTATATCTTATTTAGAAAAATGTCTATTCAGATTTTCTGCCAAATTTTTAATCGAGTTGTTTGGTTTTTTGTTCTTGAGTTGTATGACTTCTTTATATATTTTGGATATTAACCCCTTATCAGATATATGATTTGAAATATCTTCTCCCATTCAGTAGGTTGCCTTTTGTTTTGTTCATGGTTTCCTTTGTTGTGCAAAAGCTTTTTAGTTTGACGTAGTCTCACTTATTTATTTCTGCTTTTATTTCCCTTGCCTTTGCAGTCAGATAAAAAAAAAGAAAACATTGCTAAAACTGATGTCAAGGAGCTTATGGCCTGTGTTTTCTTCTAGGAATTTTATGGTTTCAGGTCTTACATTCAAGTCTTTAATCCATTTTGAGTTAATTTTTGTGTATAGCATAAGATAGGGGTCTAGTTTCATTCTTTTGCATATGGCTGTCCAGTTTTCCCAACACCATTTATTGAAGAAAGTATCCTTTCCCCATTATATATTCTTGGCTCCTTTGTCATAAATTAATCATCCATATATCTGTGGATTTATTTCTGAGCTCTCTCTTCTGTTCCATTGATCTGTGTGTCTGCTTTAATGCCAATACTATACTGTTTTGATTACAATAGCTTTGTAATATAGTTTGAAATGGGGAGAATGATGCCTCCCGCTTTGTTGTTCTTTCTCAAGATTGCTTTGTTTATTCGGGGTCTTTTGCAGTTCCATTCAAATTTTAGAATTATTTGTTCTAGTTCTGTGAAAAATATCACTGGAAGTTTTTTATAAAGTAAAACATACACTTACCATATGACCCAGCAAAACATACGTTTACAGAGAAATCTGTACACAATGCTTATAGCAGCTCTATTCATAGACCCCCCCAAAGTGGAAACAGGCCAATGTTCTTCAACATGTGAATGAATAAACAACTGTGGTACAGCCACTCAATGGAATACTACAGCAATAAAAAGAAAGGAACTTTTAGTGCCATGTCTCAAAGGCATTACACTGAGTGAAAGAAGTCGGTTTTTAAGCTACACACTGTATAATCCCATTTATATGACATCCCGGAAAAGGTCAAACTATAGCAACAGAGAACACATTGGTGGTTTCAGGGATTTGGGTCTAACTCCAAAGGGTAGCATGAGGTTTTTTTCAAGTAATAGAACTGTCCGTCCTTACTGTTGTGGTGGTTATACAATTCAGGCATAGTTAAAACTCACAGAACTGTATGCTACAGTATGTCAATTTCAAAACAAAAACCAGAAAAAAGTCTTAGCACACTCCACCTGAATCTTTCCCTGTATGCATATATATTAATAGAATCATTTTGTATTAGATAATACTGTATAACCCATTTTTTCCAGTTTTACTGAGAAATAATTGACATACATTGCTGTATACGTTTAAACCATACAGCATGATGGTTTGATTTACATATATTGTAATATTATTACAACAGTAGGTCCAGCTAGTGTCCATCTTCTCATATAGACACAAAAGCAAAAAGAAAAAAAGAGGGAAAAAATTTCGCCTTGTGATAGGAACTCACAGGATCTATTCTCTGAGCAATTTCCCCATATATCATACATCAGCGTTAGCTATAGTCGTCATGTTGTACATTACATCCCTACTACTTATTTATCTGATAACTGGAAGTTTGTACTTTTTGAACACCTTCCTCCAATTTTCCCTCCCCCCACCCTCTGCCTCTGGTAACCACAAGTGTGATCTCTTTTTCTATGAGTTTTGTTTGTTTGTTTTTTAGATTCCCCGTATAAGTGAGTTCATATAGCATTTGTCTTTCTCTGTCTGATTTATTTCACTCAGCATAATGCCTTCAAGGTCCATCCATGCTGTCACAAATGGTAGGATTTCCCAATTTTTTATGGCTGAATAATATTCCATTGCACATATATACCACAACTTCTTTATCTATTCATCCATTGATAGACACTTAGATTGTTTATTGCAACAATGCTATTGCAAACGATGCTGCTATGAACATGGCGGGTGCAGATATCTTTTCTAGTTAGCATTTGGTTTCCTTTGGATGTATTTCCAGAAGCAGAATTGCTGGAAAATAGAGTAGTTCTATTTTTAATATTTTGAGGATCGCCATACTGTTTTCCACAGTGGCCGTACCAATTTACGATTCCAGTGGTACACAAAGGTTCCATTTTCTCCACATCCACACCAGCATTTGTTATCTCTTGTCTTTTTAATAATAACCATTCTTACAGGTGTGAGGTGATATCTTACTGTGATTTTAATTTGCATTTCCCTAATGACTAGTGATGTTGAGCATCTTTTCATGTACCTGTTTCCTTTTGTATAGTTTCTTTGGAGAAATGTCTATTCAGGTCCTTTGCCCAATTTTTAATTGGGTTATTTTTTTATGTTGAATTGTATGAGCTTTTTAAAATATATTTTGGATATTAACCCCTTATCAGACATATGATTTGCAAATATTTTTTCCCATTCTGTAGGTTGTCTTTTCATTTTGTTGATCATTTCTTTTGCTGGGCAGCAGCTTTTCAGTTTGATGTAGGCCCACTTGTTTACTTTTTATTTTGTTGCCTGTGCTTTAGGTGTCCTATCACTAAGACTCATGTCAAAGAGATTTGTTCCTATGTTTTCATCCAGGAGTTTCATGGTTTCAGGTTTTACACTTAAATTTTTAATTCAATTTTGAGTTAATTTTTGTGAGTGGTATAAGATATGGGTCCAGTTTCATTCTTTCAAAAGTGAATATTCAATTTTCCCAGTAACATTTATTGAAAAGACTGTCTTTGCTCCACTGAGTAGTCTTGGCTCCCTTGTCAAATATTAGTTGACTGTACATTCTTGGGCTCTCGATTCTGTTCTGTATAATACATTTTAATTTTAAAATGTTATAAATAGCTTTCAATGTAATTAAATATGTATGTAGATACCAATTTTTAATGGTTGGGTTGTGTTCCATTGAATGGATACAATACATATTATATAAACAATCCCATGTTGTTGGAAATTTGAGTCGTTTCTGATTTTTCAATATTGAAAACGATGCCGTAATGATCATTCTTGTAGCAAATGTTTGCACAAATCCTTAATTATACTTTAAATAAATTTCTAGAAGTGGACTTGCTGGGTCAAGATATGAACTTTTTAAAGACCTTTGACATATTTGTCAAAATGTCCTCCAGAAAAGTGCCCAAATGCCCCACCCCCCAGAAAAGAATGAGGGTGCCCATGTCCCCATATGCTCCTCTAAATCCTCACTCATATTCTACTGTCGTATTACATAGAGTTAAAATTTCTTCAAAGTCCTTCCACACATATTATATTCGTCTTTAAACAACAAAACAACCCACAGAGCCTAGCACATTGCTTGGCACATAGAAGTCACTAGTTAATATTTGTATTTATTTAATGGCAGGAATAAATTAATGACCAGCTCCTTCTTTCATAATGAATGTTCCTATTTATCACCAAATACTTCAGAGTTACTTCATACAACAATCATTAATTCAGCGCCTAGAGCAGTGGTCCCAACCATTTTTTAATCCAACCTCAGAAACCAAAAGATTTTAAGCGTTCGTCTCAATGCACGTATTTATATTTTATATGTACATAGTCTTGTCAATCTATACATTAAGAAATAATAAAGTTTGATTTATTTCTTATTTGAGGTTAGAAATAAGCATTAATGAAGTTCTAATATCTTCTTCCCACTCTCCAAAAGCTTGTTCTTTATATCCCCCCAGATTGCTCACACTTTGCGGATCACTTCCCTACGGTGCCTAGACACCCAGGGTTCTGTGTTGGACACCATGAAGAATACAGCAGTGGATAACACAGCCTTGCCCTTGGGATTTCACAGGCAGTCCAAGAACAAAAGCCATGAGAGCCTCACAGAGGCTCATGTAAAAGCATCAGAGCATCTTGTAAAAGCAGAGAAGGGAGAGACTTCTTCCCTATGGGGAAGAGAAGAGAGTCTTCAGGGAAGAGGGAGCCCTGGAGGAGGTCACGAATGATAAGAAGAGCTTTGTGTTCTCTACCCTGAGGAAGTCCCTCCTCCACTTCTGAGAAGCCCAGGTTCTACTTTGACCTTACCAGTGTTACAGGACGGCAGGGTGGGGGAGGGCTGTAGAATGGGGAAGAGTCTGTACACCTGCTATGTATGGCTGTTGGTGGGTTTTTCTTTGTGCCTTTTTTTTCCTGTTTGTTTAATGCATATTTTTTCCTCCTGCCTTCAGGACACAGTGACCTATATTTCAGTTTTGGCAAGGGACAATGCCAGAGTGTGGGAAGGAAGAGCCCTGGGCAGAGATAGTTAAACTTTGGCAGGCTAATGTTTGATGCTGCTTCATTGCCTTCTTACTTTTAAATATAAGAACCACACCATCCAGAGAAGGAACAAAGACAGGTGACCTCTCAAGACCCTTTTCAACTACTCTGACTCTGAAGTACCCAGGAATATATTTTTTTAAATGCATGTAAACACTAGATGCATAGGACCCCTTGAGCGTTCCTAAAATATGTCTTGGACCCTCTTACTGCTCTGCCTAACAGCTTCAATGAGTATCTCCTATCTAGAGAAAAAACTTCAAATTCCTCATGGTGGCATTCAAGACACTTCAAATTCTAGCCTCTACCTTGGCACCTGCTACTTTCTTCCGATCTCCCACCAGACATACCAAGCCATATGTTCCTCCCTGCACATACTGGCTCTATCCCCCATGACAGCTCAGCCAATTCTCTACCACCTTGCCCCATCTCTCTAAGTCCCACTCACCTTCCTGCCCCAGTTCAGAATTCATCGTCTTTGGGAAGTCTCCCCACTCCCATCTGCCACCTTCCCAGGCAAAATCAACTTCTTTCTCCTTTGAGTTTCCATTATCATTCAATTTTTTTCTGTTACACTTTTCTTAACCTGCCTTGGAATCCAGCAAGCTGTGCTCATTCCTGTCTGTTGCTAAAGACTAAAAGCTCTCTGAGGGAAGAGTAAAATATAGACTTCTCTCTTTCTGCCACATAGCATCTCACACCAAGGAAAAGGCAGGTCTTCTAACCTGCCTTAGTAAGGTGACGAAATTCTCACCTCATCTAAGAACCTGTTTAGATTTTCTTAAATTCCAGAGATTTTCTTCAAGCTAGAAGAAGAACAGGTTGGGCAGGATAAGAAGGTTTCAAAAGTTTTGTTTGTTTGTTTTTTTATGTGTGAACATTTTGATGTATTTCTTTCCATTTTTTTATTGAGTTCATAATAGTTTACATCAATGTGAGATTTCAGTTGTACATTATTTCTTGATTGTCACCACATAAGTGCTCCCTTTCACCCCCTGTGCCCACCCCCCACCCCCCTTCCCCTGGTAACCACTGAACTGTTTTCTTTGTCCACGTGTTTAGACATGTTCCATATATGAGTGAAATCATCCAGTGTTTGTCTTTCTCAGTCTGGCTTATTTTGTTTAGCATAATTCCCTCCAGGTCCTTCCATGTTGTTGCAAATGGAATGAATTTATCTTTTTTTATGGCTGACTAGTACTCTATTACATATATATATATATATATACCACATCTTCTTTATCCAATCATCAGTCGATGGGCATTTGGGTTGTTTCCATATCTTGGTTAGTGTGAATAGTGCTGCAATGAACATAGGGGTGCATATGTCCTTTGGATTGTTGATTTCAAGTTGTTTGGGTAGATACCCAGTAGTGGGATGGCTGGGTCATATGGTAGTTCTATTTGTAGTTTTTTGAGGAATCTCCATAGTGGCTGCACCAGTTTGCACTCCCACCAGCAATGTACGAGGGTTCTCGTTTCTCCACACCCTCTCCAACATTTGATATTTTTAGTCTTAGTGATTATAGAGAAGGCTTGAAAGTTTTGTTTTGACTTCTTGTATTTGACAAGCCTGTGGGACTTTCAAGTGCCGATGTTTGGGAGTGTTTGGATATACCTGGCTGGATCTGAGAAAAGCTAACAATTTAATATTCATCAGCATACAGATGACAGTCAAAATGATGAGAGTCTATGGAACTTCTCAGATAAGGAATAAAGAGAGAAGAGAAGTACCCTGAAGATAGAACCTTAAGGAACACCAGCATTTTATAGGCAAGGAAAGAAATGCCCACAAAGGAAAGTAAGAAGCTATACTCAAAAAGATACAAAGAGAGCCTGGCCTGGTGGCACAGCGGTTAAGTTCCCATGTTCCGCTTCAGCAGCCCAGGGTTCGCGGGTTTGGACCTATGCACTGCTTGTCAAGCCATGCTGTGGTAGGCGTCCCACATACAAAGTAGAGGAAGATGGGCACAGATGTTAGCTTGGGGCCAGTCTTCCTCGGCAAAAGGAGGAGGCTTGGGAGCAGATGTTAGCTCAGGGCTAAACTTCCTTAAAAAAAAAAGTTACAAAGAAAACCAGGGATTTGAAAATTTCAAAGAGGAAGAAAGAGAGAAACTGTAGTATGCTAAAAAGTCCAACAACGTAAGGTCTGAAATGTGATCACAGAGTTTGGTAGTTGGAAAGTCCTTCGTGATCTTAATGAAAGCAGTTTCCATTATGGTTCAGTTATGAACTGGTATTAAGCTAAAAAGAGGACAACCCTTTCCAAGGTTGAATAAAAATGGGAGAAAAGAGATAGAGCAGTAGCTTGGGGACATAGGGCCCATGAGGTAAGTTTGGTTGGTTCTCTGTTATTATGAGAGAAATTTGAGCATGTTTATTGGCTAAAGGAAGGAAATCAATAGAGGAAAAATATGGAAGCTATAGGAGAATCAGGGACTCCAGCAAGATATAAAAAGGATTATACACCATGGCCAAGTGTGACTTATTCCCAGAGACAGAAGGTTGGTTTGACATATGAAAATCAGTGCACCATATTAATAGAATAAAGAAAAACAAATGATCATTTCAATATACACAGAAAAGGCATTTGACAGAATCCCAAACCATTTCATGATAAAAACACTCAAAAGCTAGGAATAGAAGGGAACTTCTTCACCCTGATAGAGGTCATCTATAAAAACCCACAGCTAACGTTATGCTTAATGGTTGAAGAATGAAAGCTTCCTGCGTAAAATGAGGAACAAGACAAGGACTCCACTACCACCTTCATTCAGTGCTGTACTGGAGGTTCTAGCCAAGGCAATTAGGCCAGAAAAAGAAATTGAAATATACGCAGATTGGAAAGCAAAAATAAAACGACCTCTAGTCACAGATGACATAATCTTGTATATAGAGAATCCTAAGTAATCCACTAATAACAAGTTCAGCAAAGTTGCAGGATACAAAAATCAATATACAAAAATCAATTATATTTTTATACACTAGAAATGAAAATTTTTTTAATGAAAGTAAGAAAACAAGTCCATTCACGGTAATATTAAAAAGAATAAAACAGGGGCCGGCCCAGTGGTCAAGTGGTTAAGTTCACGTGCTCCACTTCGTCTGCCCGGGTTTCACTGGTTCGGATCCTGGGTGCGGACATGGCACCACACATCAGGCCATGCTGAGGTGGTGTCCCACATAGCACGACCAGAGGCACTCACAACTAGAATATACAACTATGTGCTGGGGGGCTTTGGGAAAAAGAAGGAGAAGAAAAGAAGATTGGCAACAGTTGTTAGCTCTGATGCCAATCTTTAAAAAAAAAAAAGGAATAAAATACTTGAAAATAAATTAAACAAACCAGCCCCGGTGGTCTAGTGGCTAAGATTTAGTGCTTTCACCACCATGGCCAGGTTTCATTTCCTGGTCAGGGAACCACACTATCCATCTGTCAGTTGTCATACTGTGGTGGCTGCAGACGTCTGTGATGCTGAAAGCTACGCCACCAGTCTTTCAAATAACAGCAGTGTCACCAATGGTGGATAAGTTTCCGACTGGCCACCCAACCCACTTCCAAAAAGATTGGCCATGAAAACCCTATGAATAGCAGCAGGGCATTGTCTCAGATGGCGCCAGAAGGGGAGGAGATGGAGTGAAAAGACAGGCAGGGTTCCGTTCTGCTATACACGGGGTCTCCAGGAGTCGGAATGCACTCGATGGCACTAAAAACAAAAAAAATTTACCAAAATCAGCAGAAGATTTGTTCTCCTCTACTGATAACAACAAAACATTGTTAAAAGAAATGAAAGAATATCTAACTAAAGGGGAAGACATCCTATGTTCTTGGGTCAAAAGACTGACTATTAAGATGACAATACACCGCAAACTGCTCTACAGATTAAGTGCAACACCTATCAAAATCCCAGCCTTTGCAGAAATTGGTAGTTGATCCTAACATTCACAGGGAAATACAAGAGCCCCAGAAAATGCAAAACATCTCGAAAAAGAACAAAGTTGGAGAACTCTCATGTTCCAATTTCAAAACTTCCTACAAGGTTGCTGTAATCAAGACAGTGTATACTGGCATAAACAAGACATATAGACCAGTGGAATAAAACTGAGGATCCACAGATAAAGCCTGACATTTATGATCAAGTGATTTTTGACAAGAGTGTCAGGACAATGCAATGGGGGAAGGAATAGTCTTTTCAACAAATAGTGTTGGGACAACTGGATATCCACATGTGAAAGAATAAATTGAGACCCCTAGTTTATACCGTATGCAAAGATTAACTCGAAATAGATCTAGACCTGAATGTGAGAGGAGAGCTATAAAACTCTTAGAAGAAACAGGAGTCGGTCTTCTTGCATTGGACTAGGCGATGGTTTCCTACATAAGATAGCAAAAGCATAAGTAAGAACAACACAAGCAGATAAATTGGACTCCATCAACTTTTAAAATTTCTGTGCTTTTAGAAGCACAGGAAAGCAAAAGTGAAAAGAAAGTAGAAGTGAAAGAACAATCAAGAAAGTAAAAAGATAATTCACAGAACGGGAGGAAATATTTGCAAATCATGCATCTGATAAGGGACTAGTATCCAGAAAATATATATATATTACAAGTCAATAATAAAAAGATAAAAATCTCGATTTTAAAACAGGCAAAGCATCTGAATAGACATTTCTCCAGAGAAGGACTTACAAATAGCCAATATGCACATGAAAAGATGTTCAATGTTATTAGTCACTAGGGAAATACAGACAAAAAGTACAATGGGATATCACCCACCAGGATGAGTATACTCAAAAAGGCAGATAATAATAAATGCTGGCAATGATGTGGAGAAATTAGAAGCTTCATACACTGCTGGTGAGAATGTAAAATGGTGTAGACACTTTGGGAAACAGTGTGGCGGTTCCTCAAATTGTTAAATATAGTGTTACCATATGATTCAGCAATTCCACTGCTAGGTATATACCCAAGAGAACAGAAAACATATGTCCACATAGAAACTTGTGCATAAATGTTCATAGCATCATATTCATAAGAGCCCAAAAGTGGAAGCAGAAGTGGATATCCATGAAATGGATAAAAAAACATGTGGTGGGATATTATTTATCCATAAAAAGAAATGAAGTGCAGTACATGCTACAGCATAAATAAAACTTGAAAATATTACGCTAACTGAAAGAAGCCACTTGCTCATACTTATTGTATGAGTCCTTTTATATGAAATGTCCAGAACGGGAAAAACTGCAGAGACAGAAAATAGATAAGTGGTTGCCTAGAGCTGGAGGGAGGGTCAAGGGTAAGGAGGTTGGGGGAGAATGGGAATGAGGATTGACTGCTGATGGGTGCAGGGTTTCTTTTTGTGAGGCTAATGATATTCTAGAATTAGACAGTGGTGATTAATGCAAAACTTTATCAATATATTGAAAAACACTGAATTTTATACTTTAAAAGGAGGATCTTTTTGTTGTATGAATTGTATCTCAATAAAGCTGTTATTAAAAGCCTGTGGGGGGCAAACTGATGGAAAGAAGACCTGGAGGACATAGAAAGGCTGAATCTCCTTGTCAATGGCAGAGGCAGCTTTGTCTGGCTCTATGACTGAGAGGAGGAGAAAGGATGGGTATGAAGGTAGGTTTGCAGGTGTGTGTCGGGGGTGGAGGGGGGAATTGAGGTGCCTCAATTTTCTAGAAATTGGAAGTGATCTGGACTGCTGGGAACAAGGAGTTGTGAATTGGGTAGGAACTTGAAGAAAAAGATGATAATTAACAAAAGTAGATGATGCCCCTGAGGAAAATGGAAAGGAAGCTGCCTAAGAATAAATAAAAGAAGGAAGCTAGCATTTGCTAAGACGTTCTTTGCATGGCATCTGGCCCTGGGTCGGGCACAGCTTGTTCTGTTTTCCTTTTGCACCTCCGTATTCTAAAACCAGAGGCCTGAGAGAAGATGGCACTGCCAGTGAACTGTTCCAATAGGCAGGTCTGTAGGGTCCCCCAGGGCTGCATGCGGCTCTGCTGTCAACATCGGTGGCCTAAGTGCAGCAAGGTCCAGTACTGCAAATATTTGTGATTAGGAGGAGTCTTCCTCCAAAACTTGCTGTGAGATAGTCCTGCAGAATGTAAACATTAGAGCAGGGTGATTGACAGCAACTGAGAAGTCAAACGCAGGCCATACAGCCCAGCATCCTCCGCGGTCCCAGCAGTAGGGGAATTGTGTCACCATCCTGACAACGGCTGAGAGTGCTTCTCCCATAGGGGTAAGGCTGGGAGGGCAGGGCAGGACACAGTCCACTCTGGTGGCCCTTCTAGCTCACCGCTGGGTACGCAGAAAGCTTGGCTTCAGCCACCTCGACAACCCAGACTGCTCCCCCTCCACGCCGGCTGATAAAACAAATCGTGCAGTGTAAGGGGGCGCTCCACTGTTCTTGAGCATGGTTAAGGACGCACCAGTGTCTCCAGGCCAAGTGGCCTCTTACATAGTTTAGTAGGTTGAAGAATAGCCACCGAAATAGACGAAGCCCTCATGTCTAGAATTTGTAAATATCACCTTTTTGGAAAGAGAATCTTTGCAGATGTAATTAAATTAAGCATACTGAGATGAGGAGATTACCCTGGATTATCTGGGAGGGCCCTAAATGCCATCACAAGTGTCCTTATAAGAGAAAAGCAATGGAAGATAATGCAGCCACACAGGGGAAAGGCTTCTGAAGACTGAGCAGAGAGAGATTGACCAACGAGTCAAGGATTACAGACGACACCAGATGCTGGAAGAGGCAAGGAACCGATGCTCCCTCAGAGCCTTCAGAGGGAGCATGTCCTGCCGACACCTTGTTTCAAGACTTCTGGCCTTCAGGACTGTGAGAGAAGACGTTTCTGTTGTTTTAATCCACTCAGTTTGTGGTAATTTCTTAAGGCAGCCCTAGGAAACTAAACACCTGGCAACACTGTTGTCTTTACTGTCATCAATCCTATCAGGAGACATCGGATTTTGAACCTGTGGAAAGTGAAAGCTTGCAAAGTCAATGGGTCAGGCCAGTCGGTGACTCAGCAGTTAAGTTCGCACATTCCGTTTCGGTGGCCCGGGTCCGCAGGTTCAAATCCCTGGTGTGGGCGTGGCGCCGCTCACCAAGCCATGCTGTGGCAGGCGTCCCACATATAAAATAGAGGAAGATGGGCATCGATGTTAGCTCAGGGCCCGTCTTCCTCAGCAAAAAGAGGAGGGTTGGCAGCAGATGTTAGCTCAGGGCTGATCTTCTTCTTCAAAAAGAGTCAATGGGTCTATCATCTCAATGCATCTGCCTCCTTTCAGGAGGTTTGTCAATCTCCTTTCTAGTCACTACTGCCCCCACGCCACCCCTAGAAGCCACCTTTACAGGAAAAGCAACAGTTCGTTGGTTCTTCTTGTAACTCTTGATGAAAACTTATATTCAAGTACAAGAAAAACACCCAATTTGGAGCCAAAGCAGGTAGACTGAGCCCCAATCTACCACTTACAGTGCAGTTTTGGCCTTGGTTAGTTCCTTTTACCTATAGTTTATTCAACTGAAAAAAAATGACAGTAATAAGTCCTAACCCATAGAATGACCTTTTGTGAAAATCAATCAAATAAATTAACGCCTGTGTCCTCAACTGGGGTGTCTAGGAAAAAGAGGAAGCAAAGCTTACATAAAGTTTACATGCTGATGCTGTCTTGAAGGGGTTGTAATCCCAGGGTGGCAAGAGCGAGGGGAAAAGAGAAGGGAGGCAGAAACAAGCTCAAGAAGGTGAGCACCATACTGGCCACAGCATCGCCGAAAATGCAGTGCTCCTTGGTTAGATGTCTTCAGATAGGCCTGAGGGACCCTCTGCTCTTTGCAACACTCTGTTCTTGGGGCAGGGAGGGGGTGGAGGAAGGGTGAGGGTGTAACAGTCATCTCTCTTCCACTTCTGGTCTCTCAATGGTCAAACTTCACCCCGTGGAGAATGAACTTTCCTGGACTTCTGGGTGGTATCACCCTGCTCCTCCGGGCAGCCACTGAGGATCCAAGACCTGACTCATCTGAATCTAGAAAGAGTGAAAGGGGAAAAACGCACGTGGTCCTGTCTGGTCAGTCCTGGGCCCTGAACTGCTACAGTGCGGGTCTCATGCATTGAGTGTGGTGGAGGCCATGCCACAGCCCAGCCCTGGAATGAGGGAGATGGGGTGGCTGAGAAAGCTGGCAGTGGGAAGAGATGTAGGGGCTCAGCCCTGAGCTTGTTGCGGGTCCAGGGGGACAGGGTAGGCCAAGCAAATGGAGCAGCACATAAACGGGTCCCATGCTTCGTGTGAAACAGATTTGGAAAATGTCACTGCTGCACAAATAGTACTTTACTTTAGCTATGTTTGCTGCCTTCCTTTAACTTTAACCTTTATTGTCTTGAGTAGTTTTAAAGGAATGAGCCTCTATTCTTTCAGGTGTACCCACACGTCATTCATTTGGATATGGCTTGTCTCAACTTCAAGTACAGGAAGTAAACCTAATAAAAGGCTTTGGTGACAAATTAGTTCTCATCTAGGCAATAGGGCAACTGATTGTGGAGGACAGAGCCGATTAGTGTTTTACACATGTTTACATTAGTGTTTTACACATGTCCTAAGGTTCCCTGGGAAACAGACTCCAAGATGGAACTTTGTGAGCAGAGAGTTTATTGGGAACGTGAAGGAAGTATGATGGGATAGCAGGCAAGTTTGGTGTAGAGCTGGGATGGCCCTTCAGAGCTGTCCTCTACTGAGGCAAGGGCCAGGCCTGTGTACCCCACAGCTAGATGTTGAATGTGAACTGTCCTCAGGATGGAGGTGTTACCTTGGGTAAGGCATCTCCCTTCAGCCTAGACAATTCCAATTAGAGACTCAGCTGTAATCCCAGTAGGACTGAGTGGTAGGAATGAGCACCTCTGAAGGGGGGTCAGAGAGGTGCATTACAGCATCCATGACAAAGTGCATCTCTGGAGGGAGGGGGAGATGGAGAACATTGGACTTCTCCCTCATCCTGGATTTCTTCTGTGGACTGATTCCTTTTGCAAGGAAAACCATGTCCCCTCTCTTCATAAGTAAGGAGACTTTCACTCCCCTTCCCAGTTCCCATTTCAAGGTGTGGATTGGACACTTTCAGGTTTTTCAGCATCTTTTACTCCACCCCAACCCCAAGGAGAAGAGGCAGGAGCCAATCTGAGAGAGGCTGGACAGCCTCAGCACCACGTGATTCCTGTAGGTGGGCTCTCTGGGCCACCGTAGATGCTTGTGGCTCCAAGAACAGAAGATTGGCCCTTGGCCTGTTCTCTGCTCCCCTCCTGCCTCCTTGCTGCAGGTGTCCTCTAGAAGCAGGTCTGGCCCTCCAGCTCTCCCTTGTCCAGCTTCTCTCTCTGTGGCTGGGTGGGCAAATGAGCTGGCCACTGCGCCTGTGAATTGCAAGGATGGAGCTGGAGGCCCCACGGCGTCTTCACCTCTAAGCTGCCTTCTCCAGCAGCTGATCAAATGCATATTAGGGATTACCAAGGAGTTGACAAAAACTTTATTTTAATCCTGATTTTACTGGTGACCTATGTGTCTATTTTCTACAGTTTTTATTCACTTAACAAATATTCATGGAGCATATTTTATGTGCCAGGCCCTGTGCTAAGTGCTGGGAAAGGGGAGTAAACAGGAGAAAACATCCCTGCTCTTACAGAGTTTACATTTTACTGGGTATGGAGAAACAATAAATAAGTCAGCAAACAAGCAAACAGACCATGTCAGATCTTGAAAAGTGCGTTGAAAGGGCTGAAACAAGGAGTGACTGAGCAAGGTGGGGTGGAGTGGGGTGTGAGACAGCAAGACTAGGTGGTTCCCTAGGGAGAAGACATCTGAGTGAAGACCTTAATGTCTAGAGAGAGCCACGCATGTGAAAATGTGGGGGAAGTGTTCCTGGCAGAGGTAGCAGCCAGTGCAAAGGCCCTGAGGTAGGAATGAGCTTGGCAGGTTTGAGGAACAAAAAGGTCTGTGAACCTGGAAGGTTGTGGGCAAGAGGGGAGGGGCAGAACATGAGGTCGAAGAGAAAGGCAGTGGACAGATCATGGAGGACTTTTTATAGACTATTTAGTATTTCCCCAAACATGCAATGCACGCCACCAGTATGTGGGCACATATTTGCAGTGGTATATGTACAAATATTTTTATTGGAATAATTGCAAATTTATTTTGGAGTATATTAGGAAAAATATAATTAGCATGTCAAAACCACAATTTCCAAGATATTATTATTCAGGTGAAACTAAATTAAAAAGCAAATCGATTTAAAGAGAATATTAAGTCAATTATAGTACAGGTGTTATGAAGAGCTAGCCAAAATCTCATAGGTGGTGTTGGCAGAACTGAAGTTTAGGAAAACACACCTTGCCAATTAGAAACAAGAGGGGGCCCTATTCTCAGCCTCTCAAATGTCCCCCACGGTGGCAACTCAGAAGTGAGAGGAGGGAGAGTCACTTTGATGCGACAGAGATGGCCCGCTGCCCTCCAGATGTCCCCCGTCTCCCACTTCTGCTGCGTAAAGTCACCCCCAAGGGGCAGGAGACCAGCCAGGGACTGTTTTCCCCAGTTCATGTCAGAGTGAGATGAGGCCGCAGGACTGGTTCTCACCAGTGGCATTAGAGTGGAGAGGCAAGTGTCCCTTTGAAGCAGGGCTCTCTGGGCCTTCTCTGCCCCTCTCCCTCCGTCACTGGCAGGAGATGGTGGAGATCCAAGTTAGCAGGGACCCAGGACCCTGAATCACCCCATGTAAGAGACCACCCACAGACCAGGACCAGATAGAGAAAAGAGAAATAAGCTTCCTTTGTATTACGCCACTGGCATTTCTGGTTCGTTTGCTACAGAAGCTGGTTAACTCATATCTGGAATGTTTCGGAGGCACCACATCCTATGAATACGGGAACCATATGACACAAGAGATACGATAACCTGCAGGAGAGAAAAGAGTTCAATGGGTGTAGAACGTATGATCTTTTCTTCGTACACTCAAAAGACTGTCTTGCAAGAGAGGGATTTGGTATAATCTGAGAGGACCAATCATTGGGAGTTACAAGAAGGCAGTTTTCATCATTATCTGGAAGACAATTCTGAACTAGGACAGGACAAGCTGCCCTGCACAGTCACACGTGATGTGTATGAAGTGATCAAATGAAGGTTAAGAGACTAAAGGACAGGAAAGTGAAGGGGGATTCTGCACTGGCTCCAAGGTGGCCCCGAGGCCTCAGAATTCCTCACGCCTCCTCTGCATCCTGAGTCTCTCACCGCCTGCCACGTGAGAACAGGGAAGGTGAGAAGGGAGAAGAAGAGGATTTGAGAGGAAAGCACTCCTAAACTGCTTTTTCTCCTTGAGATCTGCCCCTAAGGCACCTGATCCAAGAGACTGCGATGCCCCAAGAGAGCAGGCGAGGTGGGCTCCCTCCATGCCGAGGACCTTGTCTTCACAGATCACAGGCCCCAAAGCTGTTTCCTTCCAAGAGATCATGACCAGAGTCACGCCTGGGACCAGCAGACACGTCAATGGATCCACAACGCCCGCATTTGGTGACATTGCTCACCAAAGAGAGCAAGGGAAGAGAAAGAGGCAGCCTTTCTGGACCGGAGAGGGGGTGGTGGCCCAGTGCTGGGGGGCAGCTCTAAGAGATGGTCTCCTCTACCCCAACAAGACCCAACTGCTCGGACAGCAGATGGAGAGCCTTCGGAGGAGATGTAGAGATGCCATGCCCTCAGGTCCAGGCAGATCTGTATGCACAAGTGAAGTGGGTCTGATGCAAAGCAAGAAGAAATGTCAAGGGACATAGCAAAATAAAAAGTAAAAAGCCAGAAAGCAAGAGGGGAAAATAATGAAGAAGCCCCCCATTTGCAGGCCTTTCATTTGGGGGTGAGAAGACAGAGACTCAAAGATGGGAGAGTCTTCCTGGAGGTTGCTGTTTTGAGGGCAGTGTAAGTGCAGAAGGCAGGCCTCCTCTGCCCAGCGTGATGCTCAGTCAGCAGAGGCGGGTGGAGGGCAAGGTCACAGCAAAAGGAGGGCGACCACAGTAGAAGAGAGAGCCCTGGCCACCGGGACTTAGGGAAGTGGGATCCGGCACTGATCTGCCGCCAACTCCCAAGCTTGGGCAGTAAGCACCTTGCATTCTCTTGGCCACACAGACAGTTGAGCAGGTGGTCCTAAACATCCCTCCAACTCTGACGTTTGCAGGGGACAAGAATTAGGAGTCATCATTCAGACCTTCCTTCTCTCACTCATACCTCCCATCAGAATCTAAGCCTTTGTGATTTAACTTCTACACATCCCTCGAGCCCATCCTTTACTTTCCATCCTCATGACCCAGCTTTGGTGTAATTTTCACCCTTCCTCTCCCAGATGATGGCAATGGCCTCCCTGCCAGTCTCTTTCCTCTTCACTCTTCCCCATCTTATCCATCCCTAGCTGTCAAAACACCGTATCAACAACAGAGTTGATTACATCATGCTCCTGCTTACACCCTCTATGGCTCCCCATTACCTTCTAGAATAAAACCCAGACTTAACACAGTGTCTTGGGCCTTCAAGGAACGGGCCCAGTTTCATTTTCAGTTCTTCTCCAGCTCTCTTTTTCCAAATAGCCCAAGCCCCATCATACCAAATTGCTTGCCATTCCATTTATATGCTCTAAAGTTTCATACTTCTGTGCTTTTCGTACATGCTGTTCCCCTTACTTCAAATGCCATTCCCCATCTTGTGTGCCTAGTACTAGTGGGGTGAGGGAGGGGGAGAAATCCAGCCCAGTAGAGCAATAAGGGGTGCACTGTTTGTAGGAACTTAAAATCAGCAATAAAAGTAACTAAAAGTCAGTCTTCTTTTTATTGTCACCTTGCACTGGCAATTCTAAACATCAGCAGTGATAAACTACTTCTCCCCACTCGGGTAGACCACTTTAAGCATCACGCTCCCGTGGAGCAGCACAGGAACGTGGAAGCTCCCATTGTCCCTCGAAGCCCATCCTAGGTGTCACTTCATTGGTAAAGATCTTCCTGACCCTCCACCCCAGCCCCTCACCTCCACCCTTCTCGCCTCCGGATGGCTTATTGTTGTGTTTATGCTTTTTTTAATTGCCCTTGTAATACTATGTTTCCCTCTTGTTTACAAGTCTGTTTCTCCCAGGGGACATTGAATTCCTTGAAGACAGATGCTATATCTATGTCTTCCTGAAGCTTAGCACAGTGCATCGCATGTCACAGAGGCTCAGAAAAGGGTAATAAGTGAACGACTGAGCACAGTCTGAGCTCTTCTGAGCACTGATTTAAGCATGATGGGTTTCCAAGTCACAACCCAATTAAAAGCTCCAATTTGTGTTGAGAATGTTGCTGCAGGTCAAGTCTTAACGTTCTGGCTGGAGCGCCTCTCCTTGCCGGCACACCACAGGAAGGGGTTTGAGTGATATGGAAATGACTCACTGCCCTGGCTGCTTCACAGGATTACCAAGGGGCTCGCGTTGCTCAGTGAAGCGTGGTGGGAGCCCCAGCCGTGCCAGCCGGGTCAGGAGCCAAAGCTGTTATCTGTGTGACTCTTTCCCTGGTGTGTGGGGACAGAGGAAATTAAAAATCACCGCAGTCCACTAGCCAAGAAGAGAAAGGTTCAAAAGAAACTCAGAGAATGCCTCCCTCCCCTCACTGTATTTCCTCCCCCTTTCGGCCCTCAAGCTCCCAAAAGGCTTACCTGGGAGGGATTTTGCATAAAATCTGGGACAATCGCCTCATCTTGCGGATTGGGAAGTGGAGGTATAAACAACTCAAGTATTAGCCATCGCACAGCTAAAAAGTGACAGAATTGAGAATTGACTCTGCACATTTTCATTCCCTGTCCAGGGAGGGAACATCACGACCCGGAACCGGGCAAGGAAGTATAGAGCAGAAGGCACGGAGAGTAACTTCACACCTTGTGTCTGTGTGTTGGTTTGGTTTTCCTTTTTTTAAAACAGAAGGAAAATCACATAACATAAATGAACCATTTTAAAGTCTACAATTTAATGGTATTTAGGAGATTCACAACGTGGTGCAACCATCTCCTCTAGCTAGTTTCAAGACATTTTCATCACCCCGACAGAAAACCCCATACCCATTAAGCAGTCACTCCCATTTCTTCCTCCCTCAAGACTAGCAACCACCAGTCTGCTTTCTGTCTCTACAGATTTGTCTTTTTTGGATGTTTCATGTAAATGGAATTACAGAACATGTGACCTTTTGTGCCTGGCTTCTTTCACTTAGCATAATGTTTGAGCCCCATCCCTACTGTAGCATGTGTCAGCACTTGATTCCTTTTGGTGGCTGAGTAATATTCCATTGTGGGTATATACCACATTTGGTCTATCATGCCTGGCTTTAAATAAGAATGGGCCCTGGGTTGATAAGCAGTCCCTCTCAATATTCATGCATCCTCCACTATGCACTCTTTGAAAGCAGGCACAGAGCAAGTGTCGAGAATGTTTACTGAATGGGCATTGATTGATGCCTGCCATGGTTGAAGCTCCATGAGGCACCCAACTGTCTGGCAGCGTGATACTGAGCCCGGGGGAGATCTGGGTTCTGGTTTCAGCTCATCAGATAATCAAATGAATAGCCTAAGACAGGTTTTTCGCCTCTCTGAGCCATAGTTTCCAATCTCTAAGGCAGGATAATAATCCCTGTCCAGCTGGTCACCTGCCAGGGCCACTGGGAGGCCCGACTGAGATGATATCTGTAAAGTACCCTGCAAACCACTCCTCATCATGTAGACTTTTACCTCATTTAAAAAACCAAAACTCCCCGCTAGCCACCTTCCTGTAAGGGCATGGTTATTGATAGCGGATGGAGAAATATTATCCACCAGAGTTCCTTTCAGGAAGTGACATGTATTTACTTGGGGAAAATCCTGGATGGGCACAAAAGGGGCCTGAATATAGGGGAACTCTTCTGAGGAAGACAGGGGGAAATCAGTTGCTCAGGGGAATGAAGTGCTGAAAGAGAGACGGGAGGGGGGGAAAGAAAGCAAAAGGCTGCCCAGTCTGTGATAAGACTCCTCCTCAAGACCCTGCATCCGCAGTAAAATGACCAGACTCACAAAGGCCTGGGTGCAAGTGGACTTTTGTGAAGAGCAGGGATGGAACTGGGCTTTGCTCCTTGAATTGATGCAGGGCAGCACCAGGCAGCACACTCAGACGAGAGGGCATGATGGCGGAGCGAGGCATGACGACATACACTACGGACACTCATGGAAATGGGGGCGTGGATTCCAGGCTCTCACAAGGCTTGGCTTTGGGGTTTGGGTCAAGTTTAATCAGATCTCTGAGAGCTTTGGTTGACTTCTGGGTTGCACATAACTAAACATCTGCCATGAGGGTTGTGCCCATGGGTAGTACCACTGATGAGGGTCACGGTGTCCTCACGCCAAGAATGTACTGACTTACACCCTGCACCCCATGCAGCCCTCACCCCTGCAGCCACAGTACAAGAAGTGGGAAGTCAGCACTGGTTTGCTTTTGTTCCCAAACGGTTATCGGTTGACAGGCCCTTGTATGGTAGCCACAAATGAACAACATTTGCAAATCAGGCAGACCCCTGGAATGGCACCCTGTATGTTCCACTGCCAAAAGCAGAGAACTTGTGCAATAACAGATCTCCCTCAGGGCCTCGTACACCTCTGCTCTTCTACTCAGTTGCCAGGTGCCATGCTATTTACTAGCTTAGAGCACCAAGCCAGTAACACCAGTACGAGGCTTAGAGCTCTGCCCCACACAGTTAGCTCTGCACCAGAGGGAATGCTGCTCCTCATAAGGAGGTTTGTACCCTTTGCCCAAGTCATCTTCCTCCTTGAATCTGATCCTAAGAAAATCAACAAAAGCAGAAAGTTAAATATCATAATACAAAATCATCCTTAACACTAAGCAGCTGGAGACATAAAATTACACCAATAGGTAAAAGCAAGAAATGTATTGTGAATCACCACAATGGCATTTCTGCAGCCATAAAATAAATATTGGAGCAATATGGCAAGCGTTTACAATATTAAGCAAAAACATAGAATATGAATAGTATTTGCAATATGATTGCAGCTACATAAAAATGTGCATCGTTTATGGACAAGGAGATTAAGCAGACTATGAAAAACAAAAATTATTGCAAAAGATGAAAACAACCATAGGTAACTTTTTCTTTAATACTGTCTTTTATATCACCCTCTTAGCATTTCAGTAGGTTCCAACCTGTATTCTTATCCAGCTGTTTATCTACATCTGATTTGCCCCCAGGTAGATTTCATACATCTGTCTTTATCAAGACATTTATATTTCTGTTTGTGCTGACTTGTTCCTACCTCACTTGCCATGTAGATTCTTCTGTAAGTGAAACCTATATGATGCGGGGCAAGAAGTGACTAGACAATATTGTTCCAAACTGCTGTTGCTTGGGAGATGCGTAACAATACCGCACTGGAAGTGCCATTGTGCTTGCAAATGGAGGATCCATTTGCAGTTTGGACTCTGATCAGGAAGAGACTCTTCCCACTAAAGAGGCTTTAAAACCCTTCCCAGCAACCAGCATGCAGAGACCAGAGTTGCCAGGATGGTTGAATCCTGATCCTTACTGAAAAAAATGCAGCTCCAGCACCACTGGTGAAAAAGATAGTGCTCCAGCATGATCAGTGAGCAAGACAGTCCTCCAGCATGATCGGTGAACAAGGCAGTGTTCCAGCATAACTGGTGAGTAAGGTACTGCTCCAGCGTGATCAGTGAGGAAGGCAGTGCTCCAGCATGATCAGTGAGCAGCTGTGGCGTTAGTGGAGCCACCGAACCCGGGGTAAGCAAGCATAGACTAAGAAGTCTCTGTGATCAATAAGTGGCGATCTAGAACAAGTGATGCGCAGTTCAGTCCAGATCAGGCCATGAGGAACCAGAGAAATATGGCCCAAACAAGAGGATGCTAACACCACAAGGACTCTTCCACTAGCCACCTGGATACCAGATCCTCCTCAGACTCTTCATAATTTGGCACCAGAACTCACAGTACAGTCTCTGTACAATTTTTTTTTCTATAGGATCATGCAGGGGATGGTATTTAAGTTTCACTCCAGAGAGCGTGCTCAGGCATCCTCAGCACATCGTTGTAAACGGCCAGGCTAAAGGACGTCAGGGATCACTCTATAGGCACCTGGGTCAGAGGAAAGCGATCTGACATCTAGAATCAGGGTTCAGCACCCCAAGCAGGCATACCTGGGAGAGCAACTTCCCCTCGAGAATTTTGTTGAACAGACTGCTTCCTTCTGAATGAGTTGTGTCCACTGGATGAGGAAAGTCCTTCATAATTACTCCGATAAAAACACCACAGAGGAGAAGGATACACAAGAAACTGGTAACATGGGCTGCTTTTAGGGAGAATATCAGGGTACTTGGGGAAAGGGTGAGAGGAAGACTTTCCTGTCTTCTCCTTACACTTCTCAATTTTTTGAACAACTCATTACCAAATCATATAAATGGGTGAATAATGAATGAATCATTAGCTAAAATTAAATAAGATGAAAATCTACGTAGGAGATTTCCCAATGACATTTCCCTGAATTGAAGGCTGAGGTTAGCGGACAGTTCGAGTAGTGGTGGTAAAAATTAAGGATACCACGAAAACTCCTGCTTCACGTAATAGGACCCTAGCCATCATCTGAGTTTGTTATCTGAAATTCACTCTTTAGAGTTAAGATAATATCTCACTGTAAAATGCTCACATATGCCCTTAAAAGGGAAGAAATAAATTCATTTTCATCTAATACAAATTCAAAATGAACTCTATCTATTGGAGGGATAAGGCAGCGGCCAGTTCCTCCAAGACTGGAACTGTAGCTCTGTGGCCCCAAGTTCAGTGTCTGCATTGTGGAGGAAGAAAAAGTCGGTGAGAAGCACGATTTGCTACTGAAATTCACAGCATCAGCATCTCAGGTTCAGCTCTCATGGCCACGAGGCAGGAGCCAGGTGTGAGGATCGAGTTCAAGTCCTTCACAATCCTGCAGTGGAGCAGGCCATGCTGGGCAGGGGACATGGTCAGCCTGACTGGCCACAACCCAGGGCCAGAACACTGAGGAACTGCGCACGAGAGCACCTCAGGTGTTCCCCACAGGCAAGGAGTTACTCCTGCTCTCCTCCCACCGTGGCCCAAGGCACCCTGCAAAGGCCCCAAGCTCCTCAGTGTGGTGGTGCCACAAAGGGGGCAGGCTCTGAAAAGAAGGGAAGGAAGCAATAGAGGGGAAAACAGGGAGGAGGCCACTGGTCTGTTATCAGCATCAAGACAAGCACAAAAGTGTGAACAGTGGAGGCCTAATGAAGGGCGGGCTGGCTGAGATGAGACAGCATCACTGTGTCTTTCCTTTAGATCCTGGTGCTTTTTGATAACCTCCTGCCAAAAAGGACTGAAGATTGTGGTTCTTAACCCCATCTGAACAGAATGACTTGTGTATGAAAAACCTCAGCACAAAAAGAGAAATGAACCAAAGTGGCCAGTCCTAATCCTGTCCAGGGGAAGGGTCCTGGTTGTTCAAAAAGCACCTCTAAGACCCAGTGGCGCTTAAAATCCTGTGATTGAGGTGGCTGTCCGGAGAGCTAGGCCTCCACCCTCTGGGAAAGGGAATATGACCCATCCAGAGCTCTGCATGGAGAAGGAACACTTTTCTGACTTCACTGAAGTGGGGAAAGGATGCCCCTCTCTGCAATTCTTCCTGCACGTGCTACCAGAACACACTGCCTAAATCGCAGCACTGGGCTCTTCTCCCTGACACTCAGTTTTCAGTGGCTGTCAGCTGTCTTTCGCATGAATCTCCTCTTCCCTTTGGCATTCAGGGACTCCAAAATCTGGTGCTAATCCACTTCTCAACCGTAGCTCCCTCCACTCCCAGCTGTACCCACCTAGCTATCCCCATCTCTCCCACAGGGACCAAACAAGCCCCAAGCTTTCCCACCACCACATGCTTGCTCATGCCAGCCCCTCCCCTTGGAAACCATTTCCCCACTTTCCAAACGCTCAAAACGTCCCTTTCTGAACTCTTATCTTTTCTTCACCCCAAATGTCATCTCTTCAATAAGACTTTTACTTGTCCACTGCTCTGCACGCCTAGTTAAGAGGAATTTCTCTCTCATCTCGACTCTAAGATCATCGTCTCTGTATTTTTCTTAGGGCTCATAACCTTCTCCTTCACATTTTGTTCATTGTGTGCTTCTCATGGCTTTGCTCTGGACAGTACCCTGGATCCATATGGCTGACACGCAGGGGGTCACCTGTAGATACTGGAGGGACTGACTTGAGGGACTGAGTTCATGGCAAATGAGAGAGCACAGGCTGGCTGAAGGTCTGCCAAGCCTGCTTTAGGCAGAGAGCTAGGCTGGCTGACCTGTTTCCTTGAAACTCCAGGGTTTCATGAGTCTCTGAGTCTATGAATAGGCAAAGCAAAAGGCCACGCTAAGCATCTTTTCAGCTCCTACCCCCAATCTCAGGTTCAGGGAGCTCCCTGAGGGATCAGCGCTTTGAATCACCCCTCATGGCTCCTTGCCGTGGAAAGGCGCTCCTTCCAGGAGCTGACTAATGCTGACTGGCCCTTCCCAAGGCGCATTCTCTGTTGCTTTCCGGGCAGGCTGTTTTTCTTCTGCGCCACAGTCTTGAGACTCTCGGGCCCTCTGGCCTGCCCAGCACAGGGAAGGAGTCTGAAGAGAGTTGCCCATCTCCTAAGAATGCTCCCCTGGCCCCTGCCCTCCCCCCGGGCACCCACACGTGGCAGCCTCCTTCTCACTCTGTCTCAGGTCCTGCCTTTCGGTACTGGACAGGGCCCAGTGCTGGGCATTCCGTGCTCACAGGGAGGAAACGACAAGGGTGCAGAGTAGGGAAGGACGGCAAAGAGTGACCCCTTTACTCATGCACCCTTCAGGGAAAAGAGAGAGAATTTGACTTGAGCCTGTTTTCTGGATAATTCGGCATCAAACAGCGATGAGGCCTGGGATCTTGCCAAGCCTTTGTTTTGTTTTGTTTTTTTCCTTTCCTCCAATCAGCCCAGGGCACTGGGGAGTGGAAGGGCATGGAGGGGGTGGGGGCTGCACACACAGTGGGGCTGAGAGGGAATGCTGAGCCTGCAGAAGTGGCCCATTGAGAGCTCCTGCTCAGAGCAGAGGGGCAGATGGCACCCCCAGCCTACCACCACAAGGGCAGCTCTGTCCTGTGGGCACAGGGCTCCATCCCAGCCCCACTGGCTGGGAGAGAACAACATTTCCTTATAAGGCCCTGACCGCCTTGCCAAGGCTGGACGCTCCGACAGACTGTAGCTTTCCATTCTCCCTGCCGGCTCCAGTGCAGGCCTTGAATGCAGCCCTTGTTGTCAGGCTCCGCCTCCCCTCCATGGCCCCCACCCCACCCACTTCCATTCCCTGCCAGAGCCAGCCCCACTGAGCAGGATAAACAGCCCAGAGGCCTCTCCCACGCAGGGCCTGCCTCGGCTCAGGCCTGCTGGAGGCAGCACAGGGTAGCAGAAAGAGCAACAGGACACAGGGTTCCCCCGGCCCTGCGGTTCCCTTACCTGTGCGTGTGGCTTCAGCGAAGGTCCTGACTTCTGTGAGCCTGTTTCCTCATCTGGAAGGCAGGGATGGAATTGCCGCGGGTCCAGATTCTTTCCATTGCATTCAAAGCCCTTCCCAGTCAGGCTACCTTCCCAGCTTCACTTTTATCTGCTACCCCGTGGCCGGTTCCCCCAACTCCTCCTCTCTCCCCTACGTGCACCCTGCTTTCTCAGGCTGCCAGGGCTTCATGCATATGGAATGACCCCAGTTAAATGCCTAGGGGACTCAACCTGCCGGACCCACCGAAAGTATGCCTTCCTCCTCTCCCCAAGAAAAAGGAATCATTTTCTCTTTTCTCCTCAACATTTATACACACCTTTCTTAGAGCTTCTCTACTCTGCAATTGTAAGAATTTGTTTAAATGCCTTTTCCTTTATCAGATGATGAGCTCCTTGAGGCTCAAATGATCTCCTCTTCCTCTTTATATTCCTGAGCTTTACCAGACATGTAATCACATCATCGGTGCTTTGTGAAAGATTGTTGTGTAAATGTCTGAATGTACAGTGTTGGGCAAGCTGAGAAGAGACAACTGATATGCAAATACTTTGTAAACTATAAAGTGCTGTGTACCTGTGAAGGATAACAACTGTATCACACTGCCCTCCACCCCAAATCCTACTCTTTGTTTCACCATCATAACCCCTCCCCGTGTCTGCCCACTTCTGTATCCTGAATCCCAAGCTCACTGCAAGCCCTCAGGTGTTTAACATCTACCACCAAGACATGACTTGTCCTTAAAATGCCAGTGTTGGGGGCTAAAAGGCCCTTTGGAAATTATCCAATCCTTTCCATGCAGATGTCACGTGGCCACACAAGTGGATTAAATGAAGGAGCTCCTATTTCTCAGCCCCACCTCTTTTATCATTTATCTGTGCTAGGTTCCCACAGCAGTCTCAGAAAAAAGAATCTGGTGGCTTTAGAAGTTACATGCATACTGATTAATCTAATCTCAACATTTGACAGTTGAAAAAACTGAGCTCCCTAAAACAAAAGTGGCTTTCTTAACATGGCACATGTCATGCACAGAATGGGGACTGCACCTGGGGCCCCTGATGCCTGCCCACCCAAGCTCTTGGCCCTGCATAGTTGCCTGCTTGGGGCAGCGTGATGATGGATGAAGCCACATATCTTGTAGAGCTGAGTTCTTATGGTCTGAGATGTGTCAAGTTCCAAATAGAGAATTTTAGTCTCCACCAGAACAAATCTCTCTAAAATGGGGTTTCTGCAAATTATTGGGTCAGTGATTTGCAAGCACAGCACATTCAGGTACCATAGTGAGACTCTATTCCTGGTGATCCTAGCAACAATTTTAAAGAGAAAAATCTTAAGCTGGGATGAAATACCCTGCTCTTCATCCATATACTCATTTTCTCAGAGATGATGTTTGTAGGACGAAGCCCACAGTTGATCATGAACCATGTTCTAACATTATTTGCCACAGAGCCAAATTCAGGATATAAGGTGAGTCTCCCTTGGGCTCCATCCAAAAGGATTTAGTTACTTGAATATCAAAAAGATTTTATTATAATGAAGTTTCACCTAGAAGATGCCTAAGGGTAGACCTTGCAGGAAGCAAAGAGAAGTAGAAAGAATATTGAGCCGGGAGACAGGAGACCAGGCTCTGCTCTCAACTCTGACACTTACCGTGAAACCTAAAGCAAGTCAAATGTCTTTGTAGGTCTTAGTTTTCTCAACGACAAAATAGAAATAATGGTGCCCCCAAGGTCATTTCCAAAGGCAGTAAGAATTAGATCAATCAAGATCGTGGATATGAAAGTGCTTTATAAATGATTGCAAAAAATCTGTGTGCCTAAATAAGGACTAGTTATTAATAGGCAGTGGTTCTCCCCTTGAGGATGTTCTTCTGGGTACAGAAGAGAAAAAAGCTTCCTTTCCAGGATCCTGTAATGTTTGCTCCATCCCCCAGGTCCCTCATGGCCACTGGCAGCCTCACTATTGCTGATCACTTTCCAGGAAATCGAGAGAGAGAGGTGGGGCTGCTCCTGCTAAGGAGCTGCTTCAGGAAGCTGGAGAGCACACAAAGAGAGCCATTCTCTCATCCTGTATTCCCCTCCCCTTTCTTCCCGTGTACAAAGAGAAGGGGCTTGCCAAGTCCAGGCTCTGGGCAAACTCTAGGTGAATTTGGGAAGTCATTTCTCTTCTCTAAGCCTCCATTTTCCAATATGTAAAATGAAGAAGTTGAACAGAACGATATTTAAGTTTAGGGGTAACAATGCAATTTATTGCCAAAAAAGAGGCACTTCTGAAAATGAAAAAGTGTATTATTAGTAAGTACACTAGCATGACAGTAGCAAATAGCACTATCCCAGGCAAACTGGATGCATGGGCATTTTATTAAGCCCTATTTTAACTTGCACTATTACTAGAAAACCAAAATGGCCTTGAGAAAAAGAAATTTCAGTTCCCTCAGTGTCATCTTGGCCACGCTGAACTATTGACTGGTTCTACAGGGTCCTTTTACGCTGTTCTCAGCCACCAAGGGCAAATTCAGTATTATGTCACTTATGTAAAAGAGCCTGTGTATCATAAAACATTTCTACATCCTTTTTCTCCATGCAACAGCCCTGTGGGGGAAGCATGTGAAGGGGTTAACCCCATTTTAGAGATTTAATTAAAAGTCCTAGAGAAAGTCAAAGACTTGCCCAAGGTCATGGAGCAAAGGGAAAAATAACCATGTCCTAGACTCTTAGCCCTCTGCTGTTCCATTGTGCCGGGTTGGGAAGGAGAGCGCTTAATTTGCAAACACACACTAGTTTTAGGCCGGCCACCTCCCACACAAAAAGTTCCATCTCTATCCATAACAATGACAATCAAAGCTAAAAGCTTTTTGGACTACCCCCCACCCTAAAGCTTGAAGTTGACCAGAGTCTTAAGAATCAGCGAAATTGCAGATGAGGAACCAAAACCCAGAGAGGATGCCTTGTCCAAGATTACCCATCAAGACTCACATCCAAATAGAATTTTGATCCCCAAACCCCTCCTTGAGCACACTTTTAATATTAACTAAACACAAATACACTTAGGAAAATAAACATAATTTATATCTTCTCATTATCTTTCAAAGACTCATGAAATACATTTTGCTTTTCTAACATTGAGGAGCTTCAGGCTATTACTTCCTTCCTTTAGCTTGGAGAAGTGAGAGTTGAGAATATTTAAGTCTAAGACATTGCAACAGCCAATTATTTCTCTTCCCTGCACTTCCAGCGAAGATCAAATTCAAGGAAGTTTCCTCGTGGGCGAAGTTTCCAGAATTCAAAGCAGTTACCGGAGTCCTGTGGGCAGAACCAAAGGGAACTTGCCATGCAGGGATAAGCATTTGGAAAATAATAAGGAGCCTTGGGTTTGAGCTCTGGTTCAGCGACTCCTTTGCACTTGACCAAGTTGGTTCCCCTCTCTGGGCCTCAGTTCCTTCACCTGTAATACGTAAGAGTTGAACTAGGTAACATCTAAACATTCTTCCAGCTCTAACAAGCTATGACTATCCAAACTGTAAGTGTAGATGTTTTTGAGTGGAGGGCTGATCAATTCTTTTCTGTCCATCAGCCTCATAGCTGTCACTGCTCAGAGGAAGCTATGTCATTATATCTTGCTGGTGGATATTTCCTGCCCCTTTGCCCTCTGCCCCTTTTCCCTACTGCTGATTGGCACAAGTAATTATTTGTGTCAGCTAAAAGCGGCAAACGGACTGGTCACCCTCTTCAGTACAAACCTTGGGTGTTGAGTTAAATCAGAGGCGTTAGCCAAGTTGCCTAATTAGCTGATTCCTCATAAATTAATATGGCTCTGGCAAACTTTGCTCAAAGCCTGATCATTTATTTCCTAATTTATTACCTGTGCTGAGATCATTGCTGTATATATTTCTCCAAGGAACTGTAACTACAAGGCAAAGTAATGACTCCATGACATTCATTGATGTCACTGTTTGGGTCCAAAAGTCCCTGAAGATGGAGGAAAACTTTCCAAAAGACATATATAGCAATGACTCATTTCTAATACTGAAGACCAACAACACAGCTAGTGATTCTGAGCTGAAAGTTTAGACCCATGATGCCCATTCTGTCAGTCTTCCTTTTAAGTGGGAGGTGAAGCTGGTTGGAGTCAACTTCTGTGTTTCTACTTGCCCAGCATCCTCTCTCTTTCTTTCATACAGAAAGTTCTTATTCAGTGGAAAACCCATCCCATACATTATGTACCAGGCAGACTCCTCCCACATAGCCAAAGAGGCAAACCTATGTCCTGGGCCTGATCCCCACATGAAAGTGAAGGTCATGATGAAGGTAAATATGAGACCAGAATGAGTCAACCCCAGTCCTCACCATGACTTTTCTGCTTTCAGGGAAGATGATTATTTTTCCCCATTGGGTTTCCTCAGTTGATAGAATGTGAGCCTTGAAGGTAATTCTCCTGCTCATAAATAGAGAGAGCTGGAGAGAAGAAAACCTGATGATATTATCTGAGCCCCTGATACAACCAAACCTAAAGCAAGTGTGCTTTTAGGTTTTTCTATTACTGAGCTAACAAATCCCCTCTTTGGTTTGGGCTAGGTTGAGTTAGATTTCCTGTAATTCGCAACCAAAAAGAATCCTGACTCCTCTCGGCTTCTTGTTAAATCCTCTATAAAACCTGTGCATATCAGAACTGAAAGGACTTCTAACCTGTTCAAGTCCATTGTATATATAGGGAGACTGAGAGGATCTGCTCAAGATTACCCAAAGAAGTTACAGGACTAGGAGCCAGATCTCTGTATTAATTTAAAAGGTCCCTCAGAGGTCACTTAATCCAATCTTCGAGTTGATTCTCATGTCAATTCTACAATGTGAAACACAGAAAAAAAGTCTCTCCAGCAGCAAGCATCATTCTTTTTTTTTTGAAGATTTTATTTTTTCCTTTTTCTCCCCAAAGCCCCCCGGTACATAGTTGTGTATTCTTCGTTGTGGGTTCTTCTAGTTGTGGCATGTGGGACGCTGCCTCAGCGTGGTTTGATGAGCAGTGCCACGTCCGCGCCCAGGATTCGAACTAATGAAGCACTGGGCCGCCTGCAGCGGAGCGCGCGAACTTAACCACTCGGCCACGGGGCCAGCCCCTAGCAAGTATCATTCTTTTTAATTCCTTAGGAATGCCAATCCCTGAGCCTCCCAAAAGTGTGCTGATCATACATTTGCATCATCCTTTTATTTTTTGATAGCACTTTTATTGCTATTATAATTCCAGAATAAAATGCCTAGTTTCAAATCCCATCCACTGTTTACTTTCAGATTGTATGAACTTGGACAGGTAGGTTACAGTCTTGTGCATCAGTTTCTTCATCTATGAAGCGGAGGAGATAAAAATAGTTTTCACTTAATAGAACTATTGTAAGCATTGACAAAATCCATGCAAAGCATTTAGCCCAAGGCTGGCATACAGAACTCAATACTTTTGACTGTTACTGTTAGTTTATGGTTTTTGAAACAACACTGAGAGGTAAGATAGCTTATGGACAAGAAAGTCAAGGACCTGAGACAATAAAGGGCATGCCTAAGGCAAGCTGGTAGTTAGTGCAACAACTGAAACCAAGTCCCAACTCACGTGATTCTTACTTTAAATTGTATTCCATAAATCAGTTGCTCATTTCAAATTGTGTTCACTTGTTCGTACATCCATTGATTCTTCTGTCATTATTTCACGTACTCGTTAATTCGGCAAATATTTCCCAAGAACCATAAGTCTTTTCCAGCCCTAAGATATATTATTTAGACAGCCAGGTTCTAGTCCCAGTTCTTCACTAATTCTCACTGTTGAGGCCAAGGGCAAGTGACTTCCCTTTGGAAGGCAGTTTCTTCAAAAGACTGAGCAGGATGTCTCTGAGGATCTTTCTTTTTTTCTTTCTTTGAGGAAGATTAGCCCGGAGAAAACTGCTGCCAATCCTCCTCTTTTTGCTGAGGAAGGCTGGTCCTGAGCTAACATCCGTGCCCACCTTCCTCCACTTTATATGTGGGACACCTACCACAGCATGGATTGCCAAGCGGTGCCATGTCTGCACCCGGGATCCAAACGGGCGAACCCTGAGCCACCGAAGTGGAACGTGCACACTTAACCGCTGCACCACCAGGCCGGCCCCTCTAAGGCTCTTTCCATAGCAAGCTCCTATTTGCCATCCTCAGTACCACATGCTTGGAGGATACAAAGATGCAGTCATGGTGCTTGCCTAGAGGAGCCCACAGCCAAGTGGGAAAAACAAGTGTAACTGATGTGCACCTACTCCACCATGCTGGAGTACAACATATGTCACTAAAACTACGTTTCTTAATCAAATGAATTTGATGTGGCTTCCACATGCCAGGTTTGACAGGAAAGTTGACTTCTGGCATATTTTGGGGGGCCCTCTCCACTCCTCGAGATGGATGACCATGTACAAGAACTTCAAATAGAGTTGCACACTGTTAGCCCTTGGGCCCGGTGAAGTCAGTGCAATGCTTTGTTTTTGTTTTCTTTCTGTGGCCCACAGTGCTCTTAAAAATGTTAAATCAACTTTTAACAGCTGGGAAGTTTCTCATTAAAACCTAGATTTCTGACTTCTCTTGCAAAAGCGTAAGATCTAACAACACTGGGCTGGAATCTTTACATCTGACATGTTAGAGTTTTACTCTTTTACAAAAGGTGCGTCTCTCCTTAATTAGAGGTGAAAGTTTGGCTTCATCTTCAGGCAGACTGTATGAATTCACGGAAAATGTCCATCATGGCTTTTCTTCCATGTGAATTTAAAAATGTTTATGGAGTGGCGTGGCACAGCAGTTAAGTGCACACATTTCACTTCTGGCAGCCCGGGGTTCTCTGGCCCAGATCCTGGGTGCGGACATCACACCGCTTGGCACGCCATGCTGTGGCAGGCGTCCCACATATAAAGTAGAAGAAGGTGGGCACAGATGTTAGCTCAGGGCCAGCCTTCCTCAGCAAAAAGAGGAGGATTGGCAGCAGTTAGCTCAGGGCTAATCTTCCTCAAAAAAAAAAAAAATTATGGAGTAGGGTGAGAAGGGAACTGAATGTTTTGTAATAACCTAAGTGTGTGTGTATATATATATATATTTTTTTATTGAAAAATTTAAGTTTCTGGACTTAATTAGGAATTAGGTTTAGCCTAGGCAGGGCCCAGCATGCTTTGATGTTTCATTGGGAGAAATGTTTCTAGACCTAGACAAATCAATTATAAATTATCTTCCTTTCCCCAAAGGGCATTTGAGTTGGTGACCCTGGGTATGATTGTGATATACATGGAAACTGGCTCTCTGAAGAAAAAAAAGTCCTGATTTGTAGAGTTTGCCAAATTCCATGTGTAGGTACTCCCACTATAACTAAATGCAAGGATGGTTTAACAATTGACTCACAACATTTCTGAAATTTTAGCAAGTGGGTCTTGTGAGTGGTGCAAGAAGACTCTGCACACCAGGTCATTCTAATTCCAGAACATGGGAATATGAAAATTTTGTTACTTTCCTCTCACTCTGAACTCTATGGAGGACACAGAAAACATATGAAATATAAGTCATGCCTGCCTTCAGGGGAATTTTTGTCTAGTTCAGGAGATAAAGCTAACACCTTTGAAATAGTTAGAGAGCCTTTCAAGAAGAATCAGTGCCTTATCCAACACCTCTGCTTGAATGTCCACTGAGACTATTCAAACTCACCATATCCAAAATAGGTTTCTTGGATTTCCTCCCAAAGCTGTACTGTATTGCCCCAATCTTCCCATCTCAATAAATTACCTTCCACCCAGGTCTCACGCCAAAAGAGAAGGAGTCATCCTTGATTCCTTCCTATTTCTCAACTCCTTGTCCAATCCAGAAACATGCCTTGTGTATCCACCTCCAAAATATATTCTAACCCATCCACTTCCCTGCATCCCACTGCAACAACCCTAATCCAGCCCCTTTTTGACCCCTCTCCTCCTTCCAGGTCTCTAAACTCTCTCAGCAATTCCTCACAACCACTAAGATCTTACTATGGTTAGCTCCTTCTCATTCTTCAGATACCTGTGTAAATGTCACCTCCTCACAGAAATCTTTTCTACCCCTCCTATCTAAAGTCGCTCTCCTTACCTGACCAGTAATTTTCCATTCCATCAACCTATCAATTATCACATACTTTATTTACTTATTTATGGCTTGTCCCTCCCCGCCCCCCAAAAATTTAAATTCCATGACAGCAGGAACATTTTATGCCTTGTTTTGCTCTATATCTTCTGTCTAGCACAATGCTTAACACATAGTAGGCATTAAATAAATACTTGTTAAGTAAATGAATGAATAAGCAACTGAATGAATGATAAAGATGAGGTGAGGAGATTTGATATTTCAAAGTTCCTTTTTGGCTCTAACATTTTGGGAGTCTGTGACTTTGAGAGAGTAATGCTGTACCTTCTGATGTGGATCCAGCTCATAAAGTAGAGCAGAATCCAATGGGGAGGCAGATGAATGCAGCCACCAGCAGTCAGCAGTAGTCAGGGGTGACTCCCTCGAGGAAGTGGTAAATACACTAGGCTTTTCCAGCCTTCATAATTACTTACACAAAAGACCTCTGTCACCTTACAAAAAGTTTCCCTCTGGTCTTCATTTCCACTGACTACTACTCCACTTCATTTCAGATGTGATTGTGTTTATAAAAACTTGATGGACACACTTTTGAGGAAAATGTAGCTTCTAAACTGCTGTGCCCTTAAATGTCCATGTGTGTGTGTGCACATGCACTGATTATTGGGTTTAACTTGACACAAAGAACGTGCATATTTTGCCCAGAGGCCCATGGACTCGACCCCCTGGGTTGGCTTGATATCTGAAGGAAGGATCTGTTCCACACCTCAGAGAAGACCCACTTAGGACAGGAAGTGAGTCATCTGTGTTCCACAGGGGACCTCTCATAGGTTGGACTACACTAAATGTGAAACAGATTGAACTGGAACGAAATCATGACATAGTTGTTCCCTCCCACACTGTGGGACATTTCCTAACCCCTTGGTACTTTACCCTGAAACTTGCAGAGCTGGAGAGGTCTTCAGAAATCACCTGTCCAACCCTCTTGTTCAATGGAGGGGGAAACTGAGGCCCAGAGAAGGCTGGTGTCTTGTCCAAGTTCACACAGCATATTTAGAGCAGAGCCAGCATCAGAACCCTGTCCTGAATCCCAGTCAAATGTTCCATAGAAAAATATACATATGAGCTGAATTTTTTAAGAGAAAGCCTATTTTTTCTTTTGTTTAATCCTTATTAATAACTTGGTGAACTATGTATTGACTTTTTATAACTGAAAAATAAAATTTTAGCCACTAACCTCTAGTTCCCTTGGGTTTCTACAACATCCCAAAGGAATCCATCTGAAAATGCTCAAAGAAGTCTTTACATAACGAAATATAAGAGAACACACACCAATCTATAACAAGAGGTAAATGTTATTTTAACTTTCAGTAAAGAACTACATAATTTTAAAAACAACAGAGAGAACCAATTCTTTCCATTTTAATTCTGTAGTTAAGATTTAGAGATCATCTCCTGTGGTTTTCAGCAACTTAAGTTTGTTTGAGATGTGAAAGCCATAGGAGTGTTGGAGACTGGAGAGGAACCATTAACTTAAAAAGAGAGAAAGACGAGTTTGTGTGAGTGTTTTCATCTGTCAAATGATCAGCTGGAGTTTAGAGAGTAACAGTGTTTCAAGACACATATATTTAAACATCATGGTGCCTGAAGGCAAACAGGAGTCATTTTCTCAATTTCTTCACATCTAGTCTAAAAAGATGCAATCAGGCCTTCTCAGACTGCAGAAAGAGAAACAAGACCTTACTCTTCACAGTTCCCCAATTCACCCTCCTGGGTCCATCTTTGTCCACAGTCACCAGCTCCCACAGGCCTCTGGTGTCAAAGAGAGAGCACCGAGTCTGGAGTCAGGAACCCCTCTGCAGAGTTGGTCATGAATCAGCTTTGGCACCTTAGATTAGTGCTTCTCAGACTTGAGGGGTCTAGGAATCACCTGGGGTACTTTATAAAATGCAGACTCCTGGGTCCACTTCCAGAGCATCTGATCTCATAAGTCTGGGATGGCTCCCGAGAATCAGCATTTTAACCAGCACACCTAGTTATCTTGACACAACTAGATGGTGGAACAAGCATACCAAAACCCTGCCAGCTGTAGGCAAATCTTCCTCTTTTCTCTGAGCCTCAATTTCCCCATGTGTGGAATAAGGACATTGGACAAGGACTATCTCTAAGATCTCTTCCTGATCCAGGCAATGGAGAGCCTGTGACTTAAGACCAGGCTGGGTCCCTACCTTGCTCTAGGTTACCTCCGTAGCCCAAACAGGCCATATTACAAAGAAGCATTTAATTCAAATGCAGGTACTCATTCTCACAGAGGTCAGTGTGAACCATCGAGAGGTTCAGGGGTTCTGTGCCAGTTTCTCCTCACTGCACGCCATGCACAGTGCGCTTCCCATGACTCTGTGACTGCTCTCCTCTTCACGACTGCAGGTCCTCAGATGGAGCCTCCCCAACCCACCACCCATCCTCAGGCAGGAATGTCTAGGAAGTGCCTGGCTCTCTAGACCCCTGTTCCTGGTCAAATCCACCCCCTCCAGCCTACTACACAGGATGATGCCCCAGATTAATCAAATTGAACTACACAGAAAAAACAAAACCTGAAGAGAGAGTGAGTTCCTTAAAGATAACGGATGTTAGGCAGAGAAGATGTTCTTTTTTTCTTCCTTAAGATATTCTAATGCTTATATAAAGCAATTACAAAATTTTTCTTTAACTTTTGTAAATTCTCAAAATTGGAGAGCCAACTGTTGTAGCTTGGCCCCAGAAAGAGGTTACTTCCAGCTTCTGGCTCCCTTAGGCAGTGGATCTTCTGGGTCCTTCCAAAGCCCTGAAGCTATGACTTGCCCTGGCCATGGCTTCTTCTACCTATAATTACAAGTTCTTCCCCACTGGGCTCACATGTGCTTACCAAGCCATCCCTAAAGTCAAAGAATTTCCACTATTGCCTAACTGCTTCAACATCTTAACTCTGGACCCTTTCTCTGAAGGCCTCTTGAGCCTTGCATTTAAAGCTCCAGTAAGTTATTCAACTTTGTTTCTTCATCTTCCTGCAACACTTATACTCCTATACCCCCTCAGGTGTAGATGCTAAAGCTGTTGACCAGAGCACAACATATACGGCAGAAAGAGTGGATCCCAGTGGGGAAAAAACACAAGTTGCCAAAGACTCTCAATTCTCAAAGTGCTATTGGAATGCCCATTGGCTGAGAGCCCCTTATAGTATAGGGCAGTGGTGATCACTGGTTGAAAGATCACAGTCAAGTTTATTCAGCAATTATTGGCTGAGAGCATGCACTAGCCCTCTAATCTCAGGTAGAATTATTTATGATATGATATGTATGATATGATATGTTTCAAGGAAAAAAATTTCATAGGAATTAGGGTTGAAATGAATCAGCATTGTTAAATGGGGTATGTCAGAAATTCACTTCCTTTTCCATTCTTTACAAGGCAAAGAGCTTCTGATCAACAAGAGATATCCAGTGTTCCCAAAATAAGATGATATAATTTGAGACAAAGGCAAAAAAAACTTGACATGTTCATTAGCCTCTATGGCTTTAACATTAGTAAATGGTCTCCTTCTGTTAGGCTTTTTGAAACACTGAAAATATTTTGAAGACATATTTTGTGGGTTTTACTGTGAGCCTCAATTCCCCTTCTTCCAGTTCTAGTGCTGACCCCCTTTCCCTTTAGGTACCCTCTCCAACCTCAGTCCCTACACCTCCCCCATCTCCAGGGGTGGCTTAGGCCAAAGTCAATAAGAGTATACTTCCCCTTTGGCTACAAGGACTGTTAACTGATAATGACCTTTGAGAAATAAGCCCAGCACTCTTTTTAAAAAGTTAGGGAAGAAATGGGATTTCATTTCTTCTGGGGTTGCAACCCGCTATATTGCCACCACGAGGCGTGTGCCTGAGCATAGAACCAACAGAGAAGGAAGCAAAGATGAGAAATGGAGAACAGAAGCTGACAAGAGCTCAAGGGCCTTGATTGCCAAACTAGAAGCCAACTCTGCCCCCTAAAATACCCTTCTTTTTGCTTTAGCCAGCCTGAGTTGGCCTTTGGTCAACTACAACCAAATACTTCTATTTGCTCTCTCCTCACCCTCATTACCATCTAAACAGATCTCTGGGATCCAGGGATTCCTGGCTGGAAATCATTAACCAAGCACCAAGGAGATCATAGAAATGGGCTTGTCACATCTGTACAATCTAAATCCATATCTAATTCAAATCTCAATCTCAGATTCCTCAGGTCACTGATTCATGTTTATGGAGCACCTACCATGTACAAAACTCTTCCAGAATCTACGGGAAGCCAGATGACTCTGCTGGCCCGCACCACACTTACAGACTGCTAAGAGAACTAAGAGGAGGACGGAGGGACAGAATCTTCTGGAAGGGACTCTGGGAAAGCTTCATAAAAGAGCGTTCACTGGAGATGAGCCTTGAATAGATTAGGTGAGTCACAGCTGATCTAGACCAGAACCTGTGTTCTGCCTCCTGGTCCAATATTCAGCTTAAACCCAACAGGGGTCAGTGCTAATGCAGGATCAGGCCCTGGAGAAGCAGGGCTGCTGCTCTTGGTCCCCCAGGCCTTGCTAGTGGACATGTGGGGCCTCATGTGGAGACAGGGGCTCAGGCCACTCAGAGGTACATTGGGGGAATCATAAGGCAAAGCTACATGCCTATAAATTCACCTCAGAGTATCCAGGAACCATAAAACAGTTGGATATCATAGAATTACAAAATGTCAAAGCTGGCAGGGACTTTGGGAATGAATCAGCTTGCTCATTTGACAGATAAGAGTCTGGAAAACTGAACAGGTCAAGGACTTGTCCAGATCACTCCTGCAGAGTCATTCCCAGCCCTGGGAGTCAGACGCAGGGCTCCAGGACTCTGACTAGCTGAAAGGAGACATCTCATTACTTCAATTCCATGCAGGAGTGAGAGGAGGAGTCTGGAACTGCATTTTGATAGATGCTGTCTTTCGTCTCAGATACCTGCCTGTGCCTCACCTTGCTGCAGCTCATCCCTTTATTTTAACGTGGAATGAACCTCTTCTGGGGTGGAGTCATGCAGGCCTGGAGGACTTTCACTGGCTCTTTGGCCAATGCCTGTTGTTTTACGGGCTTTGTAGCCAATAACTATAAAATTCCCATAAGAAAACCCCTACGGGGGATGCGCTTTTCCTTGAACTCCATGTGAGCGCCTCTGACATGTGGACGCGCCATATGATGGCAGTTTGGGGATCTGGTCCCACTGCTTGCCAAGCCACTCCTCTAGGGTCTCTGAAGCATAATAAATGGAAAAAATAATTATTCTAAGTACAAAAATGAAGGCAGGATGTACAGCTATGGGAAGCCTTTTTTCCAAAGCACATGAAGGGTCCTAGGGTAGGATGAAGAGGGAGCCACCTTATTTTCCAATAATCTTTGCTTTCCCCAGTGCAATTTTACCATTCACACCCATTTTCATAAGAGTCTTTGAAAACCTTTGTGAAGAAAGCAAAACAAGAGTTATATTACCACCATTTCCCAGATGAAGTAACTGAGACTCAGAAAGAGAAATCAACTTGTCCCCTGTCACCTATCTCAGAAGTGGCAGTCAGAATCCAGCCTGCCCCACCAGTGGCCAGCACTCATTTTACAACATCCAAGGGGTCTCTCTTGTCCACAGCCAATTTCGAATCACCACTAGGACTGACAAAGGATGAGAAGCCAGGGGCCTGTGTGGGAGTGACAAGGGAGCTGAGGCAGGAGTGTCCTTTGTCCTTCTTCATGAGCCACATCTGACATTCATTGTGAAACTACTCCTTTCTTAAATCTCTGATGTCGGTAATAGGCCTGACTAGAGGTAGTGTTATATAACAGAAATTAACAACAGACATTGGATGATGAATGAACGAATGAACAGACAAATAAATGACTTTGCTCACACATTAATTTAGTACACAAACATTGATTATGTTTCAACTGGGCACTGAAGACGGACCTGAGACCACATCTAAGATCTGGTCTCTGCCCCAAAGGAACACACATTCTCATGGGGAAGAAACAGACACAGAGACAAATAAATGACCACACATGGTTACAGAAGCCAGGGTGCAGATAGGTAGATGTTCCCTGTAAGCCCAGAGGAGGAGGATGTGACTAAGCGTCCTTCCCGTCCTTCCCGTGTGATCAAGCTTGCAACCCTCTGTTGGCTTGCACTTCCCTGGGGTAGCGAGGACCAGCATGACTCATCTTTCTCTCCCTATCAGACATTACCCTGGGAGCATCCGAGATCACCAGTTAGTGCTTGCTGAATAAATTTTCCTGGAGGAGTAGGAAAGAGTCTGCAGTACAGGTGACCTGGGCCATGTGACTAAGTCTGCAAAGCCCTCAAACCACATGTCCTGCAACAAGGACCCCAGCCATCACAGCCTTCCCTGAGATCTGTGCTCAGAATCAGCTGGCCCCGGAGTCCTCTCTCACCTGCTACAGATATCTTAAAAGGTGGACTAGATCAAGGCACAGTGAACATCACAGTCACAGGGGCCCTGCTCATCCATCAGGGCTAGAACACCTCACCTTGAACAAGGGAGATAAGAGAATAAAATAACGCCTGACACAGCCTTATCCCCTGATAATAGAACCTCAGTTTTTCCATTAAAATAACTGAGAGCCATAGTCCTGTACTTTGGCTGATAAAGAGATCACAGGAAACAAAGCTATTAATTTTTATCTCTACTGTGCAACTGCACATCTGAGTGAATACAATATATCCAAGGGGGAAAAAAATACTTTTTCTGACGATAGAAGTTGGATATGAATTTTTTTCTCCTCCCACCTTTCATTTTTCACACCTCGTTCGTCCACTAACCTCTAGGAATTTTTAATCACAGATATGTTGAACCTAGTGGGTCTGGCTATGCCATACCATTACATAATGTTATAAATCTCTCTCTTTACTCTACCTCCATCCTTGGAGGACTTGACACAAATATTTAGATTACAATTTAAAGGATTTGAACCAATTAATTGCCTCTCTCGTCCTCAATATTCCCGTCTTTCAAATGAGGAGTTAGCAATTCGTCTCCATAATCGCCTCCAGCTTCAGTACTCCAGATCCCATGACTGAACGGGACAGAGAGCAGGTCGGTTTTGATGACAAGGGCAGCCTTTATAAGCAGGAGGATTGCCAGATAACAGAAGAACCAACGACCCACCACACCTCCCTGGGCCCCGTGCCTCGGAGTGTCCAGCTCTGGCCCTCCCCAAATGGTGGGAAGTGCATTGGGCCCACGAATGTGTGTACCTGGAGCCCACATCCCCCTTCCAGAGCAAACTCTGAATACCTGGGACCCTGAAATTTCCTGTGCAAATGGCCCAATGTCTGCTTCCAGGCCCTACTTGATCTCTCTCCCTTGGTTCCTCATCCCCAGAGCAGATCACAGCCCCAGGGTGCACACTGCTAGGATTAAGGTGTGGTCCAAGAGCGGGAGGTGTGACTGATGCTCTACCTCCACATCCCACTCTTCCCCGCCCTCGGGAAAACTTGGGCGGAGTTTGTGAAGCATTTTTCTTTGGTGTGCCACCATCCATCAATGCCAGTGTGTAGCAGAGTTGGGGGTGGAAGAGATTGGGTGGAGGAGTGTGACTGGCAGCCTCCACTGGTTCTCTTACCTGGCCTGCAAATGTTGGGGTGGGGGGCTTGCTGCCACAGAACAATAGGCTGCAGAGGACCCATGTTGGGCGAGGTGGTGGGAAGAAGAATGGGCCACTAAGAGGCAATGCTCTTCCTAAGCAAGAACTGTGTAATTGTTCACTTCAAAGGCCCACAGGCAAACCCAGCCTTCTTCCCAAGTTTGCCTCAGGCCTCACCTCTGGAGGAATCTGATTTTATATTTTATATGTGAGTCTTAGCACCTCTTCCACTTGCTTCAGAATAAAGCTATCTCAGAATTGCTTTCCTTATCATTGATGCCCCATGTATTTCTAAAAGACCAAAAACAAAAAACTGGAAAAGGCTCATAGTAAAGATACCAGGTGGCTAAATATACAGACCTGCCACTATATGAAAGAAAGGAGATAATCATGCCAGGAAACTCAGACACAAGTTTTACTAAATACAAGAATAAAACAGTGCTAAGCCTCCTGACTGCCAAGGTAAAAATAGAAAAGGGATGAGTTACGTGGCTTTTATTATGTGATCAAAATTACAAAAGTACAAATATCCCCCACCCCACATAAAAAAGTACAAATACCCATTCTTCAAAGGAGACAATCTTCTACTGGGAAGAAAATTTGAGGAAGAGTTTTATCACCTGCACCCTTATGTAGGAGACACTAAGGAACATAACGGACCAGATCTTCAACAGTGATTTTGCAGGCAATGCAGAATCGTTCTCCATATAACCATTTATTTTACCGACACTTGATAAAATCTAAAGACACAATATTAAAAAAAAGTTGTGAAGTTGAAGCCGGGTACCTGAGGGTTACTGTAAATATTCAATAAGAACCCTTCTTGATCACCCCTGATTACCTTCTTGATTCAATGATTATCCTTCAACCTTGGTCCCAAGACAGACACAGATGAAAAGAATTTACCCTTGTTAATTTGCTGTTTTCTCCTTTAACCTGAGGGGTGATTCAAGGGCCCCAAGGATCTATGAGCTTGTTTTGCAGAAGAAAAAGAATGTCTCCAAGGAAGTTATGATCACCAGATAAAAAGCTCTCAGCTGCCATTGAGGCCCAGAAGTCTGATTGCCCAAGAGCTTATCTGGAGTGAAAGGAACATGGATTTCCCCTTTGTTTCTCTGAAACTCCTCCTCCCAAGCCCCTTAGCTCTATAAAACCCCGTGCTTTCTTCTTCTGTTAAGGTGGATTTGAGAGAAACTATCCTCCTGCCTTCTCTTTTGGCCAATTTGAATAAACCTTTCTCCATCTCCAAGAACCGATGTCTCAGTGACTGGCTTATGGCACATGGGCACATGAACTTGAGATTAAGAGGTTTGGTATCAAAGTCATTGCTTTGAGCTAATACCATCAAGTTACCAAAACTGTCAGAAGAATACAACTCAGAAAAATCAAAGGAATGGATCAATTAGACAAACACTTCTCAAACTTCTCCATCCAGTATTCTTAATAGCACCCAATGACTGAGAAAAGTGAAATTCTAGCCTGTGGGATTTGGAGGTAGAGGATCACTCATGCTCCCCTCCATCTCTGTGGCAAGGTGAAACTTATCTTTAAATCTATTCAATTTTAGCTTGCTACTTTATAATAAACTTGTGCTTATTTTAATATAAAATTAATTTTCCCAAAATCGTTGCTAAAATTGATACCATTATGGCTTTCAGTGTTCCCTAGTACTATCAGGGATCCCGAATGTTTGGAAAACCATGGCTGGCTTATATGGTCTCTTATTTGTTCTTTATAACAAACTGATGAGTCAAGTATTAGCCATTTTTATGAATGGGGAAATTGAAGAACAGAGAGATTAAGTAATTTTCCCAATAGCACGTGGCACCAGAACACATAATATTTGAAGAATACCTAGATCTCCTGACTATAAGACCAGTCCTTTTTCCTGGGTTCCATAATGTCAATTTTATCACTTAGGAAATAATTAAGGAGTGAATTGAATGGTCCAACTTAGGTTGCTGAGGTTGTATTACTGAAGCACAATACCCACTGAGCCTGTAAGGCCCCTGCACCAGGCTTCCAATGTCCCCACATACTCCACTCTGGCACTGAGAAAGCTCTCCTGACCCATTGCCAGATTCCTCCAGAGGATGAGTCACCCCTTGCTCGAATTTTTCTCTATATCAGTTCATACATCATCAACTTCATGAACCTGGAATAAGAGAGAGGAGTCTTTTCTCCCAGACATCCAGCAGATGTCTCAAAACTTTACAACAGTGATGGTAAATTGTCTCTTCTCTGTGAGGCAGGTCGTCAATCCTGAAAGCTGCATGATGCAATCAGCAGGCTGGAAAGCCAGAAGTCCGGCGGCCTGAGTCCTGGTCCTGACTCTGCCACCCGATGGTTGTGGGAAAACCACTTAACCCATTGGAGCCAGGTGTGCAGGGAATGACAATGAGAGAAAGTGAGATAATGTCTGGGAAGTCCTTTGAGCTCCTCCAAAGGAGAGGCTACATAAACATAAGGTGTTATTACTTCCCAGCCTGCATCAGCCAAGGACATCACAGTTAAGGTTCCGGCAGAAACCTCCTCTCTCCTCTCACGTGAAAGGACTGGTTCATCCTTCAGTTTCTCATCCAGCTGAAATTCCCCAGCTTTGGAGGATTCGGGGGGAGTTGACCATCTGGCTAAAGATCAGGAGTGTTGTTGAAGTGAAGACTTAGATCTTAAAATCACAGACCCTCATGGCTGAAAGGATATTAGCAGTTTAGCCCACATTCCTTAGAGAAGGAGAAGCTAAGACCAGAAAGTTTCATACACAGCTCATATTCCCTGAGGGCCTGCTAGACATTAGATAGATGCTGGGGTAAGAAAATGACTTGGGTCTGGTCTTTAACATCACAGAACTCTCCACCTAATAGGGAATATGGACACATTCACAATTTGTGGACAATGTGATACAAGCATTATTGCAAAGTGCTGCCAGGACTGTGACAAAGACTGAGCCAAAGTTGTCTTGCAGCCACGTGTCTTTAGGCAAATTGTTTCAACTTTGAGGTTCAGAAAATGGGAATAAGAGCAATGACATCACTCTCTAACATTTTTGTTATGTTTGACAGCTCCCTAATAATTTCATAATTCTTACAAGAAAGAATAATTTAATTCTTATAGGAAAGTAGGGAAAGAATTATGATGATCTCTTCTCTACAGAGGCAAAACCTGAGGCTTTGGGAGATGGAGTCCCAGGCATGCGGCCCTGACCTGACTCATCTGGAAAAGAACCAGGAGGGTAACTGGACTCCAGTCCCCAGTGGTCTGCCTCTCTGGAGGTGAACATCAGTGATCTCTAAGTTCCTTGCAGCATTCAAGTTCCATAAATCTACAAACTTATCAAAGGACTGAAGGCTACCTGGTACGGAGGAGGCTTTTGATGAGAATTTGTGATGATCAGGAAACTGTGGAAGGAGTCAGCATTTTTTCCCTCTAAACTCAGCTACCAATAAAACTTTTCTTAATGCAAATGACTTATGTTTTAGTAAGAACTCCATGTTATTTTATATCTTAATATTTTAAATTACACAAATAGAATGTAAATATATTTTTACTGCCAAAAATTCAAATATCTAAAAGCAAGCATCCCTTCGACTGCCCCTCCAGATCCCATCCCTGCTCCTTGCTAACTCCCAGCTCCCAACCTCTTCTTTGTCCCCACCCCACTCCCTCAGTTAGTGTTTATCAGTGTCATTTTAGTCTTTCACTCTAAGCAACTAATTACATGCACTCATGGAAATATCTCAATTTGTTTTGCAGTTTCTTATATAAATGGTCTAACGTTGTATATATTGTCCTACAATTTTTTTTTTAACTTAACACATGGTGGAGATCTAACCAGCTTAGCTGCCATAGATGTACTGTAGCCCCTTGTATTTCATAATTGTCACCACGCCTCAGCTAAGCCATTCCCCCGTGAATGGATCTTCAATGGGCTTTTTTTCCCTATTACAAACAATGCTGCAATGAACATTTTTATATGTCACACCTTCGAAACACACACGCACAAAATGCTGTATATTGCATTCTAAAAGGTAATTGCCAAATTTGACTCAGAAGGTATTGTACTGATTTGCAGACTGATCAATAGGGTATGAGAGGACCCATTTTCTTACACCCTTGCTGAAACTTGCTATCATCAATCCTTTTAATTTTTTTTTTTTTTGCCAATCTGATAGTAAAAAGAACATGCATTGTTGATGTTAATTTGCATTTCAAATATATTTCCCTTTTAAATGAGAAATAATAAAAAATGTTAACACTGAAAATGTGTTAACCTTCTCCAGAGAAAACATGACATATTGAAAGATAAAGTTCTCTGGGGTCAAAAGGCCTGGGTTGGCTGCCTAGATCTACCACTGACAAGCTGGGTGGCCTCTGGCAAGTTGCTCAGCCTCTCTCAGCCTCGCTTTGCTGGCTACAGAATAGAGATTGGCGGCACTTCACCTTCTTCCAGGTTGTGAAATAGTTGTCATGAAAGTGCTTCCTAAACAGTCAGGTCTGTGCAAGTATTAGATATTACCTGGCTTTTACAAGGTGAATAGCCTGATGCTCAGTGTGGTGAGTTGCACATTCCCAAGCATCAAGAAATTTCATGTAGCTACCATAGCCCCTGTCTTATGTTGGAAGGTGTTTAGTCCGACTTTCTTGGGAATCTGAAAGATTAGGCTTTCGAGTTTTTGTTTATTTATTTGTTGGTTGGTTGGATTGGGGTTTTTTTTTTTTTTGCTTATCTCATTTTTTATTTAATAGAAGCACATGCAGAGCCAGACCTGGGTTAGCTGGTGGACAGTAAGACATCGTGTTATCTAAACCCCAAACCTCCACTTCGCCCAGGGAAATGCTCCAGTCCCTCTTGAGTTCATTTTGACTATCACTACTGCACTATTTACTAGACAGCAAAGCACTCCCTAATTTGAGGAGATGGAAGATTGGATAAACCTAAGACACAATCAAACTTATTATCAGACATGGGAGCATGGTGGAGGCACAGAGGACATTTTTCATTTTTTGGCCCCTGAGTCATTTGCCTTTCCTAATGGCACCCTACTCTTAATCCACAGGATCTGAGCGGGGCCCAGCCCAAGCCCTGGGGGGAAGCACATGGCCCAGGCCCGCATCAACGAACATGTGGCACTCCCCCTCCCCAGTGACTGACTTACAGCAGGGCACGTGATACAAGAAGACAATCAGCTTGAACTTTGGGACTTCTGCAGAGAAAACTAGGACAGAGAACTTTCATATTTTCCCATGGCACATTATCCTGAAAGGATTTAGCCCTGGAACCTTCTGATGGCCTTCTTGAAGGAAAAGAGAGTCTTAGAACGGAAGTAATATAAAGGAAGAGGACCTAAGAGATGGAGACAGTGAAACCAGATCCGGAGAACACTGACAAAGCCAGATGTCCTCCTGGACACCTGTTACACACGCTAACAAATCTCCCCTACACACACATACTCTTTTTTTTCCCCCCTGAATCTGATGTTCTATCATTTGTAATAACTGACACTGCTGGAACCACACACACACATTCACGCTTAATGTTAATTTCTGTGCACGGAAGGCAGCATGGTGTCACAGCAGAGGCCAGGCCTGGAAGGCAGGAGACCCAGGGCTGTCACTGGCTTTGTCTCTTTGGGCCTCAATTTCCACAGCTGTCAAGTGAGAGAGTTGAACAAATAAGTTCAGGACACCTTCCTGCTGCCACTCTCAGAATCTGTAAACCTGAAACTCTTGGTGCTCGTGCGACCACCGGAAGCTGAGATTGTCACATACTGAAGTATTTTATTCCTTGTGTTAAACGAGGGCATAAGTAGCCACCAGTGGAGGGGACCTGAAGAACATAAAACAATTAGGTTGTCTGTATCTCCACCAGAATTGGCTCCAGAAGAGGGTCAGGCTTTGGAAAAACACAGGACATTCTTCCCTTGGACTCCTTGGGAAAAGCTCTCAGCACCATGGAGGGTGTCTCTCTCGCTATTCATGGCTTGCCAGTGGGAACAGCCAAGAAGGAGAAGAGGTCACATGACCAGGCCTGCGGCTGGCACAGGATGTTCTATGCAGCTGATGACTGGGCAAGGAAGAGGACTGCCCAATCCCCTACTGAGGCTTCCTGTGAACGGAGGGCCCAAGAGTTGCCAAAACATATTCTGCAAGTCTCTATAAAGGTTCCTACAAAGCAGGATTCAAATTCAACAGTTGTTGGTTGTCTCTTCTATATGAAGCATTATGCTGAGCATTTTCATATACATTCTTTTTTCAAACTTTACAACAACCCTACTGTCCACTAATATCACCTCCAGTTTATAGTTATAGAAACTGAAGCTCAAAGACGTAAAGTTGAAGTACCTTGTTCAGGGTCTCAAAGCAACAAAACCACAGTTAATTTTACTGATTGAAGACAAGATAAAGGCAGGCATGGCTGCTTGTGTCTCACCTTCTCCTGCCCCTCCACCACAGTGTGAACAGCACCCACAAACACAAAGTCACTGCCATTCTTACAGCTGCTTTTGTAAACACTCTGGGACTGAGTGTTCTGGCCATTTACGCACGTCACTTCTTTGACAGGACTGTGAGTTCTTCACCAGGACCTGTGTGATCCAGCTCTGTGGCTCCCATAATTCCTTGTACAAAATAGGAACGTGAAAGGCAGCCCTTCTCTCTGGTCAGCCACTGACTCCCAAGGAGGGCTGGACTCAACTAAAGGTCAAAAACTGGATGCACTTAGGGCCTAGGTAGGCTATGGAAACACAAGAAATTCCAAGCCAGTTGTGAGACAGTAAGGAGTTGTAGGAGACTGAGGGAACAAAATGTGCAGGACCCACCTAAGGCATTCAGGTCCAAAAGTTTCAGAAAGAATGTACAGCCAACAAAAGTTGCAGACTGGGCCCCAGAGCCAACAGTTTACAGCCTTTACTATGACTCCACCCCTGACCATTCAGCTTGGCCTGGAATTGATGAACATCCCTCCCACACCGTAACACCAGTCTTCCAAGATGGAGACTACATCTGAGAGGTTCCATACATGGTTCTCATTTAACGTACTGTATGGCAGACAGTAGACATTTAATAAATGTTTGCTAAATAAACTTTTTTAAAAAATCAGATTAAGGCTTACTCAAATCACTATATGCCTCACCAAGCCGTTTCTGCAAAGGAAGGTATTGACTCAGTTTTCACTGCTCTAGGAATCCGAATATTGATCATACAGTGTTTGCATGGGAAACCACCAATAGCAAGTATCTATATGTACCGTGATACTTGGAAGAGCCCTCGACGACAATAAAGTGATCCATTTAGAGTATGAGTTGTCCCCATACTCTGAAATAAGAAATAAGTTCATGATTCTGTAGGATACCCAATCAATCATCCAGTCACTCAACAGTTATGGTACTGGGACCATAATGGTGAGCAAAACAGTCATAGTGCCTTCCTTCATGAAACTCAGTCGCACAAATAAATGTAAAATCACAATGCAATAAGTGTTCAGAAATACACAGTACTTTCAGAGGCCTGGCCTGCAAGGACCAAGGAAGTGATACATGACCAGGTTGAAAAGGGGAAGAAACAGCATATGCAAAGGCCAATGGCAGAAGCGTGGCAAGGAAAAGGGTATATAAGGCCAGAGTGGCTGAGCAGAGGAGAGAGCACATAAATTTAAGAGATCAATAGAGGTCAGACCATTCCAGTCTATGGTAAGAATTTTTACCTTTATCCTATGAGCAATGTGAGTTATTTACTCTGCTAGGAAAAAAAAAAAACAAAAAAAACCATTGGGTGATGCCACAACTCTCCATTCCTCTAACCTGCACCTTCTGCACAGGCAGTTTTTTGCCCATTTCTCTATGAGATCTTGGCAAGGGAGAAGAGTTTTAAACTCTTTTGGATGGGAAAAGTTATTTTACTCTTAGAGTCTGAGCTGGAAATGAGATTTCTCCTTCCAGTGCACTGTGACATTGCCACAGTAACACCATTAGACACCCTTCTGGCAGCAAGAGCTCAGATCCTATTGCTAGTTACTTCATGTCCAACATCACGTAAGCCAGCAGTTTTTCATCTTTTGGATTATGCAGACCATATTTGAACCTGAAACATATCACAGACCTCTCACTTGATACTAGTTACAGTTTCCAAATTTAATGACACAATATCATTTACATTAGCACCCAAAAAACTGAAATATTTAGGGATAAATTTAACAAAATGTATGCAAGATCTGTATGAGCAAAACCACAGAACTCTGATGAAAAAAATTAAAGCAGGTCTAAATAAATAGAGAGATACTCCACGTACAGGGATTGGAAGACTCAATATTGCCAAGATGTCAGTTCTTCTCAACTTGATCTATAAAGTCAATGCAATCTCAGTCAAGGGATTATTAATCGCAGTAAGTCGTTTTGTGGACGTCAACAAAGTGATTCTGAAGTTTATATGGAAAGGCAAAAGACCCAGAATGACCAACACAATAATAAAGAAGAACAAATTTGGACAACTGACACTACCCAACCGCAGGACTTACTATAGAGCTATAGTAATCAAGACGGTGTGGCACTGGCAAAGAATAGACAAATAAACCAATGGAACAGAAGACAGAGCCTAGAAATACACTCACACAAATATAGTCAACCGATCTTTGACAAAGGAGCAAAGGCAATTCAATGGAGAAAGAATAGTCTTTTCAACAAATGGAGAAATGCTGGTACAACTGGATATTCACAAGCAAAAAAGTGAACCCAGGTACAGACTTTACACTTTTCACAAAAATTAACTCAAAATACGTCATAGACCTAAATATAACTCAAAACTATACAACTCCTAGAAGACAACATAGGAGAAAATCTTGCTGACTTTGGGTTTGGCAATGACTATTAGAAACAACACCAAAAGCACAGTCCATGAAAGAAAAAATTCGTAAGTTGGACTTCATAAAAATTAAAAACTTCTGCTCTGTGAAAGACACTGTTAAGAGAATTAAAAGATAACCGGACACTGGGAGAAAATATCTGCAAAACACATACCTGATAAAGGACTCATCCAAAACATACGAAGAACTCTTAACTCAACAACTGGAAAACAAACAATCAAATTTAAAAATGAGCAAAAGATCTGAACAAACACCTCACCAAAGAAGATATATCTATATGGCAAATAAGCATATGAAAAGATGCTCAACAACATACGTCAATAGGAAAGGTCAAATTAATACAACAGTGAGATACCACTATACACCTATTAGAACGGCTAAAACCCAAAACTCTAGGAACACCAAATGCTGATGACGATGCAGAGTGACAGGAACTCCCACTCATTGCTCAGGGAATGCAAAATCATACAGCCACTTTGGAAGACAGTTTGTCATTTTCTTACAAAAATAAACGTACTTTTACCACACAACTCAGCAATCACATTCCTTGGTATATTCTCAGATGAGTTGGAAACTTATGTTCACACAAAAACCTGCACATGAATGTTTATAGCAACCTTTTTCACAATTGCTAAAACTTGGAAGCAACCAAGATGTCCTTCAATAGGAGAATGGATAAACAAACGAGGGCACATGCATACAATGAAATATTTTTCAGCGATAAAGAGAAATAAGCTATCAAGCCATGAAAAGACACAGAGGAACCTTAAATGCATATTGCTAAGTGAAAGAAGCCAATCTGAAAAGGCTACATACTGCGTGATTCCGACTATATGACATTCTGGAAAAGGCAAAACTATAGAAGCAGTGAAAAGATCAGTGGTTCAGAGAGAGGAAAGGAGGGATGAACTGGTGGAGCACACGGAATTTTTAGAGCAGTGAAATCATTCTATATGATACTGTATTGGTGGATACACGTCATTATACATTTATCAAAACCCATAGACTATACGGCACAAAGAGTAAACCCCAATGTAAACTACGGACTCTATTTAATAATAAGGTATCAGTGCCGGCTCATCAACTATAAAAATATACCACATTAATGTAAGAAGTTAATAATAGAGAAACTTGAGGGGAAGGAGCAAGGGTGTACGGGAATTCGCTGTACTTTCCACTCAACTTTTCTGTAACTCTCTGCTCAAAAAATAATGTATATTAATCAAAAATTCTAATGATTGATAAGATATGTGATGACAAAAATACCATGGTTTTGGTAGCATGGTTTTAAAAGTGTATTTGATTAATCACAACAGCACCCACACACACACGAAAAATACAAGTCCATGTGAGCAAAATATGCCTGTCTTTTGTGGTATCTAAACAATCTTGAGCACACATATGGATTCAGGGATTCCCTTGCACTAACTCCATAGGCGTGAAAGAATCCAGAGTTTGGGAACCATTGCTGAGGGCTTCACAAGCATTTTTTGGTTAATGGTACATGCTCCCTTGGAAGATGAGGAATGCACTAACTCTAGGTCAGTGTTGTTGATGTCAAATCTCTCTCCACTTTGGGAGATGGTAACTCTTTCTCATCACACAGAAGGGAGGATTAAGTAAGAGATTTGTGTGTAAAAGCTTCTGGCACATCATAGCTACTCAGTAAATAGTAACGGTATCAGAATCCGAGGTAATAGAGGAGATCAATCATCAGGTGCTGGACTGGACTGGCTGACATCCAATGTCTCTTCCCCTTGGATTTGTGACTCAGGCTTCACCCCTTTTTTTAATGCTTTGGGACCTCATCTCTGTTGCAGGCCAAAAGTTTTGTGACTATAAGACTGAGTGTGAGAAAGAGCTACAATAGCAGTACAAGAAATCTCTGGATAGCACCTTATCTGAACCACTCTCTAATTTGCTCTCATATCTCATTTTGTTGTGTACACCTAAAGCAGGACACCCAAAGGCAGAACTTTGGAGGGAGTCAATATATCTCAGTGTTGGAGAAGAAACAAAAGTCTGTCCTGTCCCTCCATAAGGACATAGTAGCTGAAAAATTATTAACAGATACTCCAAAATCACAGTGTTCTGGAAGAATAAAAATAATACCTATTATGGACAACAAAGCTTTCACTGCATTTATTCATTCACGGTATTTACTCATTCAGCTCCAACTGGGTGCAAGGCACTGACAATGATGGGTGCTGAGCTAGCTGGCTCTATGTGATAAAATGTCTTTTCCATGCTATTCCTTGTAACCTTGAGTACACAGGGATCCAACCATTCCCACCCTGCTCCACTGCTGGCCCCGGGCCTCTGCTTCCCCGATTTGTTGAGCAAATCACTGATCCTACCCCTGGACTGGTATAAGACCTGAAACAGCATCATGAAAAAATTAAAGGAAATGGGGAGTTTTAGTTGGTAATGAAAAAACCCAGGAGAGACATGATCCTAGATTTCACAAATCTGAAGAACCATTATAGGGAAGAAGGTTTGATTTTCTTCAACTGGAGCCAGGGACCAGAATTACAAATCTGTGCTGAAAGTGACAGAGCAACTGATGTCATCTTAGTCAGAGAAAGGACTTTTTAACAGTGAGAAGCTTCCAAGTATGAAATAGACTGCATCAATAAGTAGTGAGCTCCCCATGACTGGAGGTGTTCAGAGGTCAGATGATCAACAAACAGGGAGTTTGTAGAGAAGATTCTTTCAGCAAACTTGCAAGCAATGGGGCTCATCTTAGTAACTCTACTTCTTACTCCAAATCTGTTTCTATGAGCATTGGCTGTATCCATTGATTCCTGCCTCACAGATCAAATGATACTCTACCTCAGCTCTGTATATCTATGCATCCTGTAGAGTTGACAAAGTGTTTCCCATCATAAGATCTCATTAACTCCTGAGGACAAATTTTCAAGAAAATTAATAGAATAATAATTATACTCATTTTGTAATTGAGGAATCTAAAGAAAGGAAAGGCTGAGAGAAGCTGATCAATGATAAAATCAAAGGGTGTTATCAGACTTCAATGGGGTCCCACTCTTCCCGCTATGGAATCACAGGCCAACAATATTCATCTCATTTGCAGAATGAAGAGATGAAGAGTATCAGATTCCAGACAAGGGAGATTTGTTTTCTGAGGGGCTAAGAAGCTGTCACTGATATCCAAGACTGAGCGTCACATTTTCTCTGTAGCTCGAAAAGCAAAAACTACTGAGTCTTTGAGTTTAATAAACTTACTACTAATGGGTCAGGTGCTTCTCATTTGTAGCATGGTCTAGGGTGAGACCATGTCGACCACTAACCAGGTATGAAGGAGCAAGGCCTTTACCTCGAGGGTGGGGAAAAAAAGAAGAGAGAAAGTGGTAGTTAGGGATGGTGTTGAACTGAGAATGTCCCACAGGATGATCAGGAATCAAGAACCACTTGTTTGTTCCTGTAAGAATGTTTTGCGTCTGAAAATGCAGTCCAGTGACCCCCAAAGAAGGCACAGACTAAACAAACAGAGAACTCCCAAAGGCTGATGAAGGTATTAATTCTTCTATAATAATCATGTTGTGTTCTTCTCTAAGGTCTTTCATCTGTAGATCTCAGAAGGTTTTTCAAACATCAATTAAATGTTACAACATTCCTTTGAAGTAAGTATTATTACGTCCATTTTCCAGATGAGAAAGCTGAGAGTCTAAGGGTCTTGCCTAGAGGCTACCCAACCAAGATTCTAGGAGGCCAAGCATTTTAAACTTCAGCACTGCAGAGCTCTGGGCCTCACAGAGAGAGAGAGACTGAGACAATCTGACAACGCTATTCCCAGGCTCTGAGAAGGATTCCTGAAGATGTGTTCTCCCTCCTGCTCCACAAACTCTATAAGAACCTTGGAGGGTTCTTACAACCCTCTCTATCAAAGAACCACAAGACTTGGAGATAGACTCTATGAGTCATTCCTCAGCCTTCCAGTGGGATGTCATTTCTCCCCTTCAAAGCTGTCAAAGACCATTGTTGTTACTTCTTTGATGGTCTATCTTGGGTTATAATTATTTGTGTCAGCGTCTGGTTTTTCTCTTAAGACTTCAGACAAGGCTATCTTACATTATCCCTTATGCCTGGTACATAGTACAAGGTCATAAGTAGATATATTTTGATTTTATTTGAAGTGGGGTTGGTGGGGAAGTCAGAACAGCAGACAACTTCTACAAACTGCAAGGACCAAAGGTGATAACATTTGTCCTGCCCAGAGACAACAACAAGGCTTGCCCACAATCCACATTTTCATGTGAATAAATGCACTTCTGGGTTTTCATGACTGCTGAAAATCTCTATTTTTACCGTAGGAACCAATGTTCAGTTGGGATAGTCAAGCCTGGCCAAAATTCAGTGAAGGTACTTCATGGAAAGTCACATGTATGACAAATATATTTAATAATAACAGACCATTATGTGAGCATCATCCTTTACAAATTTTACAAAGCATTCTTATAAACACTTTCAGATCTCAGCCTATTAAGATACCATGAGGTAGGCAAAAGAAATGTCATTGTCTTATTTTATTGATGAATTTTATCAAAGTTAAGTGACCTGCTCTAGGTCACACAATTATTAAATAACAGAAATATGACAGAAAACAAGAAACCTGGAGAAAGAGAAGAATAGCCTGTCTGTATTCCACCACTTCCTTTCCCTTTCCAGCCTTCCAAACCTGGAATTTTCCTTGTGCTTTCTTCTTTGCCACCTCTGTTGCTTGCAGCTAATGCCCCAGTGGGGTCCATGTTAAACTACTTTTGGTCCTTTTGAGCTTTCATCACCATGTGGGCGGTGTCTGTCCCCTGGAGATCTAGAGCTCACCCGGATGTGACTTGTCTTTCAAGGAAAAGTTGAGCAGCAGGTTTTGTTGGTTTAGGAACCCACTTCAAAGAAGACAAAAAAGAGGAACGTCTCCATAAGAGCTGTCAATTGAAAATCCATTGGACTATTTTGGTGCAGTTGTCCAAGCCCAACATGGAGAAATGGGAGACTTTGGTTACAGTCCCAGTGCCACCAACCAACTGTGGGCCCTTGTTTTCATTCCACAGATATTTATTGAGTACTTAGCATATGCTGAACATTGTGGTAGATGCCAGGGACACAGAAATGACAAAGACTTGTTTCTTGCTCTCAAGAAGCTAACAGTATATTAGACAAGACAGACAAACAAGCAATTACAAGGTAGTGCCTGCTTTTACGGAGGTGTCACACTGCTGAGAGTCTTCCCCAAGGAGAAAACTAAACCAAGTGATGGCCTCTTCTGAGCACAGGGTGCTGTGTGCACAGTTTGCACGCCCCTGAAGCCAGTCCTGCCAACAGAGATCCTCTGAGTTGCATAGTTTCTTTCTTTAGGCAAGTATGAGCACAAGTGGAGACAATAAAAGAAATGAGACTCTCAGAGACCTAGGAATGAGCTGAAGCACCAGACAGGAGAAGCCAGGAGCTAGGGGAAAAGTAGAGCAAAGAGGTCAGTAGCCACTGTAGGAAGAAGCACTAAAAGCGAGGACAAGATGAGGCCTGGCAATGCCAGAGGGATGGAGGAGCAGCAAAGGGCCTCCACAGATGAGAGGCTGGCCGGACGTCACGGCAGCTGTTTCTAAAATGACAGCAAACATTTTCTAATAGCCTGAGGCCAGCCTCATAGCCACAATGAAGCTTTACTTTTAGTTGTCCCCTTACACTCCACTCCTGAGGTAAAAAGCATTTCTCTGACTTGTAAACTGGGCAAAACTAACCCAAATAGACAGCAGTGTTTTAGACACTTATGAAACATCCCACTTTATGCAAGGGAGACTTGCAGCTGAGGGACTCCACGAGCAGCCAAAACAAAGACAAAATTAGTCCTGCAGGTGGGAGAGGATGTAGGCACAGGCTACTCTTGACAGCGCTGTCTGCACCTTTCAGAGACTCCCCCAAAAGTGCAATCATTGTGCCCACAAGCCCGTGCCTACTTCTCAGACACTGTCTCTGCTCAAACAGAAAGCTCTGACTACTTGATAACTGGCAAGTACTTGATAATGGCAATAACTCAAGGGTTGGCCAACCCACTCTTATTCCACAATGAGCTTTCCGTGCTAGGCCTTTGGGCCAATCAGCTTTATTTTTCTCAACTCATTAGCATGCCATCAATAATTACAGATTAAACATTAGCAGTTTTTCCCCTCTAATAACCCTAATATTCTAGCTATCTATGAAGATAATTAACTTCCTTAAAGAAAAGTGCCCTGGGAAGCTTTCCTTGACACAATAGACAATTACCTCTGGTAATCACCTTTTTCTTTCATTGGAGTATTAGTGTACAGGTTAGTCCTCTTGTACAGAACAGTGGTGGCTGCTCCCCATGATGCTCTCCCCTCCTAAATCTCATATAATAGTCATTATCATCCCCAGCATGCGTCCAGGAAGTTGCTTTATTCTTGCTAAAATTGGCAGTCCATTCCAGAGACCTCCCAAGCAGCAAAGGGCTCACAAGCCTGTAAGGCAGATCAGATTTGCCTTTCCAGTGTCCTGATGAGAAAAGAAGGAAAGTGACCTGGCCAAGGTCTTAGAGAAAGGTGGACTTCCTCTCTTTAGAATCTGACCCACCCAATCACACTCCGAACACAAGATGACTTTACTCAGTGATTCCCTCCATGACATTTGCTGAGTGTCGACTGTGTGCTGGTCCTCTGCTAAACCCTGGGCATTCAAACATGAAGAAGAAGAAAGAAGACCACAGCAAGTTTGTCGGACAGGGCTGGATTCAGCCAACCATGCGGCTAAAAGTAATTCTTTTCTCCATCTTTCAGGAAGTAGCTAGCAGATGCTTGTGTCAGGCCCTTTAAGGACCTGCTTAAATACCCCCTTCTCCACTGAACGCCCCCGCAAACCACCCCCATGGGAATTAAGTTCTCCTTCAACAAAGAGCCCATTCGCACTTCTGCCTTTCATTAGAATTATTTGTGGGCTGTAAGAACCTTTCTTACCCAACTCTGTATCCCCTGCAACAGTGCCTGGTGCACAGTAGGCACTGAGTCAGTGCTTGTTGAATTAAATATATGCAAGAGGTATGAGGCTCCAAATAGGGAGAGGTGGGGTTACTATTATGTATGGTCATGGCTGTTAAATGACAAGAATGATTGAAACAAACACAGCAAAAGTACTTTTTCCTAAGAGCTCTTGATGTCTGTGCATCTCCTAGGACACAGGCAGATGTGTCCCCTGTTCTCTTGGGCTCTTCTAAGCAGAGTCATGCTCCTCCTTTCATGTGTGGATAATCCCACCAACAGCTATCACATCTATCCTGTTATGTATGCCCCTTAGCAAGGCAGGAAGATAGATACGGAAAGGATGCTTATCCCAAAATTCCCAAGGTCAGAGAGAGGAAGTGACTGCACAGATCCAAGAGTTAATAAATAGTAGAGGCTGCATTCAGATTCTCCATTCTTGGTTTTGAGTTCTCGGCAGTGAACATACGTACACACTCTTACAAATCCTAATAATTATAGAAAGCCAAAAATTGACAGAGCTGCAGTAAAGATGGGCTTGTTTTTACCTTCAAATATTTTTTTGGTAACTCCTCTACTGTAGTTGATTTGTATAAATCTAAACTGGGCCATACATTTGTTAATAGTCTGTAATAAACAGACACAGTTGTACCACCATGCAAAGAACACAGGTGAGGAAGGGTTTACTGAGGCTCATTTGCATTCAGTTATCCAAATAAGATATGAAAAGCACCTCACGGGAGAAATCAGAACTTTTGAACACTGATAATTCACAGGTCAGTGATTCTTAATAATTCTAGAGACACCGATGCCTGTCTATATCAGCAACTGTTCTTCACGCACACTTATATTTAGTTGGAGAGGACGCTGATGGATAAATAAAAGCAAATTGCAACCGACACACAATATCAGTTCAGGTTTATGCTCCAACAGCTTGAGGACACTTTGTGGTCAAGTTTCTTTTATCGATCATGTCAAGGTTCTAATCTATTTCAGGTTAGAAGAACTTTGTTGCTCAGTTTTATAATATGCCAAAAAATTAGAACTGGATATGAAAACAGTTAAGCCATTACATTTTAAATGAAATTAGTAAATATCATTTATATCTTTTTATAATAATCTGAAACCAGGTAGATACTGGAACAATCTTTTGATCTGCATTTAATTATTTCTTTCCCACTAGACTGTGTTGAGATTGAGGTGCATACACCACCCTTCTTGATTGGTCTTAGTCCCACTTTGCTCTCATTTCCTATCCAGTTGAGAGGACTATTATCCCAGTTGGAACTGATAAGACAGTTATGGACTAGAATCGATCTCCCTATCATGTGTCTGTTAGGAGGGGAAGACTTCCTCCCTATTCTCCATTCTGATGGTTCCTTCAGTGTAGGGAGCTACAAAACTGGGATACTCCTGGTCTCTCTGCACCCCTGCCTGGGCAGAGAAAACCAGAGCAATTTCTCTGATGGGCCATTTGGAAGTGGGGCTGTGGCTTGTCCCACTTCCCCTGCTTTTCTCTCCTGAGCCTCTATGCCCTCAGAGAGTATATGCTCTCCATTGCTCTTGTCCCAGTGTAAGTGTAGCAATCAAGGCCTTGGACACCTGGGAGACCTCTATTGGTCCACCACTGTTGGTGGCAGGATGGATAAGTCAGCATAACCCTGGGATCAGTATTAGGAAGTCCACTGCTCAGAAACACAAGCCACACTCTCCAGAGAGGTTAAGTAACACAACCACAGAACACAGCAGGTAGGGACAGCTGGTTCCTCATCTGACCCAAGCTTCTCAAGATATCAGCATCACTCTTGATCCTCCAGCACCTGTCACCAGGCCTGGCACACAGCAGGCACTCATTACACATTTAGTGAACTAAAGTAAAAGTCAGGATAAGATCTTTGATCTCTCCATGTTTGGCCTCTGACACCACACTACTGCTGTGGTCACCAAGAAACACACTGCAGTCAGTCAAATACCACACGCACGCCCGCTGTGGCACATCCCCACACACAAAGCGCTAGTAGAAACCAAAATGGCTGTCAGGGGGGTTGTCTTTCCCACAAGGCTTCTTTCCCCTCAGGGGATTTTGCATTTACCAATCTTCCTCCCTTCCCCCCTCCTTTCACCACTTACCACTGAGGTGATGGCCCTCAAGCCATTTCTTCTTTACATATGCAAACACAGACCCCAGCCCTCTCCTCCTGTCTCTCTGTCTCTTCTCTAGCTCTTTCCCATGGACCACAGGAAATCTCTCTTCTTCCTTCTCTCTCCTTCATCAAGTTGGGTGTGAACACTAAACCACTCTCTCAGACTGACAGCCCTAAGGATAGTGCTAATAATACCCCAAGTGAAAGGCTAAGGAAGACTTTCGTTTTGAGTTGAAATTAGCCTTACAAAAAACCTGTTCCGCCGCTTAAAGTCCTTGAAAATGTCCAGAAGATATTTTGAGAAATTCTGCAAAAGTCCCTATCAATACTCTCATCTTCTATTTTCTTCAAGAACAATGTGCCACCTAAAAGCTCAAACAAAAAAATTACCCTATATTTTAAATTACTAGAGTGTGTTTTACTATTTATAACACAAACATACTATGCTTCAATTATGTGATGGGGCCCAGAGCCTTTAGAGAAATGGGCTGGGGCTCCGATTACCATTAAAGCGTTATCCGGTAAGCGCGCCCTGAGCCCCAAAGAACGGACTCGCAGGTAAGCGGTGCATGCTTTGTGATCCTTAGAGGATTCCTGGAGAGCCCTGGGATGGAGCTGAAAAATGGAAATGTGCAGGCTAACCATTTTGAACAATGTTGAACCTCTTTTCAAAAGAGGCTGATTTGTTGAATTCAATCAAACAATTTTTGCCAAGGTGAAGTACATATCCTGGGGCGCTGTTAACATTTCCACTTTAGGCTCTGTGTTTCACTCTGATCCGGGGTGTTCTTAGTCTTCCCGTTTGACTCCAGGGCCAGGGTACCTCTAGCAGGCCTTCTGCACGGCGGTTCTCCCATCTCCCTAGTCTGAGGAGTGGCACAGTACATCTGCGCCCATGGTGGCTGTGCTTAGCAAGTCTCTTTGTTGTCACACCTGTCATGCAACATGCAACAGGGCTCAGGGCATGGTATGGGTTACAGAACAGGGCTTCTTAGGAAAACTTACAAAGTAAAGGTCAGCAGTATAAGGCATGTGAACCAGTCTCTTCCTCTTCCATGGAGAGACATGCTAGGGCCAGGACACACTGCTAGATCGGCCAGAGCAGCAGGTTCTCTTTTCAAGGTCACGCTTGAGAGCATACTGAAGTTGGAGGGGTGAGTGGGGGTGGACTGTGGATTGCACGGGAGCCAGGCTGTCTGGTTTTTATATGCCAGTGAGTTCTGATGTTTACAGGAGTTACCTAAAAAAGCTAACTAGTGCCTGCAAACCCTGGGGATCACAGGAAGTTGGGTACAGAAGCACACCCTCCTACCTGGGAAAGGAAACCTCCTGCCAGGTCCCACTGGAGGCTGGATTGAGTGCAACTCCTTTTGCTGGGAGAAGAGGAAGGCCCTGGTCTCCAAAATTCATTGTCCTGGAAATCCAGAATGAGCTCCCAGGGACATTTCTAGGCAATCCTGCTTGTTGCACCAGAGTCGGACACTGAATACAGTCAAAAATCTATCTGCAGATAAATCTAATTGTTTGCCAAGTCCTGTGACTGCTCCAGTTTCAAAGTCATCTTTGAAAGTCATCAGATCTATATCTTTCACTCCATCTTCCTGGCTATTGCCCTCCTGCATATGTTCATTATCTCTCGTTTGGCCTTTTTTCACTCTCTGCTAACTCTTCTTCCTGCCTCCAGTCTCTCCTAAAGATAGCCTATCTTGCATACCACAGCAAGCTTAATACTCCTGAAGTACAACCCTGACCTGCTGCTTGGATCAATCGGTATAGGTTAGGCTATGCTGCAGTAACAGACAAACCCAACATTGCAGTGACTTAGAACAGCAAAGGCTTATTTCTCACTCACTCCACATCCATCTTTGGCAGCGGGGATTCAGCTCCATGTCATTATTGTCCCCTCTCTGAGACCCAGGCTGATGACAGCCACTATCTGAAACATTGCTGAGGCTGTAGAAGAGAGAAGAGAGAGCTCTAGAGGGTCTCACATTGATAATTAAAGGTTTGCCTGGAGGAGGCAAAAGTTACTTTTGCTTACAGCTCACTGGGCAGAACTAATCTCATGGCCCCACCCACAGGTGGCTAGGAAGTACAATCCTATCATGTGCCCAGAAGATGTGGACCCAGAAATATTCCATGAACAGCATTAATGACTACTATATTACTCTTTTGCTTAAAAAGCAAGTAAGCAAACAAACTGATAACCTCCCATATTTTTCAGGATAGAGTAAAAATGTCTTAGGCTTCAAGATCTTCCCTCTTCTAATCTAACCTCAAATTACTAAATCAGCAATATCTCTCACTTTCCACATCACACTTCAAAAAGAATAAACCACTCACATTTAGCTATCCAAATGGTTCCCTGCATTGCTGCCCTGCTCTCCACACTTTCACTCCTGCTGTTCCTGCCATCAAATTCTAGCCACTTCTCCAGGCCAAACTCAAATGGCATCCCTTCCGTGAAGACTTCTACAACTCTCCCAGCCAGAAACAACCCCTTCTCCGCGTGATCTCTTTCTAAGGGCCCAATCTGTGCCTCTTTATGGTACTTAACACAATTTCTCTTCTTTTATAATGAAGAATATTTATAATTTAGTCATAAGGCTAAAAAGGGACTTAAGAGATCATCTAGTTCTTAAACCTTCCACACACCACTGCCAAGTCTTTCATCATCTGTTTAAAAATCCACAGTTTGGGGGGAACTCGCTACCTCCCAGGTAGTCCATTCTACCCTTCCAAACTTGAACAGCTCTGATTATTTAAAAGGCAACAATAAGAACACATTTGACAGCCCTTCACCGTATGAAGCTAGTACCTACAGGCTTCATTTCCAAACAAGGAAACCAAGGCACCATAAGAGAATAGGACACTTTTTCTTAAGTAGGAAGGAAAGTTCTGGTTTAATTTATCTTACTGTGTTGCTCAGATGCTTCTCAGCTTCTGGACTGTGATGTGGGTAATCTCCTAAGAGACTGAGAGGGATGGAAAGACACCAAGGCAACCGCCCTGCCTTGTTTACCGGAGAACTCAAGGGTGCCTTTCGCACAGCTGTGCTGAGTGGAAGTGTTTAGACAGAAGGCTGTGTGGTCCCGGACAGATGTGGCTGTGCCGCCACTCACTGTCAGACTGTCAACCTGAACTGCTGGGAACGCCATACAACATGCTCTGGGTGGCCTGAGCAGAGCAGCAGAGGAAGCCTGCAAAAGATACTCCCTCGTTACCAAGCCAACACGAGGACAAGAGCTACCTAGCACGCTGTGCAGGCTGACTGACTTCTGGCAGCAAAAAAACACCACCTCTGTCTAGAAAGCATCCTGAGAATTGTCTGGTGCCTTGTCCAGTTGTCCATGGAAAAACACAGCTCTTGAAAAGAACACAGAATTTAGAATCACTGCTACTTGCTTGCTGTGTGGCCCTACATAAGCCACTTCACTTTCATGAGTCTCACCTGTAAAATGGGACAAGTAGTACTTTCCCAGATTGTAATAAGGATCAAACGACAAACAAAAAGGGTCTTTCCATGGCCAGGCTCAATGAATCACAGTTCCTTCTAGTCTTGCTTTGGACTAGAGCAACCCGGGCTCCCGATCTGGTTGGTCCAGCAGGACCTTGAAGTTTCGAGGCCCCAGGCTGGCCCTTCTGCAGGTATTCTCCTCTCCACTGGGTGAGGAGTCCACAGAGCCTAGGAGACATGTCCACCCAGAGTCATATTCAGCTTCTAGACCACCCTCCACGAGCCCAGGACTCCAGAGCTCCCTGCCCTCATGGCACTGAATCCACTGCTAGGAAGTTTCTTCCCCAGATATGTCCTGTGGAAGACAAAACTGGAGCTGACGTGTGTACCCCTACGCCAAGGGGCAGCTGCAAGCATGGTATAGGGATGGGCTGGGGTAGGGATTGGGTTGTGGATGTATCTTTGTCATGAGGCTGAGCCCACGTGCATACGTGTCCGGCGCTTACAATGCATTAGCAAGCATGGGTGGGAAAAGAAGGAGACAAGCTACAAGCCAGGGGCCTCGTCTTATACACTCACCTTGGACTTCACAAGTGTTAGGGGCAGACCTGGTTCCCTCTCTTCCTCACTTCTAATCCTAATATAATCTCATCTAATGCATGATTCTGAAGCTATAGTACTTCTTTCCTTTTTATGGCTGAGCAATATTCCATTGTAGGTGCATGCTGCAATTTGTTTATCCATTTATCCATTGATGCACATTTGGTTGCATGCACCTTTTGACTGTTGTGAATAATGCAGCTATGAATATTGGTGTACAAGTATCTGTTTGAGTCCCTGGTTTCAACTCTTTCGGGTATATTGCTGGATTGTATGATAATTCTGTGTTTAACTTACTGAGGAACTACCCAACTGTTTTCCACAGTAGCTGCACCATTTTACATTCTCACCAGCAATATACAAAGTTTCCACTTCTCCACATCCTTGTCAACACTTGCTATTTTCTGTTTTTAAAGTATAGCCATTCTAGTGGGTGGGAAGTGGTATCACACTGTAGTTTTGATTTGCATTTCTCTAGTGACTAATAAGATGGAACATCTTCTCACGTGCTTGTTGGTTATTTGTATATCTTCTTTAGGGAAATGTCAGGGATAACTTAATGAAATAACTAACATTCTAGGCATAAAGGAAAGGGAAGAAAGCTAAGAATAGCTTAAAGTTACTGTTAATGCCCAGGGGACTTCTGGAGTATCTAACAGAGCCAGTCTCCCATCTTGCTTCTGACCTGCCTCCTTGAGGCCAGGGTGGCAAGCTCCATACCAGCAGAACCACTCAGGCATCGCCATGCCTCAGAGTTTGGGCCCACTACACACCACTCACTACACACAACCCAGTGAACACTTCTCTGCAGCCCCCACACACACACATAAACACACCCCATTCTCATTTTCATCCCAAAGATTACATACCAGCAGCTGGGACTTGGATTCCCTTTATGGGGCAGCCCCAACCCTTGGGACGTGGTCTGGTCCAAGGTTCCAACAAATCTATTCCACAGGATGCATGCAGCACACTCCACAAAGGCTGGAATCCTCAGGGTTAGGGAAGCGAGGGGCAGCCACGTCGCCTCAGGTGGGCTGCTCCAGGCTCAGCCCTGTTCCTTTCAACCTCTCCACACGTAACTTCCAATACAGAGAAAGGAGCCATAGGGAGAAAATGGCCAACACCCCTCCCCTATCCATTTACCATATGGGGGAACTGAGGCTCAGACGGTGAAGCACCAGCCCAAGGTCAGCACATCCCAGGTCTAAAGCATGAGTCCTCAACTCCCCAGACTTTGCTCCTGGAACATGATGTGATAAAACGAGTGTTTAGACATTCTTATGCCAACACCACCAATCCAGGCCATGGTTTGAGTCAAGATCAGTTTATTCTGTGCTATAATTTTCCCACTACAAAATGAGGAGGACCATCACTGCTCTTCCTTTCTCCCCAGGAGAACTAATCAAGTGTGTGTGTGCATAGATGTGAGTGAGTGTGTTTGTATATATATGTGTGCATATATATGCTTTGAGCTCACTGGAAGACAGTAGCTATATAAATATATGTGTATGTCTGTACTTACACTTTTTTTCTTCATGACCTAGTTGAAGTGGAGAACCATTTTAGGACTAGGTGAAAACGGCACGTACTAATTCTACCTGTTTCTTCCTGCACGGTCTCGTCCAACGTTCCCGGGTAAAATGAGTCCCTTTAACTCTAAAAAAGGAAATAGATTTTGTTCTGTCAGGAGCATTCAAGTCACCCTAGGGGTAAGCCCACAGCTGCAGGCCTACATTTGGGACTAGGGTTATGTCAGTGAAAGTGACAGCTGGGGGACAAAGCAAACTGCTGGCCTGCCAAGAGCCCCAGACTGGCACCGAGAGACCAGGATTCAAGGACGGATGGGCCGCCCAATCGCTGGAGTAGAACTTTGAAGAAGTCACTCCCCTTCTTGGGGCCTCGGTTTCTCCATCAGCAAAATGAAGTGGTTAGACTGGACTAGCAGATTTCAATTTTTTTAACAGTAAAAATCCTCTTTAAAGATAAATCTCATGCAGATCTCCAGTGAATAAAAGCAGTTAAAAATGGAACCACTTTGACTGAAGGGCCCCTCCCCCCTCCCCACCTGGAAATATTTGCACAGCCTCCAGCTCACTGGAGTGAAACTCTTCTAATTAAAATAGTGTAGGGCTCTCTGTCATGAGAGTAACCAGTTAGATCTAGAGAAAAAGAAGATAAGCTAAATAGAGCATGAGGGTGACAAGGACAGAGGCCTGGGGCGACAGGAGGGGCCGGAGGGCAGAGTGGGAAAGATTTTGGCACTGACAGAGTTCTTAGACAGCAGGCTGCTTTCTCACCTCAAATTCCCAGAGAGGAAACTGAGGCCAGACTGCTAAAACATAAACTTTGTAACTTTTTGACCCAGGAAGTTTTGAGAATCATAATAAGGAAATGATTATAGTGTGCTTTGAGCGCTTCAGAGACAAGCAGTATTTAAATACAAGGTATTATTACCTCCACAGAGCTCTCGTTTGATTACCACTGTGCTTGAAAATGTGGGCAGACCACTTTTATTTTTCAAAACTCAGGTGTTTAAAAGAAATATTCACATGTACAATACCTACCCTCTTCCCCTTATGAGCTAATTCGCAGCTTCCTTGTCACTGGATAATTTAAATGTTCAAAGAGATATTATACTAGCTTTATCAGCTAAATTGGCAGTCCCCTATTAAAGACGTCTATCCTTTCCAGCTCATTCTCCTCCCACTATTTGAAGGCCTGCTAAATTAAAAGTGAAAATAATATCATATTGGGGATTTCAAATGTCAGTAGCAAACATCATTTAACAGATGTGCTAGGTAGGAACTTATCTATAAGAGACCCTGAATAAATCAAGCTTGCCCTGGGATATTTGGTTCCTTGAATCAAATATTCTGCTGCTGAATCTCAGAAGTCAAGCCCCCAAAATTCAGAATGTCCTGCTTTCAGAACGGAGGAGCTTGAGCACTCAGCTTCTCCTGGAAGAGCACGGACGCAAAGTCAGAGGTGTGGTTCAAGTCCTCGTTTACAGAACATGGACTGGTTGCCCTTGGCAAATCATTTCCCCTCTCTAGTTGTCCGTCCTCTTCTCTGTAAACTGGGGTAGTCTCCTCGCCCTGCCTCCTTCACAAGGCTGCTCTGAGGATCAAAATGAAGTGAAGCAGAAAGCCGTGTATGATTAGCGTGGGCAAAGCCTAAGAGCACAGCCTCTGAATGGAATCAGACCGATCTTGGTTCAAATCTCACCGCTGCTACTTACTAGCTGTGTGACCTTAAACAAGTTCATTAGCTGCTCTGAACCTCAGCTTCCTCATCAGAGAGAGGAGGCTATTAACAGTATTTTTCTCATGGGTTGTTTTGAGGATTTAAAGCAAAGCCTGGCCCATAGTAAAGGCTCCATCAGTGCTGGCACTTATTAAAAAGCTGTAACACCCCCTCTGCCCAATGAGTTACTGTTGTTTCTCCCTAGTTCTGCTTTCAGTGCACAACAGACCTAAAGATAACCATACATCTATTGTCTCTGAACCTCCTGGGTGCTCTTACTCGAACGAAAGGAAAAAGGAAATACATTGTGGCCCAGAATGGGGCTCTAGAGAAATCCAAAATGAGCTGTGGTCTAAAAGTGACTTCTCTCCAAGCCTATTTTTAACCAGCTGTGAACTTCTCTAATACGCAAAGAGTGATGCTGGGCTCCCTGAATAGCTCTGCTGACGAGCTGCTGCCCGCTTCTGCTACTATGTGAATTTATGGAGTTCTGGTCTCACACTTCGTTAAAGAAATATACGATGGTGCTGAGACAAGGGGCCAGACACCTATAACTCTTGTCCCAGTCTCCCTGTTATAAATCTTGGTGCCTCATTCACTGAAGAGGAGCAAATGAAGAGATGTTATCACCTGCTCCTTTGTAGTAGGCTCTCCTCTTTAAGCTGTTTGCAACAGACAACTTGATGAAGAGCTCACCAAACCAAAGGCCTGGCCCCAAGCACACTCCCAACTTTGTTAGGGATGTTTTCAGTTGCAAGGTACAGAGGACTCAACTACCATGACTTAGACAAATGAAAGTTTCTTTTTCTCACATAAAATATCCAGAGGTAGATGATTGCTGGTGCCAGTTTAGAGGCTCAATGCAGTCACCACAGTTCTATTAAGTTGAAATTCTCTGGGCTTTTTCCTCATGGTTACATTCTGGCTGCAGCAGCTATGACCATTGTACATATAGTCTAGTGAGGAAAAAAGAGGAAAGGAAAAGGGTGGCATCTATGTCGGGGAATCAAAATATTTCTAGGACCCCTGCAGCAATTTTCCCTTTTTACCTTATTGGCTAGAATTGGGTCAGATGACCATCCTTGTTTGAAAGGTGATTAGGAACAAATAAAAGGGTTGAAAGTGAAAGTTAGATCAACGAAGAGTGTCTGCCACAGCTCCCAATAAAGGTCTTTTGCTTGAAGGAACAAAAGTAAATGATTGAAGAATGACTAAAGAAGCAGATGAATGAATGTCTGATGCCGAGAGCTACTCTTAAACTGACTCAGCTCACCTGCCATTTTTTTCTCCTCTTCTATCCAGGTGTCACACATTCCCATCCCCTTGCTAGCTCTCAATATAGTCCCATAGTACCATTTTCTTTCTATATTTATCTTCCCACTCACTTGTCTACTTTGTTGACTAATGTTGAAGCCTTTTAGTGACAAAGTCTGTCTTATTCACCCCAGCACAGAACCTGGAATAGACCAGTTAATCTACAAATAATTGTTGCCATATTTGTTGACTATACTCTCAAGAAAAATTCCAGAAAACATAAGTCGCATTCCTCAGCACACACGCATATGTAAAGCCTTTCATATTCCTCTTCTGGGTTGGTCTATCTAAAAAAATAGAGCAAGGTTGTTTGGGTGACACAGTCAATTAAACATGAGAGTATATTAGTGTAGCTTCCCTTGTAAATCAAAGAATTCACAGAAATTATTTTTATCCTGTTTAATCTAAAATATTACATATTAATTTTCTGCATTAAAGCTGTTCCTGGTTCTGAAGTCTTTGATCTAAACAAGGAGTGATGTATCAAAACCAGAGAAGTGTGTTAAAAACAAACATTAATAAGAACACTACGGGTAGGGTGTTAGAGAGAGAGGGCACCCTGTAACAGGGCAAGAGGTCCCTAAACGGGTTATTGACTGACCTCCCTGTTAGTCTTGGGATAGCTCCTGACCGCATCTCTTCAATTGCCCACTGACTCTATACCTCATGCCTCTTAGTAAGTATCTTCATTGTGTTGGGTCTTGGAAGATAATTAGGGTTTAGATATGCACACATGTGATAGGAACAGCATGAGAAAAGATACAAGAGATTTTCACATATTGAGGTATATGGGTTAACTACTCGGGTTCAAAACTGATTCAGTGTGAACTAAAGAAGCATGAGTTATGCCCTATCAAACATACACTTTACACCTGCTTTAACCACTAAAGAACGCACTCTCTTGCACTCCCCTCCTGCACCCTATTGGTAACATCCTATTGGCAACATCAGTATTAGCCACTTTCCTGACATCAGGGTCATGTTTACCTGCTAATTTGTGACTGAATGCCTCTTTGATGAGTATGTATCCTGGGCACGTTTAATTTATGTTCTTTGTCCTAAAAAGATATCAGATTGTGCTGAAAACCATGCTTCTCCAGAACGCTTTCTTCCTCTCTGGAAAAGGCCTTCCTGGATTATAATCCTCACTCTGGTTCAAGTAAAACTCACCTTATCTCTCTTGTCTATAGAATGGGTATTGGTTATTTAGCATTGACAGGCATAACAACATGAAAGCATAGAATCAGAGGTGTTATCTGGGGTTAGAGTACATGAAACTAGAGAGCGTGTGAAGGAGGAGATAACACTGGGGAATCCAGTAGGAATCAGATCATAATTAACAAGGGCCTTACATTTGTGGCTAAAGTGTTCAGACTTCACAGCATGTGCAACGGGAAGCCCTTTTTGTGCAACGAATCACACATATCAAGCTATACTTTTATAAATTTTCATCTTGTAGTAGTTGTGAGTATGGAATGGAGAGCTGAAGAGATGAAAGCTGGAGAGATCAGTTAAAAGCCTATTGCAGTAATCAAGGCAAGAGATGAAGCAGATAGAAGCTAAGGTCATGGTAGTGTGAGTGTGGCTGAGGGGACAGCTGGAGGGCATATTGTGATGTTAAAGTAAGTGTGTAACTGGTCACTCCACCAGGCATGCAAACCAGACCAGCTGAAGTGCAGCCCAAGGAGAGGGAAATTTAGAAAGAGTGGTTAAAGAGAGATAGAATCTAATCTCAATTATGGTTTCAAGATCATCTTGGAATTGACTCTGACTGATTGAACTTTTATCTCCCCTCATAGAAAAGAATTGAGCACATCTTGTTGTCACAGAGGTTATTCCCTATTGCAGTACAAGAACCAGATAGAATAAGGACTATGAACAGATCTGCAGGGGTGCATAATAGATCTGTAATACAGTCCACCCCTTATACCAGGACAGAGCTGCTTGGATGTTTCCTGTTTCAGTTTTGTGCAAATTCTGGTGAACTGTATATGTACAAACTGACAGTCTGTTGTTCACACTGAACGCTGCTCATCTCCTACTCCAGGGCTTTATAATTAACATTGCTGCAGGATCAGGTCAGCATCTCTGAATATACATGCAAAAGCTGGAAGTGTAGGTGATTTAACACCCTGTAAAGTACACCTGTGACCAATGGGAGACGGAAGCCGGGGAATAAACTCCTCTTTTCTCCCCGCATTAATGGATAGTCTTTAGATGCAGTTTCTAAGGCTGTTTAGAGGTGTAGTCCCACTTATTGAGCGATCATTATTACTTAGTACTGGCCAGCTCGATGCCCATTTTTATACTGACTCTCCCTCTTTCCCTGCTTTGCTCCCTTTTACACTCATGTTGCCTGAGATGTAATTCTTTAATAAAGTAAAATGACATAATTCCTCTACTTCAATTCTGACTTCTGGGGAACCCAGGCTAAAACAAAGAACAACAGGAAAATTACTGCTCACAAAGTACAGTAGAGGGCTAGTCAAGGATGTTTACTGCAAGGTTGGTTGTAGTGGAGGGAAAAGAAGGAGGGGGAAGAGATCATTTAAATGTCAAATAATTTATTCAATAAATATACATCCATACAAACAAATACCACTCAACTATTAGAAATGACTTAGTGTGTCTTCATGTGCAAGGTAGTTTGAGCAAGAATGCAAATTGCCTAGTAGAGTGATCTCGTTTGTTTAAATAAGACAAGGATATGTACTTTAAATAAATCTTCTGCGATTAAGGGTGGCCATGCGACAAAATTTGACCAATAGAATGTAAGCAGAAGTGTTGTATGGCAGCTCCTGGTGACTTTGCTTAAAAGATAATGAGTGTGCTCTTTTGTCGCTTCTGTTATCCTGATGCCTGGAATGTTAATGAGATGGTTAGAACTCTAGCCACTATCTTGGACCATGAGTATAATAAGGTCCATGTTTCAGGGATGGCAGAGAGGCAAGACTCCAGATGAAGGGCACACGAACTCTGAGAGCAGGGGTATTATCCAGTGAAAGTAGTCTGCATTCCAACTCACAAGATTACATTTGCCTCTCCACAGGGTCTGGCTTCAGGTTTGGCAGCCATGCGCAAGAAGGCTGCTTATCAGGGATGACTGCAGACCTGGGCCCAACAGTGTCTTTCCAAATGTGTGTCTTCTCTCCGTATCTTGAGTACAAAGTATTCCTCCTTTTACATGATAGAACTTTTTAAAAGAGCCCACATTGGGGCTCTTTCTCTTCCCTCATCTCCAAATGAGAAGAAGTCATTCCAGGATTGGTATAGGTCCCTAGACAGGGTAGAGGGTTCCCCCAGGTTCTGCTGACAGTCCTGTGTTTCTGCAGAACTCTTCTCTAACAACCTGTGCCGGAGGGGCGGTGTGTCTGCATATATATCCCCCTGGCCCAATGTCTGCTGTTGTTATTTCTCTAGGGTGGGAACTGTGGTGTGTTGAAGAGGAAACTTCTGCTTCTGCCACCTAGTCCTCTCCCAGTGGAGAGGGGGAGGTATTTGTTGCTAATTTGACATGGTCTACATGTTTTCACTGGTCAGAGGCTAAGCTAGAGTTTTAAACTAGGTGTCTCCTCCACTTGTCAGTGACTCGAAAGAGACAGGTCCAGGGTGCATAATAATTCATGGTGTGGACAATGCTCCTAGAGCAGATAATCACAATTCCTCTTGGCATGCCTTGAACTGTCTTTATTTTATTTTATTTTATTTTTCATTTTTCTCCCAAAATCCCCCAGTACATAGTTGTGTATTTTTAGTTGTGGGTCCTTCTAGATGTGGCATGCAGGGTGCCCCCTCAGCATGGCTTGGTGAGCGGGGCCATGTCCACACCCAGGATCCGAACCAGCGAAACTCTGGGCTGCCGAAGCGGAGTGCGTGAACTTAATCTCTCGGCCACGGGGCCGGCCCCTTGAACTGCCTTTTAATCCAGTGTTATTCCCTAAAAAAAATAATAATAAGTTTACAATCAATGCACCAGTAGCCATGCAACTCTGAACTCAGTGTTCTTTCAACAGTAGAAAGTATAAAGAAGAATATTACAATTATAAAATTATATTTTGTCCAAACGAATGGGTAAGTTCTCACTCATCCGCTTTGTGGAAAATCAGTAACACATGTTTCTTCCCAAGTCACTTTCTTTCAGACCCAAAGCCAGCTCTGCACCATGGCTTCAGCAGGTGTTTATATGTGGATCTGGGATTATCCACTATTTGTTGTCACTTGTTACCATTTTGCCACCCTCCCTCTGCCCTCTCTCTGTGTGTAGAATGGTGAATTAACCATAATACTGTTTCTACCTCTCTTGTCTGTACCCCGACAGCATCCACTTCAGACTGCCACTGTGAACCAGACTCTGATGCCAGAGTTGAGAAGGAGAGCCTGGAACTCTCCCTGTGATGCTAATTTAGGCAAAGCACTCCCTACTCCCACTGTAAGGTAGGTCACCTGCCCGTCACCTTCTCTGCTTTCCGTTCCTCCTCAGAGTGGCAAGAAAGAGAAAGGTCGTGGCTCTGCTCAGCTGGTTCTTGCTAAAGAGATCATAAATGCCTTTGGAAGCTTAAGGGAGGCAGAAGAAGGGCAAGCTCCCTTCTTTGGAAGGATCGTAATAGGAAATGAAGCTAGGCATGAGAGTGTGGAGTAGTAGTAAAAAGAGATGAAAGGTGGGATGGATCAGTCTGTTCTCCAACTACAGTCTTCATCTTCAGACTCTGTTTCCCTCATGTGGCAACCTAGCAGCTGTCGTTTTTTCTCCCCTTCATTTCTCTTTCTTCTTTTCCTGAAACACGTCTTAGAAAGAGAAAGACTTTCTAATGAGGCAAGACAAGCAAGACGTTAGCCCCTAGCACCAATTTTAGCACAGGCAGTTGAAAGCATCCCAGTTAGTCAGTGAACACTACCTGCAGGGGCCATCTGCTCGACTTTTGAAATGTTTGGCCTTTGCTTTGAAACTTTTTTTAATATAACCAAGCATTCTCTTTATCAAAAGAGCTCTCTCTGGCAGAGGCAAGAGGTTGGGCTTTCTAAATATTCCTTTGCTCTGGGCAAAAGAAGTAAAAGGATGTTTCCTAAATTTGCAACATGCAGTCCTCCATAGCCTCTCGTTCGTTTGGCATTCACTTCCTGAATGCATGACACGTCCAAGGTGCTGGAGGGTAGACATACAGAGATGAGTTAGACACAGTCCGGTATTTTAAGGGTTTAGTCTATGTGAGTGGAGAAAGGTACACACGCAAGCGACTTTAATACAGGATAGGAAGTGAACATCGTAGCTCTCATCAGGGGCAGGGGCAGAAGAGATGGGGGTAAGAAAGCATTCCTATTGGAATCTCTTAAGGAGCTTTTCCAAAATATGTTGAACTCCTCCCCACTTGAGCTTCTTATTCAGAATGATTTTGTTATTTCTTTGTTGGTTGTTTGGTTAGTTGGTGGATGGGTGGGTATGAGGAGCCTCAGACTCTCTGTTTCTCTATGTGTGTGTGTGTGTGTGTGTGTGTGTGTGTGTGTGTGTGTATGTTAAGATATCTATATATCTGGGGGCTGGCCTCGTGGCATAGTGGTTAAGTTCACACACTCCACTTTGGCGGCCTGGGGTTTGCAGATTCAGATCCTGGACGTGGACCTACACACTGCTCACCAAGCCACGCAGTGGTGGTGTCCCACATACAAAGTAGAGGAGATGGCACAAATGTTAGCCCAGTGACAATCTTTCTCAAGCAAAAAGAGGAAAATTAGCAACAGACATTAGCTCAGGGCCAGTCTTCCTCAGCAAAAAAAGAGAGACATCTGTGTATAGATATAGGCAGATATATCTATATACATCTTTATACATACATATATATATATATATGTACACATATGTTTATTTATATAAATGTTCAAGTGATGCTGATGTGACCAGGCAACCATGGGAACTAACTCAACTGATGCATTCATTCATTCATTCAAGAAATTTTTATGGACTACCTATAATATGCCAGGCACTGTGCCCTGGTCATACAATAAGTGACCAAAAATGACATGGACCATGTCTTCATGGAACTTACCCAGGATTGGAGAAGTAGACCTTAGCCAATAATTATGCAAATAAATATAAAATTACAAATAGAAAAATAAAATTCTGGAGGATCTTAGGAGAGGAGGGGGAATTGCTCCCACCTTGGGTACATGAGGAGGAGCAGCATCAAAGAAGTTTTCACAGATAAAGTGCCATTTGTGCCAGTTTTGAAGGCTGTGTGAGATTTGACTATTGAATGGTAGTAGGCAAAGGGGACTCCATTTAAAGGTCATAGTGTGAACGAGGGCAGCCAAGCAGGAAAGGGCAGGGTTTAGACGATGTTCTGGAGTAATGGAAGAGCCACTGATGTTTTCCAAGTGATGGGATGATTAGCCACATTTTAGAAAGTTAGTTTGACAGCATTGCAGAAAAGAAGAAGGAGGAACAGAGAGGAGCAAGGTTGACCCTTGAGTAGCTACTGAAATATAAAACAGAAAAGCAGTGGCCGTGGGAATGCAAGAAAGAAATGTGTAAAAGATGTGTTGCTGACTTATAATCCATAGGGTTTGGCAATAACTAGATGATGAGGGATAAGATGAAGGAGCTGGTAAGAGAAGGAGGAATAAAAGACAATCCCAACGTTTCTACGTGGGAAACATAGAAATAGAGACTTTCGTGACAGGGGTAGGGGGTGAGGAAGTAGATTTTTGGAGAAATTCCATTTGGGGCATACCATCATGTCAACACAGGTACTAAGAATGAGGAAGCCCACCTTATAGCCGACCCCTGTCCTTGTTTTCTATCTCTTCTTCTGCCACTCCTACCCTCTGTGCTTAGCACTCCATATTACAGGTAGTAAATTATAAATTGCCACAATTTTTGATAAGTTAGAAAACTTATTCCAGAATATGATCATTAAACTCATTTCCCATCCAGGGGCCTGGTTAGCAATGCAAAAGGACTCTGGTGCAATTAGGCAGCTACTGCTCAGCCAAGCACCTTTCAACGTTGCTCCCCTGCCAGCTGGGACCTTGGTCAAGTCGCTTCACCTTCCTATGCTTCATTTTCCTCATCTGGAGGAAACTGGGCATAATTATACCTACTCCATCTACCTCAACAGAGTGCCCAATGCTTCAGAAAGAATTCAGACAGGAGGTGACGAGGCTCTGCCTGAGCAAAGACAGGGGCAATAAAGGCAGAGAGTGGTGACCTCTAAAAGGCAGCTAAGTGGAAAGGAATGCTGAGAGTATGTGTTAGGCCAAGAAGAAAGGGTTGGAAGACAAGCAAATAATGCACTGAGAGGCTACAAGCTTTTTCACTGTGCGTCAAAGCAGATTTTGAGAGTAGAACTCAGATCCTTAAATTCTGTTTTAGAGAGAGGAAAAAAGACTGTCATTATTGTGCCAGAGTCTGCTAATTGCTTCCCAACATCCAGTCCCTCCTTTCTCAGTAACTGACTGGGCACAAAATCAGTCAGCTGAATTTCCTAGGCTCTCCCACAGCTTGATGTGCCCATATGACTAAGACCTAGTCAGTAAGAAGTCAGCAGATGTATGTGTGACTTCTAGACACTCTTCTTAGAGGGACAACTTCTCTCCTCATCTTTTCTTCTCTTCAGACTGCATATGTAATGGTTGGAGCTTCAGCAGCCATCTTTGTCCTTGAGGTGGCCTTGCAAATGGGAGTCATACAGTAGAGCAAGAAGAGAGAAGGAGCCTGGGTCCCTGATCCCTGGGACTGTAACTCCCCAGCTCAGGCTGCCTAACTCAGATGTCTGTTAGATGATAATACTAGTGTCTGATTGCTGTGCTGACAAATTACCACAAATTTAGCGGCTTGAAACAAAACAATTTTTTCTCTTTTTCTGTCATACAGTTTTGTAGATCCGAAGTCTGACAGGGATCTCACTGGGTCAAGATCAAGGTGTCAGCAGAGTATATTCCTTTCTAGAGGCTTGGGGAGAAATCTGTTTCCTTGTCTTTTCCAAATTCTAGAAGCTGCCCACATTCCATGGATCATGGCCCTCTTCTTCTGTCTGCAAAGCCAGAAACTCTCTTCAAAGCCATGCTGTTGTCTCATGCTACCATCACTCTGGTTCTCTCTTCCAAATCCCCCTTCCACTTTTAAGAGTCCTTGGGATTACATTGGGCCCACCTATATAAGTCAGGATTATCTCTGTATTTTAAGGTCAGTTTATTAGCAACCTTAATTCCACCAGCCTCCTTAATTCCCCCTTGCCACATAACCTAACATATTCACAGGTTCTGGAGAATAGAACATGGACGACTTTGGGAGGCCTACTACATGGTGGTAGGGTAATAAACTTCTGTCTAGCCCAAACCACTGTTTTTCAGGTCTTTATTGCCCACAGCTGAGCCAAATGCATTCCTGTAGCAGGAACTTGCTGAATACCCACTGTACATGGTACTGCTGTGCAGTAGTGGTACTGGCTGTGGTCTGATAATCCTGGATGATTCTGATACTCAAAATCCTCCAAAGGCTGTGAGACCCACCTTGCAACTGCACCTGGCCCCAGAAGCATCCACACATCCACACTGATGTCACTCCCTGCCACGGGAGCAGAAAGAGTCTGTTCATCTGGGGACTGACCACAGCTCCTGCTCCCCAACATCTGCAGACTTGCCTCAGCACAGAGAAGGAAACTAAGGCCCAAAGCTTGCCCATGTTCCCACAGCAAGTTCTTGGCATTTCAGGACTAGAATTCAGGTCTCTGAATACCACTCCTGCATCACATTCTTTTCCTTAAGCCACTCTAGTTTTTTCAAGGGAAGACATTGGACATACTCCCATAGGTCCATAGTGCCGGGCACCCAGGTGACAAACCTTGGCATAGGCCAAAGACCATGTTTACCTCTAACGCAATGATTCTCATGACACCAAATGTTTACAGCATTTGGCTGGATTTCCTATATTCTCTCTGTCTCTTGATATGCATAGTAAAGTTTTCTGGTGTGTAGATTATCTGTTTTCCTGCCCCTCACCGACATGCTCCATTTCTCATATTTGTTAAATGGGGACCTATCAAGACTTAATAGCACTTACTAGGTAACATGGACCTGAGAAGACCAACTTAAGAGCTCAGGCCAGGGAGGTTATACACTCCAGAGCCATCTCTTGCTTTGCCCTCGTCTCTTTGAGTGTCAGCACTTCCATCTTAAAAAATGAGGAAACAGCAAATGTGCTTCAAAATAATTGCAAGTAGCAGTAATAAAACTCATTGTAAAGCACATTAGCACCATATACAGTGTCATGGAACTGCTAACAATAAAACATTGAGCAACTAGGAATCTAGCTTGCCCGTTTGGCTCTGAGTCACGTTCCTAGTGACACTGAGTAAAAGTGAGGGGGACTAAGACCAGGCCGGTATACAGAGTCAGGAGGAGCCTGCCAGCCAACCTAGCACAGAGATGCGGCCGCAAGCCACTGGGCTAGGAAGACCTTCACAAGGCCATTTGCCACAAGCTTTTGCTCTGCTGTTCCTAAAGATCTGATTTCCCAAGCTCTCTTTAGTAACTGTTTCTGGTTTACACACCCCGGATAGTTGGAAAGACCTCCCTTATGCAATTTCAGTGAGCTTGCTTTGGCTCTGTCTTCAATGGGAATGGAAAAAAGCTATTCATACTCCCCCAAACCCCTCCCCTTACACTCATATCCTTTCTGATGCCTACTGACCGGTATTGAGATAGTTCTTCCGTAGCATTTCCCAATGCTCATTGCACATAAATGCAGTGGTTTGGGGTTCTTTTTTTAATCCAAGAGCTTCTACATTGAGTTAAAAATGCTAAACTCTGAAAGTTTTAGAGCTGGATGGGATCTTAGAAATCACTTCTTCCAAACGTCTAGATTTTGCACATGAGAATTGAGACTTCGATGTATACAGTCTTGCTTCAATTTACATGGTTATGGTGTTGAGACAAAGAACTATAAACAAGGCCTAAGGAATTCTGATAATAATGTAACACTGAATAATATTTAACTTATTGTAATTTTTGCATTCTTCACATAATGCCTCCTGATATTTGTACAGTACTCTGATATTTATTTTGAGCATAAGCAGTCATCTCCCTTTCTTATATAATAATTGTTCACTCCTCTTCTGTCAGAGAACTCATTTTCTCTCAATTAAGCATAATCCTGCACATTCATGTCAACTTCTCTAATTTAAGGGGTCATACTGAATTGCAATTCTACTTTACTAGCTCCACCGAACATTTATGGAGCAGCTCCTATAAGCCACACACTGTCACATAGTACCTCATTCGATTCTCAGAAAAGTCCTATCGTGAGGATGATTATTATCTGCATTTTAGAGTTGGTATAAAATGAGGCACAGGCAGGTTAAGCAGCAGACCTAGGATCGTCCATCTGCTGAGACCTACATCCTCTGGTTTGTGCTCATAACAGCATGTGACCTCTCACATAATGTCAGCCATCCCACCTAATTTTCTTTCTTTCTTTTTTTTTTTAAAGATTGTATTTTTCCTTTTTTCTCCCCAAAACCCCCCCGGTACATAGTTGTGCATTTTTTAGTTGTAGGTCCTTCTAGTTGTGGCATGTGGGATGCTGCTTCAACATGGCCTGATGAGCGGTGCCATGTCCGCACCTGGGATTCGAACAGGCGAAATCCTGGGCCGCCGAAGCAGAGTGCGCGAACTTAACCACTGGGCCACGGGGCCGGCCCCCAACCTAATTTTCTTATAGCAGAAAGTCAAGGAATAATATTTCTTTTCCAATATCTCCGCTATGGGTATAAATATTAAGTAGCATAATTAGCCAAGGCTGATACATAGAGGAGGCTATGTACTGTTCACGTTGAAGGTGAATGATAACTTCAGCACTCCCCAAAATATAGGTCAAAGAGAAGAAAGTGTGATTTTTTCCTTTTAATATATCGTCACGTGTATGCAGACAAGGCAGAAATGAAGACGGTAGACAGTAGAGCATGGCTGGAGTCTGAATGAAAGAGCAATCATTTCTGAGGGGCTCAGGAAAGTGTCTTGGAGAAAGGGCCCAGGCTTCCGAATGGGAGGACTCAAGCAAGAAGATGTTAAGGGAGAAGCAGTTGAGTCGGAGGTTAAGAGAGGAGACCTGAGGGAGGAAGAGTTTGGGGGAAGGGGTGAAATGAGGAATGCCTGAAGGAACTGGAAATAATTCATTCAAAAAAAGAGAGAATTCTGGGTTTCCACGTACCTGAAGGATGATCAAACCAAAGGCAGGTAAGACCTGCTCTGTGAAGTTCCTATTCGGAATATCGGTTAGCTGGGTCTAAGGCCACAGGGTCAGTCGCCGTCTCAGAGAACCAGGACCACGTCCAGGAAAGAAGCACATCTTTTCTAACAATTAGACCTGCTCAATAACGGCATACTTTTCCCTTGGCAAGCTGAGAAACTCATCAGGGAAAATATTCAGGTAGAGGCCAGGAGACCTCCAGCCGGAGGAGCTGGGTTGTAGAAGGTACTTCTGCACTCTGTGGGGGTGGCCTTAGATGAACTCCAAGGGAGCTTCTATTTCTGAATTTCTAAGAGTCTAAAAGCGAAAGGAGCAGACTGTGGCTCCAAACAAGTAGGAATCTTTTAAACTTGAGAGCTGCCCCAAGGGAGACTGGATCTCCTCCGAGGACTGACCTGTGTCAACAATGCTCAGCCTCCCCACGGAAGGGACTTTTTTTTTTTTGAGGAAGATTAGCCCTGAGCTAGCTGCTGCCAATCCTCCTCTTTTTGCTGAGGAAGACTGGCCCTGACTAACATCTATGCCCATCTTCTTCTACTTTATATGTGGGACGCCTGCCACAGCAGTGCGTGCCAAGCGGTGCATAGGTCTGTACCCAGGATCCGAACCAGTGAACCTCAGGCTGCCAAAGCGGAATGTGTGAAATTACCACTATACCACCAAGCCGGACCCTGGAAGGGACAATATTCTAGGTATCTTCCAACCCAGGTCTTAAACTAGACCTGAACAGATGTTTTTGCATCGTACATTTTTTATCTCAAAAAAATTCCTCAAGAAAAGTCTTATATTCCTTCCAATCTTCTGTTCTGAATTTTTCTGATTGTTGCACTATAGGTGAATTTTGTACCAAATATGTATGATTTGTCTAGTAAACTGTGTTTTGATTGAATATACTCCATGTGTATATTTATTAACTAATTTTTAAAATAATCACATATATGAATCAGCTAACTTTTAAATAATCTGTATAATCACATTTTGTAGTCTTGTTATAGTTTTTATTACATATTCGTGACCTCGTTTAATTCTCATGCACATCTATGATGTAGATAGTACTGTTTCTACTCTTAGAATGAGGAGAGCATGCCCACAGGTGGGGCTACAGCTACTGCGATGTCAGCTTGAGTAACCTGAAGCATGGCTCTAGAAGCCCCATCTCCTGACTCCTGCTCCAGTGCTCCCGCCCCCAGCATGGGCCTCCCACAGTGACTCAGAGCACTGCAGAATCGCCACAGTTTTCTGAGGAAGAAGCTAAGACAATGAAAGGTCAGTTGATTGGGCCTAAGGTCACAGAGTTAGTCTGTGATGGAACCAGATTAGCCCTGAGTATGTAGCCACAGGATTTTTATTTTTGAAAATCACCCTTAACTCATTCCAGGTTTTTCATCTAGACAGATCTGGAGATATAAATTGACTTCTCCCAGTGCCCTAACCACAATCACTGAGTCCCCAATCTGTCACTCTCAGCACAATAGATTTCTTACTATTAATAAGAAGCCAAAGAATGAAAATTAAGATCGATTTCTTAAGAATCTCAGCCATTTCCATAAGTGTCTGCACTCTAGACTTGCAAACCACACCTTGATTGGATTATTAAATATGGACATCATCTTTCCAAGCATCTTAGTAATGGTTCTTTGTCTCTCAAAGTAATATTGGGTAAAATTCTCTATTAAGAACCATAGGGTAAGTCAATTATAATGAAAGCAACTGAAAAACAAAATACACAAACAAATCGTATCTTTCTAGCCACTTCTCTGAGATCTCCCACGCTTCTGTGTTTCAGCAAAGTTGCCTACCACTACGCCCTAAAAATACCCAGACTTTCCCGCTTGCAGTCCTTTATTCATGTCATTATCTCAGCCTGGAATGCCCCGTTTTCTTCATTCTCCATCCATCACAACCTTACTCATCGTTTAAGTGCTAGTTCAACGTTACCCTGTAGGAAGCCTTGCCTAATCCCCCCGGTTGGAATAAATCCCTCCTTTTTCCAGTTCTTATTTTAATAAGTCTTGTAGAATGGCTTTTTTATTACGTCTGTCTCCTATACTAAACTGTGACTTCTTGAGGACCCAAATCAAGCGGGATTCACGTGGGCCGAGCCCACAGGCTCACACTGTGCACTTGACATATGTTTATTGAATGAATAAAATTACCATCAAATGCCATTTCCCCTTTTCCCTTTTCTTATCAGACATTCAAAGATATTCAACATCACGAGTGTCTTCCTGCTTATAATCTGTACCTTCTCTTTTACAAATATTCCATAAGGGGTGAGCAAGCTGCTACTGTTATAAAACATTTGCCAGGGATTGCTAGAAATGGTGTATAGTTCACTAGTTCTGTTAAATCTTAAAGCTTGCTTTTCTGTTTTTCTTTCTTTCCTCTTCTTCTTCTTCTTTTTTTTTTAATTACAATTCAGCATAATCTTTTCTCTCCTTGTTAAGCACTAAGGAGAATATTCACAAATCAGAAATCACCAAATATCAGAGTCAGAGGAGAAAATCTAGTAATCTAGCCCCCCTCTTGTTATTTAGCAAAATGGAAATTGAGCCTTAGAAAGAGTAAGTGACCTGCCCACCATGAGATAGCAAGCTCCTAGCATGCTGAGACAAGGTTGAGATCTCCTATCTTCCAGACCAATGATCTTCCCAATTCTGGTAATTCCTTATATGGTTTACTTTTTAAAACATGGGCTGAGCCCACTTCCTACTCCCAGCTGTGGATTCCATTTCTTCATTTGAGAGGAGGGAATCACAGCTTTCTGATGCATCCTCAGTTAGCCTGATGTGAGCAGGCCTGATGTTAGGCCCTCAGTGAGCAGGTCTGGCCAGCCCTGGCCAGTCCTGCCCCCCACTGCTCTTTGCCACTGCCATTGCCCAGATCAGACACCCTCTCTTCTCACTATCCTGTCACCCACACATGCACCTCACTCCAGCTTCCAGGCCTCTGCTGTGGCTCTTCTGTTACCAGGGAAGCCCTCTCACCGTGCCTTAGATCCAGCAGTTCATTCATTCCTCACAACAAACTTATGAGACATGTAGCAGTCTTATCCCCATGTGAAGTACAGAGAGGTTAAGTTATTTGCTCAAGGTCACACAGCTTGTAAATGGTAGACCTGGCAGTCTAGGTTATAAGAAGTGGAAATAAGAGATGAGCCCAGGTCTTCCATCCCAAGGAGGCCCCTGCTCTTTCACATTCATTCCATTCTCTCAGGAAGTGACATCACTAGTTTCCAAACTCTTCTTTCTTGAGTACATTTAGGGAAACTGGTTCTTACCCTAGAGAGTCACTTCCGAGGGCAATTAAGATGTGGGAGAGTTGGATCTTCTGGTTTGGGAATTTTTTTCCCGCTAAAAATGTCAAGCACAGTCATGATTAAAAAAAAAAAATCTGTACATGGGATATTTGCATTTCCTCACTAGAAAAATTCACCTTTAGGGTAGAGCATTTGATGGAAAATTCCAGTAGAGAAAGGAAAATTTCTCAAAGAGTGGTGAGCAATTGCGAAGAGGAATTTCGAAACTGATAGGAGAGGCATTTGGTAACCTCTGATATTTGTTACTGCAAATGCTAAGCCTTGCAGAGATAATAACTTCAGAACAAATGAGTGTATTAGTCAGACTTAAGAGAGATTTTGCACTGGCTTTAGGTGTAGACTTACCCGAAGAAAAGTGTCTGATGGCCCAGTTCTCTAGAGTTGTGTTCTTAGATGGGCAAAGAAGCTGAAAGGCAGAATAGAGAATCCTTAAATTGGAGCAATATGTACAAGCTCTTAGAGTGAGAACACTTATTGTTCAATTGATAAACACCTGCAGCCCTTACTTAGAAAATTCAAGTGGAAAGGAAGGAACGTGAGAGGAATGGAGAGAGGGAGCAAGGGAAGGAGAGAGGGAGGAAAAGAAGGAAAGAAGGAAGGAAGAAGAAAACAGCTAAATGCTGTTTCTCTCCTCACCCCACTAAAAAACTCTCATCTATTATAAAGATAAATTCTATTCTATTCTAAATTCTATTTTCCACCCATAATACTAACTCTGGTCTCCAACACAAATACACACAAAAAACTAACCCAGGGAAGGATTAACATGTAGAATTACCCAGAAGAAAGTTTAGTCTGTTATTTGAAAATCTCAGTAATGTGAGTTGCAGTTTATAAAACACCTGAATTTTGCTGCATCCTTGCAGAACTCTTTATGGAGCCATGGCAGTGGTGCACACCTTCCAAAGGCCCAGCTTAGAGTGAAGGTGGATCTGTGCATGACAGGGCTGGCCATCTATGAGCTCAGCTGCAGCCTCTCTCCATCCCATGGCAGAGAGTACTGTCCTTGGTGGGACAGATGGAAAGAATAGATCCTCAGTGAAAAAGAGTCGGTGACATGTGTAACCAATGAGAACACTATGCTGAGAGACAAGGGCCTGGGCTGCAGTCTTGGCCGTGACCACTCACTTGGTGATGGCAGGCAATCACTCTCTTCTCAGGTCTCAGGAGAAGGAAGGGGCATGGCCAGATGGTCCCTTAGATCCTCCTCCAACTCTAACATTTAATTATGGTAGTGATTCAAGTCACTTATTTCACTGTTTCCCCACCTATAATGTGGCCAGGTTGGACCAAATGACCTCTAAGTGCCCTCTAGCTCTGGGCATCGGTGGTTCTATGATGAAATCAGTGCTCACTAAACAGATGTAAAAGGAGGCTGTAGTTGCCAAAAGCATAAAGGGATTTCAGGCTGCTCCCAGGGTTCTAACTCAGCCTAAAGCACGAGCTTCTCCAGTACAGGTCAGAGGGCAAAAGGGTGAGGCTCTTGACCACTTGGGCACAGAGTGGGAGCTTCCCACGTCTGAGGTCACCATCTCCCACACAACTCCTGCCTCCAGATATGCTGTTCCAGTAATCCTGAGCATCAGAAGACTGGATGGGCCTGGGTTTCATAAGTCAGCGTCTCTTCCAGGACCTCTGATTTCACCAACCCCAAACTTCTTGCCCTGCATTCCTGGTAAATAGTTTTCCAGCCCCTGCCTGAAGGCAGCCTGTTCCATCTTAGAGGGCTTTGACCATAAGAAGTATCTTGAGTCAAGGTGTGTGTCAAGGTCGGTCTCCCTGGAACTTCTACCATTGGCCAGATCCGCCCTCTGTGGCCTCCCATGGCCAGTCTGTCCTCTCTTTTCCCATAGAAACCCACCAGACCTTTGGAGATAGCAGGTAGGGTCTTATTAAGTCTTCTCCAGGATAAGACTCTGGTTCTTCTAATGACATGGTTTTCAGCTACCTTACTCTCCTGGTCTGTAAATTCTCCACATGGTCAAACATGACATGGGATTTTGGAGATAAAGGAATTAGGTTTGAGCTGTACATCCACCATGGGCTGTATTCCATCAACACAGATGAATTGAATTATTTATTTAGGGTAAATAAAATGTTGGACACAGAAAGCTTGTAAACAATGAAGTGCTCTATAAAAAATTATTAGTGGGGCCAGCCCAGAGGCATAGTGGTTAAGTTCGCACATTCCGCTTCGGCAGCCTGAAGTTCACCGGTTCGGATCCTGGGTGTGGACATGGCACCCATCATCAAGCCATGCTGTGGCAGGTATCCCACATATAAAGTAGAGGAAGATGGGCACGGATGTTAGCTCAGGGCCAGCCTTCCTCAGCAAAAAGAGGAGGATTGGCAGCAGCTAGCTCAGGGCTAATCTTCCTCAAAAGCAAAAAATTATTGCTGCTACTATATATTACTACTAAAAATGACAATTACTACTATTGAATCAAGAACATAATCCATTTGTCTTCCAAGAGTACAGAATAGGAATGGGGGTTGTCCTCCCCTGCTCTGGACATTGCGTTCATTTGCGTCAGCCTGACACCATCATTTCTATCTTGATGGGCTGTGTCTCAGAATTAGTTCACCCTTAAGCTTACAGAAAACTAAATACTGCAGATTTATTACACATGCTGTTGTCAGCTAGGTTTTCCCAGTTCTTGTTATTGTAATGTGGAGGAGTTCACATTTGTCTGACATTTTATCTTTTGTTCATCCTTTTCAGATAATTTTGGACTATGATTCAGCCATCAAAAACAGTGCTTTCCAATCCTATCAGAATCATCGTGGAAATTTTTTGAGAATAAATATCCCTTTTAAGCTCTGTTCTCAAGATTCTGATTCATTTGTTTTAGAGAAGGACACAGGAAGCTATACCTAAAACAAGCATCTTAGGTGTTTATCAGTCAGCGTATCAGGATCCATTTGGAAATCCAGGGTATTCCACCACCTCCTCTGCTCAGTTTCACCTTCACACTTGATAAACCTGATTTTTCTAGGGAACTGCCCGGAGGGTAAGAAGATACCTACATGGAAGGACAGGCAGCGACTCTTCCCTACCTTTTGCATTCTGTTAAGGTTGTTCTTTTACAAATCATTTACTTCCTCATTCTGTGAAATAATGTAGATACGGCAACCCATAAGTGAGCAGGGCGTATGGGTTATCAGACACACAAGCTTCAAAATGTCCCATTTCTTTTGTATCAGGCAGCAACCTACCTGCCTATCCCAGAAGTGTGCAATCTGTCCTGTCTAAAAAGCCAAGAGCAGTTGACCATCTCTTTGGCCCTTCTGCATCATGATTTCACAATGAAGCCCTCAGTTTGATTAACAGTTGAAAGGTCCTAGATGCATTTATCTTCTGGCTGAGAGATAACACATGCAGCAACTTGCTGCTCCAATGCCTGTAACAGACATGGCTAATCAATCACAGTCCTCTTCCTGGCTAAGCCCAGAGGCAGCCTCCAAACCCTTCTCAAACTGGAGCACAATTCTGCTACTACCAATTGATCTGAGTAGGCGTGTAAGTTGAAACCTATTTACCATCCCCCATCCAGCCAACACTTTACCCCTTCATTTTACAGGAAAGCCCCAGAGAAATGAATTTACTTCCCAAGTTCACACAGCTTTGTCTAAAGGGATCTAGAAGAATTCTTCCTGGACTACAAGGAACCCTATGTGGTCCCCATTCTGTTAAATGATTCATTCATTCGGCACACTTACTGAGTATCCTCTAGGCGTTAGGCAAGCATTGTAGGGAGAAGAAAAGGAAAGGAACAAGATATAGTTTTTTCTCTCCTGTGTGAAGTCCAGTAACATAAGACCTAGACACAAATAAAGATCCATGGGGGTTGGGGATGGAGGCCAAAGAAGCTCGAGAGAAGAAAGAATCACTTGGTGGTCATTCTAAGGAAAAGTGTTTTTCCCGTCTTTCAGTTAAAAAAACCAAACAAACATGAATTTATCATAATAAGAAAACTCACTATATTAAATTCATGCCTGTGTCAGTGTGATCCCTTCAAATCTCCTGCAAGGTAGGGACCCTGTCATTTTATTATCTCAATGACACTTCACACACTACCACGTACACCCAGAATTTCACCTCTACCCTCAGCCTAAATCTTCTTATGTTTAAGTTCCGGGCATAGAAGAGCACAAGTGTGTTTCTAAAAACCTTTTAAAATGTTTTAGCTCTGTGACTACTGGATTTCTTCATATGTATCTACGTTAAAAGGCTCTGCCTGCATTACTAAGGCTGTGGTCTACTTCTTACATACCTCCTAGACAAGAGCCTCCTTGTTACGTTAATCCAGAGATCATTTCTCTGGCCTGCTCAGGCCCTCACAGGCCTACTCTAAACCCTTGATTCATTGTTCTCAGAAATAGGCATTTCTGAAAACAAGATGCCATTTTATTTTTGGGGTCAGAGCTCAAATCTTTCTTATTGCCTCTGGTGAGATGATATTCTGTTCCCCTTCTTCCATTAAGTCTAAAACATGCCCTAAAATATGTGCTAATTAATACATCTGTTTGTCTTACAGAGCAGTTGAAAAGCATCTATTTAAACTGTGATTCACATTTTTCCTTTCAGCCTGTCTGCAAATTTTTGTGCATGAATCAAATGAGGAGCCTGATTGCGCTACCATTTTAAAGAGCCAATTAAAAAGTTCATTAAGTGATACTGGTGTGTTTTAGCGCAGGTAATAGAAGTGTAAAGTTATACACGGCATTAATAAGCTGGAAGGTACAACTGACTTGATGACAGAATTCATTTCTTCACATTTCAAAACTGTCTTTTGGAGGAGAACTGTGTGTCTCTACTGGAGACAGCACTGGGCACTTAGTCTGTGCAGGGCACAAAAGTAAGCCATATGTGTGTACTCAGAGAGTTCAGTGACAACGGCTTTACAGTCACCCCTTTAGAAGAAGGACTGACCTATACATCTAAATTAACGCCAAGGCCAAATGCCAAATCGAACCTACATGACTTGTGTTTGGCCAATCACAAACTTGCTCCCAGGATTTTGAATCTTCAGTGAATGAGGTGCAGATGGAGGAAACATTTGCAGGTCTGGCAGTTCAGAGCACCTACACATGGACCAGACCGTTCCTGACATGTGACACCTTGATGTTGACTGTAGATCCTGCTTATTGCCCACGCTTATTCTTTCAGTCTCCCACTTATTTTGTGATCCCTAATATCTCTTCCATGTAGTACCTTTTCATACGAGACAACCAGAGTCTGTTTCTGTTGCTTGTAGTCAACAATCCTGATTAGTTCTAAAGCAGATGATTCCTCCCCTAGAAAGCTTGTTACAAGTGAATGATAGAAAGATATCCTTTAAGTTACTTATGGAGAGACTGCAATTGCAGTATAATTTTCTAACTAATTGCTCTACAAGAAAGGGACCAGCCGCTGCATTAAAGCAGTACATTTCCAATTGCTAGAAAAGTTGAAACAAAGAGGAAGTAATCATTTGCCAGGGATGCTCTGGAAAGGATTCTTGGATTTGGCAGGAGAATGGACTAGAATCTAGTCAACGTCTTGGAAAATGTTTTCCAAATGCTAGAGACCTATGTTCCTTGTCCAGCTACATCTCTCAACTGGCTGTAACTCACCAAAGGCTCTCCAGCTGGAAGACTAGGGACTTGGGCTGAGCACCAGTGGGAAGGGCTAAGGTTAGCACCTTTCTCTGGTCTCCTTGAAACAGAGTTAAATCTAGATCAATTACTTGACTTTTTGTGAGAGGCAGCCAGCCCCATTCTCAGTGATGAGTGTGTACTCTCCCCATAGCCATTTTTGTCTAATTCAAGGTCCTTCCCAGTTGGTTCTTTGAACAATCTTAATAATGCCTTTTTGCTCTATAAAGAGCAAAATCTTATTCAGTTCCTGGGGTTGGAATCTTGAAGTGGATAATCCACAAGGTAGTTGATTCACAGGCACGTCATCTGTAAGGTGGACTAGACCAGCCCAAGATGATCTATGAGGCTATGAGAGGGCCCAGAAGGCATATTTTCAAATCCAGCTCTAAAGGAGTGAAGTCTAGAACCAATGAATGAAGTTATATGACCATACACAGGCCATCTTGTTAGGTTCCTTAGCCATCTGTCAGCCAAAGTGGCTGGAGAACTCTTAGAGTTGAGAAACTGGAGGCCTGGAAGAACCCTGTCTTGCCCGACATCACACTCTGAGTTGGGGTCCATGCTAGAATGGTATCTCGTGATGCCTAACACTGTGCTCTTCCCAGCTGTCTCCCACCACGTTCCCTGTCACCTCCAGCCCCGCCTGGCAGGCTGCTATCTTCTCACCAGAGGCTGAGCAGGGCTCTGCTCGCACCCCATCGGAGAGGTGTCTGTGATGCTCATGTGTGGGGGAAGCTCTCACTGCGGTTCCTGCTTATGCCAAAAACACCCTGGGAATAAATAAAGGTCCCCGCTCTGACACCTTCTACTCGTACCAAGTATGCATGTGAAAAAAGAAGTTTAAAAATAAAACTCACAGTGGTAGGGATTCTCTGCTATTGAAAGAAATTCCTTAGTACACATGACTCAGGTAATAATTTCTTTGGCTGATTCCACGGAAATTTTTTAGAGCTAGAAATATGGCCTAAGAAAGCAAGTAGTCCAAATCCCCTTATTTACGAGTGGACAAACTGGAGCTAAGACCAGAAGGGTGTTTGGTGAGTTCAGTGGGCTTTCCGCTGAGTTAGAAGAGTTTTCCCGTCCTTGGGGGCTTCCTGAGATGGTGAGAGTTTGCATGGATGACACAAATTAGTGGCTAAAGAATACTAATACATCATTCTTTTAAATTCCACTGAAGAAACTGAGCTCCTTTTACCAAAACCTTCCTATGGGGCTGCTGGGGTGAAAGGTAGGGGCTTTCAAACAAGCTTATTGCTTCTAGAAAGGTGACCTTGGACAAGTTAATGTCTCAGAGCTTCAGTTTACCTGTCTGCAAATAGAGAGAAAAAAATTGGCTGTCTCTACTGTTGGCTGGAGGATTAAGGAGGATCACTTTTGCAAAGCCCCTAGTCCAGGCCCTGGCATACCCTCAAGGATCAGTACAAATTCCTTCCTTTCCTGCCCCCTTCCCACCTGGCTTCTTCCTGCCTTGGCATGTGTGAGAGAACTGAAATAGACAAAGCCACGAGGAGCCCTTTCCTCTTGTAGAAGCCTATCTCTCCCAAACGGAAGACATTTGGGCAAGGATGTTTGAGACCCCTGAGGACCCTGCTATAAATATTTGTGGTAAAGCAGTGTGCCCCTATGAAGGGCTGGTGAATTTCAGGTGCCAGGCTAACCGGTCAGAATAAACGTTCTGTATGTTCTAAATGAGTCCTGAATAAAGAACGCCTTAAGGTTTGGGGAAACATATGCAACAGGCCTCTTCTTTGGGGACAAGATTTCTCAGAGAGTCAATAAAAGCGCTAGTCCTCACTTAAGACCAAGGACCTGAGTTTTTATAAGCTTCCTTATAGGAATCTTAGGCGTCAGATTATCCACCCTCCTAACCGGCCCTGGAGTCCTGTCTGCACCATTCTGGACACCTCAGGGACAGGAGCTGCCAATTTTATGACAGCAATTAGGTTCAAAACAAATTTTTTTTTTAAATGTAAGCTATTGTCTACCTCCTGTTACCTCCAACTTTTGGCTCTTCTTCTATACCTCTGGGGTCACAAGGATAAGTTTGTTCCTTTTCTGCAGGTTGCTGGAGGAAGAAAGCCTTTGCTCTTCTAACATTAGGGCGCAAGGGTTTCTACAAGAATGTTAAAACATAGGCTATTTCATTCTCTAAAAATTAATCATGAATTTTGGTTTCTGGGGACCATGACAAGTGGGCAATTATTATATATGGCGTATAATTTTCCTGTGGTTGAGCTTTAAGTCAACAGAGTTACCAGTTCCCAAACATCATTGGCAAGGGTGAAAGATCTGGGTTTAGAATCAGCAAACTTGTGTTAGAGCCTTACCCGGTCTAGATGATCTCAAGTAAGTATCTGAGCCCAGGCCCTCATCTGTGGAAAATGGAGATTACAATGGAGCTGTAGAGTGTGGTAAAGAAGTCTGGAAATCTGCGTTCATGTGGGGGTGGTCGGAGGGGGTTCGTTAAATTTAGTTTCTGTCTGTGAATGAGCCATTTGAGCTATGTAAGTATCATTGTACACATTTGTAGCCACTCAACTCTTTCTTCAAATGAAATCTCAATTGGGTCTTTAACATTTAAAAATTGATAAAAGGGAAAGTTGGGGGGTCAGCCCCCAGGTCGTCTCTAACTCTGTGATGCCAAGTTTGAAAACCCCTGAATATATGGTCCTGGTCAGCTCTAACAATTTCTTTATTTCAAGCCATAAGAGATATTGTAGTTGAAAGTATTTGGGAAACTATAAACTGTACTCTAAATGTAAAGTTTATGGTGAATCATTTCGAAAAGCCAATTCTTTGTAAATTCTGAGTATGTAGTTACCTCATTCCCACAAAAATCCAGAGCCTCTGCAGTAAAAACCCTGTCCCTCAAAACCACACACTGCTTATTTTTTTCTCTGTGGTGAGCTTGTGCCCATACTCTTATAGTGGCCACTTTCATTTCAGACCCCTTTAAAAGTCCCAAAAGGCCAACAACAGTCTTCAACAGTTGGAAGTCCTTGACAGTTCAAATATCTTCACTGAACTAAAGGGCAGATTTTCGTTACAATGACACGCACTATGTGTATCAGTTAGTCTTTGCTGTGTAACAAACCAGTCCAAAACTTAGTGGTCTAAAATAATCATTTTTTAGCTCACAATTCTCATGGTTAGTAATCTGAGCTGGGCTCAGCTAGGTGGTCGTTCTGATGAACTCATCTGGGTACGCTCCTGCAGCTACAGTCAATGAGCAGGTTGGCTTGGAGCTGATTAGTGCTGGAGTTTAGTTAGGCTGTGTGTCTCCAGCATCTAGCAGGCTAGATCAGGCTTTTTCACATGCACTTGAGTTGTAAACACAGCAAGAGAGGGGAAGAGCAGAAGCTGCAAGGTTTCTAGAGGCCTAGGTTCAGAATCTGCAAAATATTACTTCTGCTGTCTTCTTCTATGGATCAAAGTTACAAGGCCAGCCTAGATTTGAAGGATGGATAAGTAAACTCTGCTTCTTTATGAGAGGAATTGCAAAAGCGAGTGCATAAAGGGATGGGTGAGAGTATTGTGGCCATCTTTGGAAACATGCTACTGCCCCAACCAATGCCAGTTTTTGCTTAAAGATATTACATTTGATATTCTTGCTCCTTGATATTTAAAGAGGTATAGCATATGAAAAGTGCAGTCTGGGAACTAAAATATATACAAATTACAGAGAAAGTGAAAATAAATCTGAGTCCTTAATTTGTCTGGACCACTGTGAAGCCTTATCTCCTGTCCACAGCTTCCTCATGTCTGGCCCTGTGTGCTCACTCGCCTCACTCACTGAGGCTTCTGTCAGGATTCCAGTTTGTCACATGTCACTGGGAAATGACCCATGAAAGTTCCTCTACTGGAGGACTCTCAACTCGTGGCATGGTTAGGTCAAGGAAGTCTTGAGAAATGCCTTGTGCTTTCTAAAGAAAAAAATTATGTGGTGCACGAAGGAACTTTGCCACAGAAAGAAGAAATTAGTCAGTTGTTGTAAAAACATAAAAACAAAATAATGCCTGTACTAGTACATAGGCTTTGTAAAGATCACAGAGTGCTCTGATTTATTAACCTAAATCAATTAGTCCCCCTACATCTCCTGAGAAATATGTGATACAAGTATGTGCATGTAGTTGTGCTGCAGATCAGCAGGAGTGGGTGTATAGGATTTTATACATTCAATCAGACAGCATCTCCTGGGCAGAATCACCATAGGGGACAGTAACAGCTGACAGACAGAGCATATACTAAGTGCCAGGCACTCCTAGTGCTTACACAAGTTGACTCATTTAAGCTTACAATAAGCTAATGAGATGGGTACTACTATGTCCCCATTTACACTGTAAGTTCACAGTGGTTAAGTGACTTGCCGAAGGCCTAACTTGTAAGTGGAGGAGCCGGGACATGAACCCCGGGCATGCCAGCACCTGGGCTCTTAACCACTATGTTCTACTGTCTCTCAGGGGACATATGACTTATGCATGTGGTTCCTGCCCTTAATGCAGATGTCCCTGGCTCCACATGTGAATCATGAGGCTCCTTATAATCACAAATGTCCCTTAGACTCTGATTCAATGGATCTAGGGTAGGTATTCACAGAGCGGTATAGGATATAAAATATGAATAGGAAAAAAATGCAATAAATTTTTTAAAAATATAATAAAAATAAAAAGGTAATCAACAAGGTATAGGAAAAGTGTTATGTAGTCTGAAAAGGGAAGATATTTCTGGCTAGAGAGGTTGAGATCTAGAAAGGCTTTACAGAGAAAGAAAATTTGATTTGAACTTGGGTGGTTGAGAGGATGTGTGGATAGAATGAATGATCACCTAAGGCTGAACGAACAAAATAGACTGTCTCCACCTCTCTCTGTGTGGCAGTGCTGACTCCTGGACTCTGCTCTGTGTGGGCCACAACAAAGAGCAGGGAGCAGGCCTCTCTTGATACTTCTTACCACACATTCGAAAGCCAACTCAACAATCATTGATATGAATTCTAGGAGATAATATGGTGCACACACATGTAGAAACCATCCATAAACTGTAAAATTGAAAATAAATGTTACGGGGCCGGCACTGCGGCCGAGTGGTTAAGTTGGCGAGTTCCCCTTTTGTGGCCCAGGATTTCGCGGGTTTGGATCCTGGGTGCGGACATGGCACCACTGATCAGGCCATGTTGAGGCAGCGTCCCACATAGCACAGCCAGAAGGACCCACAACTAGAATACACAACTATGTACTGGGGGCTTTGGAGAGAAGAAGAAGAAGAAGAAAAAAACATTGGCGACAGATGTTAGCTCAGGTGCCAATATTGAAAAAAAAAAAAGAAATGTTAGTTGTCTGGTAGGTTACATGTTACATATCATCCACAGTTAACAAGGTATAACTGTGTATCTAGTAGATTATCAGTAACATTTCCACTGAATCTATTAAAGGTTGGTTATTTAATTGGAGCTGGAGATATACATTGTGAAGAAAGTGATACTTGCTAACAAAGAACTAGTGCACAAGGAGATTTAATTGTTGATTGTCATGATGCTGGGCTCCTTCAGAGGCTGGGATTGCTGAGTAATGGGGGCCCAAGCACTGGCCTGGCAGCTAGGAGAAAGATTAATTGGGGACAGCTGTGGCTGCAGAAGGCGTGTCTCTACTTGAGAGGGCAAACAGATCAGAGAGGAAGCCTTTGGCTTTAGATTGTTCTAGAAAGAAAAAGTAATACTATAGCAGAGACTAGATGATATGAGAATCAAGAAAGAATCAGATTGAGCACTTTGTAAATACTAAGCATTATTAATAATTATGGTACTTTGACATTATGATATTTGGAACACAATAACAGAAGTCTCTAAAAGCCAAACTTGTTTTTCTCATCATTGTAGGATTATGGGGAAGGCTAGATTTGGAAGGGACCTTAGAGAACCCTTAGTCCAACTCATTTCTTCTAATTTTAGAGCAAACAGCTCCTCTGGAGCCCAGAAAGCAAGTTGACCAAAGTAGGATAGTAAGTTGTTCTAAATAAAGAGAGATACAATACGTTCCACTGGCGTTTTTGAAAAAGAAACACATAAGTATTTTCTTGGGATTTCCAATTGTCAAGCCTAAAAAGCTACTGATACTTAAACCACTGGGTTGCTATATTGAGAGAATTCAAAGTTGTGCTACACAGCTGGCAAAAGATAAGAGAAGAAATGGCATGATGTTTCCACAATCTTTTGGACCTGCCTCAAATGCTAGGACAAATTGTTAATCTTTCACTTAAAAATCACTTATGAATGCTTACTATTAATCAAGGCATTTTCAAAACTCCAAAAGGCCTTGAAGAGCTCAAAGTATAACAAAAGCATTAGACCATTACTACCTACTACTATCACTAATAATATAATAATATGAGATATAAAGTGTTAAAGACCTGAAGAGACATACAGGCAGTTGAAGAAGGGTTAGAATACCACTGGTTCTAACGATCAGGGGTTCTAACGATCAGGGAAGTCTTCATGAAGAAGGTGTCACCTGAACTGGCATTGAAGGACTATAGGATTTGTACCCACAGATGTATTTGGTAGGCTGGGAGAGGTGGGTTCCCCAGTATGCAAACACATTGCGGTGGAAAAGAAGGAGACGGGTTTGTTAGAGCACAGAATGCAGGAAGAGGAACAGTGAGAGAGAATGCTGGACAGAAAGGCTTAAGGAAAACATCACATGTCAGTTACAATTTCCTTTCTTGATTAATTATTCTCATGATGATAGAAAATATTTTCAAAGTTTATTTTTCTTATAATAATCAGCTCATTCAAGAAAACTTGGAAAATACGGAGAATAAATAGAAACAACTTTTATTATTTAATAATTTGCTCTATTTCCTTCCAGTATTTTTTTTACTAGACATAGCAGCTTTGATTTTGTAAAAATATTGTTCTAATCATATTTAATTGGTTTTCTCAATAATGTTAAACCTTATGTGAGAGAGAGGTCCTGTGAGAGAAATTTCTTATGTCCAATTACAGCATTAGTCTCAAAGAGATAAAAAGCCATGATGAATTAAATGGAAACTCTGATCCAGATGCTGCTGCAAGAGGGCACCAACCTTCCCTGCCATTGCAGAGGCATCGTGCCACCTGTTCAATCACGGGTGATGCTGACCATGCTCCTCAGGGATATCCAGGCAGGGTGGGGACTCTGTTGACAGCTCGCAGAAAAGTTTGCTAATCATTTAAACCATCACCTCACCATTCCTGAGTTCTTAACTTTGGCTCCATTTTTGGTCTGTAGGGTATGTCTTAAACCAGTGTTTCTTGGACAGTAACGTGCATGGGAATTACCTGAGAACCTGGTTAAAATGCAGATTCTGATTCAGGAGGTCTAGGGTGGGCTGGAGATTCTGCAATTCCAACAAGCTCCTAGAGGACGCTGATGCTGCTAGTCCACAGACCGCACTTTCAGAAGCAAGACAGAGTGTTTTCTTTTCTTGAGGAAGATTAGCCCTGAGCTAACTACTGCCAATCCTCCTCTTTTTGCTGAGGAAGACTGGCCCTGAGCTAACATCCATGCCCCTCTTCCTCTGCTTTATACGTGGGACACCTACCACAGCATGGCTTTTGTCAAGTGGTGCCATGTCGGCACCCAGGATCCGAACCAGCGAACCCCAGGCCAGCGAGAAGTGGAACGTGCGAACTTAACCGCTGCGCCACCGGGCTGGCCCCAACAGGGTGTTTTCTTTTTCATACCAAGACATCTTTTTGTTGCTTCCACCAGAGTAAAACAAATTCACTTGGCCAAAACCTTTTTCCCCACAAATCTATATAAATAGTGTTTTATTTACTTTGGATGTTTTATTGTGGCTGAAAAAGCTGAAGCCAAGGCGATTTTGATCCCTTTCTAGGTAAACTATTTGCCACCTGGATGTTAAACGGATTAGTTGTTGTTGTTGTTTTGCTTTATTTCTGTGCTATGAACATTTCACCCTGATGTGTCGAAGGGTGAATCTCTTGTCTTTGATTTTCCCTTAAGCGGTATGGGCCTTTGGGCTTTCATTGTCAGGTTAGCTCTCTGCAGCTCACAAAGCTTCCTCTAATTATGCCCCATCACTGTTTCTGACCAATGACTGTTTCTGACCAAGGTCCTGCTTTCTTCCTAAGGACTTTCCGTAATTCTCAGGTTGGATCTCTGACCTCTGTCTTCTATAGACCATTTTCTCTTTTTATTTTAATCTCTTTAGGCTTTTCTCTATAATCTAGAAGAGATTCTCAAGCTTATTCTTTACATCACTGACTAGATTTTTCCTGGTCATTTCTGCTCTGGGTTCTCGCCCTGCAAAATAGCTGTTAATTCTGCTACTACACTTTTTAAATTTCCTAACAAATGTTTCCGTTTTATCCATTTCCCATTTCAGTCATTCTGCTGTTTTTCATATTGGACTCTCTCTTTATTACTTATGTTCATGTTTCAAAAAGGCATTGCCTTTAAACTTTTAGAGAATGCCAAAAACTTCTTTACCATTTGCTTCTGTTCCTCCAGCAAATCATTTCCAGAAGGTTGTTCTCCCATTGTATTTCCAGGATAATGTTCTCTTTTTCCTTGTTCTGTAGTGTAATGTAGTGTAATTTGTCATTCTTTTTGTGTCTCAGCATCTGAATCTCCTCCGTCTTACTTCCAATGTTGGGAGAATTACCCATTTTATGAAGCAAAGCATATCTTCCATATATAAACTGAAAATGCCTGAAACTCAATTTCTGGGTCTCCCGTGCAGTTAGGGCACATGGAGCAGGCTCTGGCAGTTACATATATCTGCTCTAGGCATTGAATTAACACAAGAACAGAACTAGTCAACTCCAGTTTCCAGAGGCAGCATGACAGCAGTCCTAGAGGCAGCACCCAGTGTTAGGGATGTCAGGGGTACAAGTAGCAACGTCCATAGCCAGCTGTGGCATTAAGAATGTCACCACTGGACCAATTAAATAGCTTCATTCCTAGTTATATAGTCTCTGAAGCTGTTCTTTAGTCTCAAAGTAGACTCTGGAATTTCCTCAACATCATTTTAATAAATTTACTATATTTTCAGAGTCCACTTGACTTACTACAACTAAGACCTCTGCCTGATACAATCCATATCTTTTAAATAGACCCTATAGTGGTCTTACTTTCTGCTTATCATTCCTCAAATGAATGGTCATCTGCTAATCTGACATGGCAGACCTTTGATTCCATTCTGTTCACCTGGGTGTTGGTCAAACCCATTCCCAGAGAGAGCTGGATGACATACTCCATTTCTGGCCCAATTCCTGGTGTCTTCAGGTTTTCATCCTTTGCATGTCTATTGGTTGGGGATGGGATTTTCTAGCTCTGAGAAATTAGACATAGAGGTCTGACTGGGGAAAGGGATAGCTACACTGTACTCTGTCTGGTCCAGATCTTGCCCAGAGGCTCAGCTGCCTTACCTGTTACATTGGAGGATGGGATTCAGTGATTTCTAAAGGCTACATACTTGTATACACATGCAGGTTGACCCACAGGGGATGAGGCAGGCTAAAAGGGACTAGAGATAGGAACTGAACTCCCACACTGCCAGTCCCTCTGCTTAGAACAACCATCCTGAGCACAGTTCTGGGAAGCCCATCCTTTGCTCAAAAGTCCTCCATGGAATTTGGATAAAGTCAATGGCCCTGATTGATTGCTTGCTGCTCTGCCACATGCTAATGGCTTTCCCTGTTCCTTTCTCTGAATTGTGTTCCCTCCTTACTTTGGTCCAAATTTCACTAGTTTCATTGCCTTCTCCCTCATAAACTCATCTTTTCTTATTCTTCTCATATTCTTTGGAAATATGAACTATTTTTAATTCTCTGATCCTACTGTGATCTCACAATGCCCAATCTTTGCTTGTGCTGTATCCTTTGCCTGGAACACTCCTTCTTGCCTTACATTTCTTCATCTAATGCTTACTCTTCTCTTGGGTCTCATCTTACCTGCTGTTTCTTTCAGCAAATCTTCTCTGTCCTCCTCCTCTGCATGACTGAGGTGTCCCTCCTATGGGTTCCCATGACACTCTGACTCATCCTTTTCTTAACACAAGTCACTCTCTATAGCAATTGTGCGTGTGTATTTATTTATTTATTTATTTATTTAGAACCCTAACTAGCCTTTAGCAAACCCCTTGGCTGTGTCTCATTCCCTGTTGTATCTCTAATACTTGGTCAAGTGTCTGCAGATACTTGTAGCATGTACTTGAAAATATTTGTGAAAGAATAAAATAATAATTGTCAGTACATCCCCCACAACTCTGAACATGCATAGCACTTTACAATATAATGATTTCCTTCTTTGTGTGAAGTATTTATATACAGCTTATTAAACTTCATTCTTTTGGAGTAGAATTCATGACCGGTTAGAGTAAATGTTGTGTTCAGGGGCTTCCACATTAATAGGTACTCAAGAAATATTTATTTGAAGATGCCCTGTGCTGTAGGGTAACCAAAAAAATCAATTGTTCAAGTTGGGTGACTATTGAGAGTGAAAGGCAGTGCTATTAATAATTGCTCTGAGAGGCTGGCCTGGTGGTATAATGGTTAAGTTAGCACGCTCTGCTTCAATGGCCCAGAGTTAGCTGGTTCAGATCCTGGGTACAGACCTATGTACCACTCATCAAGCCATGCTGTGGCAGCATCCCACACAGAAGAACTAGAAGGACTTACAACTAGGATATACAACTATACACTGGGGCTTTGGGGAGAAAGAAAAAAAGAGAAAGATTGGCAACAGATGTTAGCTCAGGTCTAATCTCCCTCACCAAAAAGCATATCTTAAAAAAAAAAGAAATGCAGATTTAAAAAGAAAAATTGCCCTGAGATAATAGATGTAAGTTGGGATTGTCCAGGGAACTGGGACAAACAATCAGCCTATTTAGATGGTGACATCCCTTTGCCAGATCACTAATAGTTGTTCTGTAGACTTTAAGATAGAAGGTGTTAGGTCAGGGAGAGCTTCTGGCATTATAGTCACTTTCTAAAAGGACAAACTGAATATGAAAGATTATCATCTCATACTCAAAGAGTAAGCAGTGAGTTAGTGACAGGGACAGATAAACTACCCAGGATTCTTGATTCTCTTTTTAATCTTTACCCCAAGGAATACTACTTGCTTTTTGATTAAGAGGGTCACATGCAATGGGAGACATTGCAATTTAGATAATTTTTGAACTGTAATAATTAATCATTATAAAATAGAAGGAAACAAAATCAAATCTGTTTCTTCTACCTCTGCCACGGTGATCAAGCATAATCCTTTAATTGTAATCAAAGGCAGGTATAAAATGTCAAAGCGATGCGCTAAAGAATCTAATTGGAGATTCAGCCTTCATCCAGATGCAGAAACCACTTTTTTTCCTTAAAGGAAAAGCATTAAAGCATTTAGACATCAGTGCAGTAATCTCCAGTCAAGAGCTTGATGATGGAAACTCTACTGATCCACGTTCTATTTGGGGAAATGAAGGCTCAATAGATATTGCGTTTGAGTCAGTTTGTGGTTTAGTAGATCCCTTTTTATCAAGAGGTTAACAAATTAAGGGTCAAAAGACCAAGAGAGAACACTGGAGGCTAACTTTGAGAGGAGTGTTGAAAAGGCTGAGTGGGGATAGGAAAAGCAGTGCTAGGAATCAAGGACTCCAATAACAACAGTTTCACACATTTGTATAGTGCTTATCGTTTGCAGTGTGCATATACATTCATTACTCTATCTGATCCATGCCATAAAGACACACAGGGAGGTGAGATAGTAGATCCTCAACTGGTAGATGACTTAATGAATGACTGAGACCCTGAGAGAGGAAACGACCTGCTCAGGGTCATGCCTTTATCAGCGGAGTTGAGACTAGAACCTACGTCTCTTCACTCCTATCTCGAGCATCCTTCCTTCTGCTCAGTTAAGAGGTTAAGTGCTTCATGTGTTCATGGTATAGGGGACCTAAAAAAAAATGTAACCTGTCCTACTTGGAATTTGCAGATACCACAAAAACCATTCGCATTGCTTATATTTCTGCTCAGGAAATCCTGAAGCATTTCGGATCTTTCCTGGCCTGTCTCTTATGCCGTGTGTTGTGGGCAAAGAGAGAACTTATAATAAATAGGCTGCTGAAAGGAAGCTAGATATTATAGCCAGAGCTTTCGCAGTGTCCCACAGGTATCAGAGCCTCAAGTTACACAATTGTAGCCACCTGAGTGATCTGGAACTACAGGGGCTCAGGATCTGAAGGTGAAATATTAAGGAAGTGTGGTGCTCCATGAGTCAACCTGACAAATGAAATAATACCCTGTACCTGACTGGGACTTTGTAAGGTTCAAGTGGATCAGGAAAACATCAGCCCCTTTGGTTTAAAAAATCATTTTACGGATGCAAACATGAATTACTGACCTATTGTTCTTATATGGATATCTCTTTTCAATCCTTTGGGTTTTTTTTTGGTAGAATTGAGCTAATATTGTGTAGTCAAAATGCATTTGAATTTTCCTGGTGACCATATAGTGGAGCCCCATCTCATGTTAGGCTTAGCGATTGAAATGAAAGCATATAGTGGAAATTTTTGCCTGAAAAATACTTAGGAAGATGTCATGTCGGAGACCAACCCTGCCCATTTTTCTTCCAGCTTTGGGACTGCCGGCTGTTTATTGGTTGGGCACCAGAAGCAGCAGCTGGCTTTTAACTGGGGGCCATGCTGAATAAAAAAGGAGTATCTTTAAACAGCAAAATAAGAGAGGTGAGAGAGTGCACTGTGAAAGGCTGGCAGAGATGGGGAGACAGTAGGTTCACATCTTGCATCTCCTGGACACAAGAACCCTCCCTGGTGGAGAGGACCACGAGCGGTATTTAAATTTTTACCTCTCCCTCTCTCCGCTCACACGCTGAATTTGGGAATGTTTAATGCATAATGACGGGACTGCACTGTAATGAAAACTTAACCTCAGAGAAGGGGACAAATGGGAGAGAACTTTGTAGGGCAGAATTGGTCAGACTTGACAACTCATTGGAGAGAGGAGCTGGAGAGAGAAGTCAAGAATGATCCCAGGTTGTGATTGGAGTGGCTGGAAAGGGAGGTGCGGAGAAGGGAGGACTGAGGCATGTTCAACTTAGAGCAATGTTGAGTTTCAAGGTTCCCAAATAAAGGTTGGATAACCCATAGAGGATACTAATTTTAGTCCACAACTCAAAAACAAGAAATAAAAATTTGAAAATTGTCTGTAAATGGGAGCTTCTAATTAAAATTAAATTTATTCTGCAAAGTAGGAGGAACCTAGTCTCATTCAATTTGAAGTTTACCCTACCCTGTCTCTGGGAAAGTACTAACACACAATATCTTAGCTAACTGGGTGAGTGAAGGGTCAACGGTTAGAACTATAGGTAAAAATCTCATTAAATATTTCAAAATAATATCCTACCAAAAACCATCTGTCATGGGTTCCTGAGAAGATTCAAGTGTCAAGAGAGGGATTGCAGCTTTCCAAATATTTGTTGGTTTGTCTTAAAAAAAGAAGAGCTTTATTGTCTTTGTCTTATTATAATACATAGGAAAATTTAAAGTATATGTTATTGTAAGAAAATTCAGATAAGTAAAAAGAAGAAATCATTCTAGCATTTAAGATAACCTCTTTTAAAACCTTGATTCATACCATTTCAAATCCTTTTTTATACATCTATGCTTTCTTTTCTAATTTAAAAGATCATACACCCAAGGGAAATAAAAATATAGCACTACACAGAATTGTACGTGAAATGCTCACAGCTGCATCATTCATAATAGTCCCACATATTCAGCAACTGAAGAATGGATAAGTAGAATATGGTATATCTACACAATGGAATATTATTCAGTCATAAAAAGAACAAAGTATTAATACATGCTACAACATAGACGAACCTTAAAAACATTACACTAAGTGAAAGAAGCCAGATGCAAAAGTCCACAAATTGTATGATTCTACTTAGATAAAATGTCCAGAATAGGCAAATCTATAGAGACAGAAAGTAGATTAGTGGTTGCCTGGGGCTGCAGGTAGGAACAGGGAATGACTTTAAAAGGGTGCAAAGCTTCTTTTTGGGCTGGTGGAACTGTTCTAATATTAGAATGCAGTGACAGTTATACAATTCCATAGATTTATTAAAAATCACTTGTATGCTTAAAATGAGAGAATTTTATGGTATATAAGTTATGTGTCAATTAAGCAGTCAAAATATATATGATGGACCTCTTTTCACTCACCTAAAACTGCAGTTGGAAATATAAATCTAATCAAATCCATATCAGGCAGCGATGCTCTCTTCTGCCCTGATGTCTGCTGTGATTCCTCAGGAGTGGGTGAGGCTGTATATGACAGTCATGAACGAGGCAAAGCACATCCTAACGCCTAGCCCCACATATCCAGGCCACCAGCTAGCAGATCTTCTTCAGCAGTCATGCAACTCTACACAGCTTTGTAAAGGAGTCAGTGAGGCTGTCAAGACCAAGGCTGCAGACATGGAACCCTTGGACATCGTCCTCTAACTCCCGCTGCTATTGTGTGAAGACAAAAACGTACACTTCATGTTTGTGTTCCCTCAACAGGCCCTGGGGTGTGTCTCTAGGCTCATCATTGTCTGCTCCATCACCATCAGAGTCTTGCAGCTGAAGGAGCAGGTCCAGTCCGCCCAGTGGTCCATTGGGAGGTCTCAGCCAAGTTATCTCATGGACACTTTCCCTTGGAGTTGGTATGATGCCTTATCCTCAGGTTAGCAAGTAGGATAGGGACTATCTCTATTTTTCTCAACACTGTATTCCTAGGCCTAATACAGTTAGTAGGTGCATAGTAGATACTTGTTAAAATAAAAAGGTGGTACAGACTGTCTATACCTTTTGTGTTTGAACTGATTTGAAATCGTTCATCATTAGTGGACCCAAGAGGGATAAAAGCTCCATCCCTCAACATTTCTGCTACCACAGACTGGCCCCCCAGACAGACTGCACTGCCTGACCTCTGAAGGCTCTTTGGTTTCCAGGCCTGGTGACAGCTCTCCTACTTCCTGGGCTTACCTGAGGTCCAAAGCCAGCTGACTTGTGCAGGGGACTGGGTTGGGACAAGCCAAAATACATGATAATCTGATCCTATGATCTGGGAAAATGCAACTAATGATCACTCTACAAGCCACAGGCTGAAAACTGGGCCTGAAAACTGGGTAAAATTGTGCAGAAATCTATGGGCAGATACAAGTCATCATCTGTTCATCATCATTATTGGCTTGATTCATCTAAACCAACAAAGAAAGTAGCTTGTGACACCATTTTTCCTGTAAGAAAACACCTAGTACTCAAAAAAGGGAGGAAATATTCATTTGGGAAGTCTGATGATGTGTTCTTTTTTTACATTGAGATCACTTTTTCCAATTGTACAATGATGTGTGAAGAACAGAGAGTACACAGACCTTTTATAAACTGCTTCATTATCTTTAGTGCAGCATTTACTGAAGGCCTCCCACTACTGTTTACCATATCAACTTTTCATCTCTTTATGAAACGCTGATGCTTATCTGACTGGGCCGGGGTCACTGTCACCCAGAGGTCTTGTTTGTATCACACACTGGTACAATAGTCTTGGGAAGAGAACTAAGCTCAACTACAGAGCAGGAGACATCAAATATTAAAACCGTCACTTGTGCTTAGTTCTTCCTGGAAAAAGATGACCTTAGATATTTTTTAAAAGAATTTATTTCATATAAAGTTGCAAAATAATGATTGCTTTAATTCTGTGTCTACTATAGCAGAACTATACTCTTAGATAATTTATAAAATTTACATATGCTGAATGTGAGAAGCCTAGAACAATGCACACAGGGCACATTATAACAGATGACAAATACTAATCCTCTTTCTCTCCCTCACCCCTTCCAGAGCCTGACCGGAGTCATGGTCTAAGATGACATGACCAATCTTCCAGAGACAGGGCATTAATTGTGTTGCTTTTCTAGCTAAGATGAAAGATTCACTCACTCACTCACTGGAGAACATTTGGTCATACGTCCCTAGTACTGCCTTGGCTGCTGGGGAGAAGAAATGAATAAGACATGAAGCCCTGTTGTAAAGGGTTTTATGTTTGAGAGGAGGAGATCAAATACACCTATGAAAAATTACAATGCAGTGAGATAATCAAGTGTGTACTTTTCCTAGAAGATAGAGAAATTCTCACATCAATGGGGGAGGTTTGGAGGGGATGAGCAACAGGAAAGAGATTCCTTGAGAGGGAGCTGGCAGGACATCTGCATTTGTGGAGAAAGGCCTGGGAAAGTATTTCAGGAGGAGGAAACTAAGTGAAAAAAAGCAAAGTCAGGAAGTGCAGGAAGCTCTGTGCGTGTGTGCGTGTGTGTGTGTGTGTGCACGGTGTGTGTGGTGATGGTGGAAGGTTGGAGGCGCAGTCTATAGTTGGAAAAGCCCATCAGGACTTGATCATAGCACAAGAAAGGGGCAGCTGGAGAGCCTGGACTTAATTCGGTTTATATCATGGAACCTTTACAAGTTTTGGAGTATAATGGGGCATGCTATGCTTTGGGAAAATGAATTTGTCAACAGGTAGAAAGTAGCATCAAACTGAAGAGCTGGGAGCGTGTTGGAGAACAGCAAATCTGAGAACCTAATTGTATGGATCAGGAAACTGAGAGGAGAGAGGAGGTGACTTGCCATGAGGTTACACAGCAGTTTTAGGGCAAGGAAAAGATGACCTACCTTCCTCTCCTTTGCCTCCCCATGGCAGTCCTGGTTCTACTCCCAAATGGCCAGATCCTCTGATTCTTTCTCTCCTTTCCCACTGGTCTGCTTACAGCCAAGCCTCATCTCTGGAACAAGTTATCTGACTGTATTTAAACACCCAGGCCCATAGCTTCTCCATCTTCCTCTGCCTTCAATCAGGAAGAAGAGGGGGGAGGAGGGAGGGGGAGGAGGGGGGAAGCGCCGGGAGGAGGAGATGGAGACGAGGACTGAGACCACGATGAAGATGAAGACGAAAACAGTTGAATGCTGACAGTGGTCAAGGCAGGCACTACGTTAACGACTCAGAGCAATTACACTCTCAGTTCAGTAGCAGAGAAAGACAAGGTGACAAAGACATGATCCAGAGTCGTATGGACTGAGGGTAAGTACAGAGTGACAGGCACACTCTGTAGGGGCAATGCATCCCCTGGAGGGGGTGGGGGGGAGGCGGGAAGACCTCAGACGACGTGATATTTAAGAGGAGTCTGAATAGGCTACGTAAGGGTTGCCAGGTAGATGGGGAAGAAAAGGGGCTCCCGGGAGAAAGAGGAACCTGTGTAAAGGCAGATGAGCATGGACAGGTAAGACGTGTTTGGGAAACCACTAGAACTTCAGTTGGCTGGAGGGTGAGGGCATGTGAAAGTCCAGCAGAAAGAAGGCTGAAGGGCCGTAAAAACCACATGTAGGAGTTTGGCCTGATGGGTTTGAAGCTGGGGAGAGGCAACATGAGACTGGTATTTACCTTCCATCTTCCACTCCCCTCTTGTCCTTATTATTTCTCCAGGAGCCTCTTCATATCTTTTCCTTTTGGTCAGCTGTGGCAGATTATGAGTTCTGCACATTGGAGTGTTCCAACTGAAACCAGATGGTCACTCCGCAGTGAGTGAGCAAACCTTCAGGCTGCCTGGGCTCAGGGGGGAGTCTCAGCTTACCCACGTACTGGCTGTGTGTTAAGTGCAAGATACTTAACCTCCCTGGGCTTTACTTTCCTCATGGGTGAAATAGAGCAAATAACAGGTGACCTCGGGAGGGTTTTGGGAGGGTTAAATGAAATGCACATGAAAAATCCTTAGAACATTGCCTGGCATATTATCAGCACAAAGAAAGCACTGACATGAGCTAACAAAGGCCTTTGGGTAGGGGATGGTACTAAATGCAAGGGAATGGTGGACCACAGCCCAGCCCTCCTCGAAGTCTTCTGTGCCATCACTGGACCAAAAAGCATGCTTCTATAGGCCTTCAGGCCACCAGGGTGCAATCCTCGGATCACGTGACCTCTGTCCCATCAGAAATTCCGTGCTTCTTTTAGTCTCTGAATTGGGAAACCTGCATTTCTCTAGCACTGACTCTGCAAATTTACACAGCCTTCCCTTCTTTCCCCAGCCCCTGCACATAGCAGGTTTTAATAGGGATGTTGAGAAAAGTGAGAAGGCAAAAGAAACCAGAGCAGCAAATGAGTGCGAGGCTTTGGTTTGGGTTGGCACTGATGACAACACCGCCTGCGGTTTGCCACGCATCCAATTTATGACTTTGCCTCTTATCCTTCTGGTGAGTGCCTCGTCAGTCGAAATTATCTTGCGTGATTAACTTTATGGAATGCCCTTGCTAACCCTATGCCCACCTGAGCAATTCATAAATATTTCAGGAGGAGAAACTCAGTGATCTTCTCCAACACACCCATACGACAGTTTCAACATAATTAGTTAGCATTTCTGGATCCAACACAGCACTCTTATAATGTGTATGATGGAGGAAACGAATGACTCTAATTATACCTTATTAAATCTTATTAATCCTCATTAGAATCCTATTATTCTTTATAAGTAGGTTACTGGGGAAAAGAAAAGAGAGATGCTGGTCAAGTCCCGTTATATCTGACGGGGATTGGGTGAAGCCGTCCTTACTTTGGGTGATACCAGAATTTTTTCATATTAAACAGCAACACTCAGAATGTGAGTTTGTTGGAATGCTGAAGACAGAGTAAGTGAATTGTGTTGTAACAGGATCTGATGTTTCTAAAGCTCCAGAACAAAATCTCTTTAAGAGCCGATACTTCCTATTTCAAACTATATTAGTTGCAAACAGAAAAATATTTCATTACTGCACGGAATAGGTACTCCGGACCCTCTCTCTCCGCTACTATTTTCCTGTTTTTGTCTGTGTAGATGAGAAATTGAGAGTAAGAGAGATTAAGAAATTTGAACCCAGGAATATCTTAATTCAAAGACCTTGCACAAAGATGGTGCTCAATAAACGGCAAGTGCAATAATATCTAAACAAATTACTACATTTATTTCTTTAATTCTTGATCAAAAAAGTCCCAGCAAATCCCCCAAAAACCAAGTTTCGGAAGTGTCATGACGAGGTAACTCAGAGCACTCTTAACATTCATGAGTGGGAATTAGGTCCTGCTGGAGGTCAGGGTCTCCTGGTTGGGTGGAAATATCACAGGATTAGTCAGGTGACCTGGATGCGGGGAGGTGAGTTCAGGTGCTTCTGTGTGGGGTTAAGTCACTTTACCTGAGTTTTTTCCTCAAATGTAAAAGAGGGACTACGATGCGTCCTACCTATCATGAAGATCTAAGAAACCGGTGAGAAAGTGCTTTTCTGATACGCTGAGGGGAGGGATTATTTCAGATATCCCTAGGACAGAAATACAAGGAAACAAAGTCCCCAGTCTGGAACCCTTCCAGGCAATGGCTGCCTCGCGCTATACGCATTATAGGTGACCCCATGACATAGTAAATAGTAGTTCTCATGGTTGCTCATATTTACAAACGTCAGAGGAAAAAAATCCGACTAAAACTTTCCAAGAACAGGCTTGCCTTTATTTAAACTCGTTCACCCAGTTCACAGATCTTTTTTGAAGCTCTAAGCAGAGTACACTTTCTCGGCTTCCGGACAGGGCTGTGAAGTAAATGAACTCCAGGGGTTTGTTTCTTTGAGTATCGGTCAGAGGAAGTTGCCCTGAAGGAACTGATTGTCATTGCTATTCAGGGTCACGGTCAATCAGAACCTTCCAGGAACTGACTCTCGGGACAAGGGAAGTCTGAAATCTCTTCACAGGGTGGTCCGCCTTGTCCGCTATCTAAGCTAGAGTGTGAAGGAGGGACTCAGGGCCCTGCCTGGCGGCGAGAACACTGGGGGGCTGAGTATCTGGGTCCTGCGCCTCCATGTGTGGCATGTATGACTCTGGACAAGTCATTTCTCTTCCGAGAGCTTCAGTGTTCTCAGAGTGAGTGGACGGGCTGGAAGCTGGTTTTTGCCAGCTCTGACAGCCAGTATGTTTTGAGTCTTGCTGGGAATCCAGGGCGGGGCTCACGATCGGAAGGGGATTCCAAGGCAGGATCTCTTCAGCTCAGGCTCAGCGCCCTAATTTGGTGCCTTCATAGCAGACGCAGGTTCCCCCCTTGCTCCTGCAGCCCCTCCTCTCGGCCGCTTCCTCTTTCTACGTCTCCTTCCTCTTCCTCCAGTGTAGCCAGAGCCTCCACACCTCCCTCCTTCCCTTCCTTCTTTCCCAGCTCCCTGCATCCCGCGTCTCCTCCTCTTCCTCCCAGGAAATAAAATGCCCTCTGTGCGCCCACCTTTTGGCGAGGCCGCCGCCCGCTGCGGGCACCCCCTCCCCCGCCGGGCGAGCGCGGCGCGGCAGCCCCGCGGGCACCCGCCTTCCCATACCTTACATGGACAAATGCGTGCAGGCAAAGTCAGGAATTCAGGCCCCTGACGTCAGCCTCCAGCTCTCAGGGCACCGCACGGGAGACCGAGGGGAGGGGGTGGGGACGGTGGGGAGGAAGGAGGGGGAAAGGCACCAACCAGCAGCCGCTCCAGCCCTGCCGAAGTTTCACTTTTTGTCTGTGGGTTCGCTCCCGGGCCCCGCGCGAGCTTTCCCGGGATAAGTAGCTTTAGCGAGCGGGGGAGAGCCGGGCGCTGCAAGGTAAGGGCTGCCTGCACGGCCCGGGGCGCGGGGCGCGGGGCGCGGTGCGGGGCGCGGGGCCGGGCCTGGCCGGGGCTGGGGACAATGGGAGGGGGAGTGCCCGGCACCTCCTCCTGCGCCTCTGCCTCCGCCTCCAGCCGCCGCCGCCGCCGCTGCCCCGGCTGCCTCCTCCCCGAGGTATTGTTGCAAATCCTCCTTCCTTTCCCCCACCCTCCGCCCGCGGGCGCCGCGGGAACCCCCAGCCCTCCCCGGGCGCGGGCGCCTCCGAGGGGGCAGGACCGCGGGCGCAGGGCGCGGAGCGTGCGCCCTGCCCGGGCCGCAGGGCCCGCGGGGCGGAAGTGCCGGTCGCGGCGCAATCACGGGGTGCGCGCCAGCGGGGAGGGGGCCCCCGAGTTTTTCGGGAAGCGTCGACTGTGGGCTGGGCGGGGTTGGAGACCTGCGCTGTGCGCCCCCTGCCCGGGCTTTTCTGGGCGCCCAGGGGGCGGGGCCACACCCCGACGCTTGGCGCTTTCGCGGAATCACAGTTGTCACCGTGGAAGGGGCCTAGGAACCCAGTCATCCAAGTCCCCCCAGTTTACAATTGGAGCAACTGAGGTCCAGAGAGAAGGAAGGTCTGCCCCGCGGTCACTCACCAGAGGCCGAGCCGTAATTGAGATAGATGGCTCCCGACTCCGCGTTCCCCTTCTTCCAGCATTTCTAGAGCACCCACTGTGTGCCAGGCGCCCTGCTGGGTTGTTGGGTTAGAGAGGCGGAGGAGGCCCAGTTCCTGCTCTCAGGGAGCGCTCAGTCAACCGAGGAGCCAAAGGAGCCAAACCTGATCCAAGATAGGATATGCCAAGTGCTGGGGAAAAGGTGTGGATAAAGTTTTAAGGGGCTCAGGGAGAGGAGTCTGATTTCCTGGTCCCTGGGGTGGGATCTGAGCTGGCCCTTTTGGGGGCCGCTTCATCAGGGCTTTTGAAGGATGGGGAATTTTCTGAAGCCGGACGACGACATGGAGGAAGGCCATTTGCACGCGGGAACTGCAGGCCAGAGAAGACTAAATAAAATGCGGAGAGTGGAGATGACAGTGTAAATGTTACTGTGTTGGGGACATGATGTTGCGGGTCTGGGGTATGTTGGATGAGATAGTCAGTAGAATTGTGCTTAAGTACTGGGACAGAGCAGTGTCTTTGGGACTCCGGGGTGCTAGGGGGACTGAAAGATCTCTGGCTTCCCATCTCTTCCCAGGGATCCACGCCTTCCAGCCTTCAACACAGAATTCAAAAATGTAGGGTCATCTCTGAGTTACTTTCCAAGTACCATGCTCACTTAACTTTGCTTTCCACCACCTCCACCTTTTCTAAATTGTTCGCCTCCCAAGACAACTCATTCTTGCTAAAGTGTTAGTGACTTTGTGGCTTACCTCTGCCAGACTCGTGCATTTTAAGAAATCCTTTAAGTGGAGGACTAGAAAGCAGCTAACCCTCCCTCCCTCAGTCCTCACCCTCCCTCCCTCTTACTGAGAGGGAAGCAAAAATAAAGGCCCAGAGAAGGTGGGTGCTGGTCTTAGAGCCTGCAGGAGTAATGGTGGACGGTGGGGAGCCAGAACTCCCAATAGGGTTCTCTGTACCCAGTCACCAGCCTTCCTCCATCCAGGGTTCCTGCCAGCACCAGGGGGCCAGTTGAAAGGAAGAATGTGTATCTTGCATTTAATCTGTGCAAGGCCGTCCCCCAAGCCCAACACTTAGGCCTTTCTAGTCTAGAATGTAGACTCTGGATGAGAGATAAGTAGTTGAGATTAGCTGTCTGAATGGTGGGAGGGAACCTAGGCATTCCCCCCGGGTCGTGCTCCCTGTCAGCACTGGGCATATCTAGAATTGGCTTTGTGGATGAGCAGAGGGAGGAGTAGCTGAGCTGTACTATCACTGGGACTGAGTAGGACCCTTTTTGGGGTGGCATATTCTGGTGGAGGGGTCATTGCTCTGGGGGAGGTGGATGCTCATTTTCAGGCAGTGGTTGGTGGGAAACAAGGGTTGATTGTGAAGGGCCTTAAAAATGCCAGGCTGGGGAGTTTGGCGCTGACTTCAAGCATCCTTTGGAGGGTTTGGAGCAGGCTGAGACGTGACTAAGAGGGGAGGAACTGGCGTTGGGAAGCCTGCTGCTGCCCAGTTCCAGTGAGAGAGGCAATCATTTGGCCTACAAATATTATCAGTGGGTGTTTTCTCATTTACTTGACATATATTACTGAGTATCTATTATGCACCATTGGCAAATATAATTTTATAGCAGTTTCTTGTATTTTATTGAGACAAGTAAGTTGTATTTCATCAGTTGTGAAACACACGTTTTCAAATTTTAATATCGCTGAAATTGGGTTGTCTTGTAATCGCAGATGTGTCATAGTTGAGCGGTTTTTCTTTCTAAGTTGGTAATGGTACATCTTACAGTCCATGGTTTAGATTTGATAAAATTTGTTTATCAAACCCTTTATGAATGTGCCAAGCTTTCTTCTTTACACAACACTTTCCCATCCAATATTCCATTTGAATCTCAAAAATTCCCTGAGAATTGGGCCTGGTGACACTGTCGTCTCCATTTTAACCCAAGGTTACACAGCTTATTAGAGATGTCCTTAAAATTACAAGCCAGAACTTTGACTCTTGGTTTTAATATGTGCTTTACCCTGCTGTGGAGCGAACATGGGTTAATTGGGAAGTGAGGAAGAGTCAGATTGGATTTGATTTCAGAACTGTGGCTTAAGATTTTGGAGCGATGATGGGTTTTTGGCCAAGGGCAGAGAGTAACTCAGGAGGACTGGGAAGTCCCCTTAGCCCAGAGACTTACTGTGTTAAATAGAAAATGGACAGGGAGATAGAAGATGCCAGGTCATGTGGTAAAGCCAGAGGATGGAGCCCACTGCTGTTCTCACACAGAAAAGAGAAGAGCAGTGCATGAGGCACATTAGTGTGGAGCTTACCTCCTGTGAACCAGGAACAGGCTGGCCCTGGGAGTCCAAAGATAAGAAGGACATGGTCCTTATCCTTGAGGAGCACGTGGTGGGGTGTGTGTGCTGTTCTAGGGGTATGTTTTGGCTGCTCTGTGCTGAGGAGGGTCGACTTCAGGGAAGCCACCACAGAGGAGGGGTGTCCGAAGAGAATCTTTAGGGCTATGTAGGAGTTGCCCAAGTGGAAGAAGGCCCCGTTAGGCATATGCAGACTCAGGAAAGCAGATTTATTGTTGACGCTGTATTTGGAATGGCTGGCATGAAGGGGGCTGTGGAAAATGGAGACAAGAGAGGACTTTTATTTTTTGCTAAGTAGATTTAAATTTATCTTGTAGGCTGTAGAGCCCATTAAATGGTTCTCTAGAGACTGACAGGAGGACAAGCCTGGGCAGGGACTCTGGAACCATCTCTGGGATTAGGTATTGAGATGGTAATGCAGGAAGAAGAGCAACGCATTTAGTAACTGGTTCAGCGAACCCGAGACTTTGACCCTGGGCAATAATTAGGAGTCCTAGCTCAGAGCGCACCTTGGTGGGTGGGGAGTTTTCCTTGAGTATGGCGTTGGAAGGCTGCTTCTTGCTAGAAGAAACCCAGGTGAAGAAGGGGGAGGTGAAGTTGTGCTGTATGTGGTGTGGGAAGCTACTGTCTGGGTGGAAATCCGTGGGCTTGAGGTGTGTATCAGGCCGAGGTGAGGGGAAGGGAGGAAAGAGTGGAAGTGTGCTGTGGGAGTCTGCTCTAGACTGCCTGGAGGCGTGGAGGAAATGGCTGATGCATTCCTAACTCAGGTCACAGAAAAGAGATGTATATGTGAGGATTGCACTGCTCTTGACTTTCTACAAATAGGGTGGGTGGGTGGCCAGAGGGTTAATGGCATTTGTGCTTAGTAGCAGGTAAGCCACAGAATTGAGGCTAGAAAATGTTTATCTTCCTTTCATTGTTTCTTTCTTCTTCTTTTTTTCTTTCCTGAGTAAGATTGACCCTGAGCTAACATCTGTGCCAATCTTCCTCTACTTTATATGTGGGATACTGCCACAGCGTGGCTGACAAGTTGTGTAGCTCCATGCCTGGGATCTGAACCTGTGAACCCCAGGCTGCCGAAGCAGAGTGCACTGAACTTAACCACCAGGCTGCAGGGCTGGCCCCCCTATTATTCTTTCTTAATAGTAATAATAATAATATAATTTTGAAAACATTTTATGTGCTTATTAATTCTCATGCTGATTCATTAAAATAGATTTTCTGATTTATCAGTCTCATTTTGAAGATGAGAAAATGAGTTTGGTTAAATAAGGTTGCACAACTACTAAACGACATGGTTGAGTTTGGAACCTTTGCCTGTCTCTTCTGTGCCCACAGAATGAAAAGTGCACCTCAACATTGTTTTTCTGTGTTCTTCCTTGAAATTTAATTCATTGACCTCAGTGGGCTTGCAGTCGAGTGTTCATGTGGGCACTCAGGCTTCTCAATTCCACCTTGGTGCTGTCCCAGCCTCTTCTCTCTTAAGATGCTACCATTCCCTCTGTTCTGTGGGTGCGTTCCCTCCCCAAACCTAACTGGAGAGGACAGAACCTCTCTAGCAAACCATCTGCCCCTCCTAACATCGTCCCTCCCCAGTCTCTTGTAGTGATATGGATTTTCTATTTTAAAGATTGGCAACAGATGTTGTGCCAATCTGTTTTTCTTCTTCTTCTCCCCAAAGCCCCCCAGTACATAGTTGTATACTCTAGTCGTAGGTCCCTCTGGTTGTGCTATGTGGGACGCCACCTCAGCATTGCTTGATGAGTGGTGCCATGTCCACGCCCGGGATCCAAACTGGTAAAACCTGGGGCCGCCAAAGCGGAGTGGGTGAACTTAATGACTTGGTGGCCTGGCTGGCCGCAGTGATAAGGATTTGATGTATCTCTTTAGAGAGGCAGTTGGGGCAATAAAATAACACAGTAGTAAAGTGTTGGAGGGTCTTCATCTCAGTCATTGCCTTGATCTATGTATGGCTGCTGCGACAATGCTAGATGTCCTCTGGAGCTGAGCCACATAGCTTCTGTTGAATCTGGCCGTCTGCTGGGTCACCTAGACCCCTTCCTCCAAGAAGGCTTTCTGGCTCAGGACTCTGAGGGATCAACACAAGTCCTTCCTGTTGCTGCCCTGCCTCAGGTGTGTCATTTGCATTTTGATGACTCACAGATAAAGGTATTTTCTGGTGAGAGGAGACAGATCCTAGGAATGGCACCCAGCAATGTGGTAAGACCTTGGCTTTCTCATCTTTGAATCCCTCTGTCTCTGGTGCCCTGAAAATGTTCAGTAACTATTTGTTAAATGAATGAACGTTTACTGACACAGTATAAGCACAAATCACCACTTGATCATATATATTTGCTAGTCTGTTTCCCTTCCACTTTCAAATAAGCTTCTTGAGGATTGCAAGGATGCCTGCTTTGTTAATGGCCATATTGCTGGTGGCCAGAGGAGTGCCTGGCACATGGGAGGCATGCTGGAAATAATTGTTAGGTGAGGAAAGGGGTTGGCTTGATTTATGGCACCCACAAGATAGCAGTGATGGGGGAGAGGAAGTGTTTTTGCTGACCCAGAAGCTTCGGCCTGGGGGGTCCCACGACTGGACTGAAAATCACCTATGCAGTGTCTGCCGCAGGTGGCAGTGATGGTCCCACCTTCATGGTCAAGATTAGAGTGGCATCTGGAAACGAGACCTAAGAGTCATGCAGTTGACACTGCTTTATCACTTTTCCCTCACACAGCCAAGTGCTTGTGCTGTCTTTGAACATTCCTCGGTTTTCTTATCCATGCCTTTGCTTCTGCTGTTTTCTCTATCTGGAGTTCCAGGCCTTTCTGTCATCTCTACCTGTTGTAAACCTTTGATCCTTTAAGTTCAAGGTGAAAACCCACCTTGTGGCATGAAATCATTCCTTCTACCTCACATATGTGTGATCACACACACCTCGATCTCTTGTGTTCGGTTCAGCACGTGTGTACTCAGAGATATGAGGCTTTTTCTTCAAGGATCTTCATTCCAGGGGCTGGCCCAGTGGCGCAGTGGTTAAGTATGCAAGTTCTGCTTCTCGGCAGCCCAGGGTTTGCCGGTTCGGATCCTGGGTACAGATATGGCACCGTTTGGCAAAAGCCATGCTGTGGTAGGCGTCCCATGTATAAAGTAGAGGAAGATGGGCATGGATGTTAGCTCAGGGCCAGTCTTCCTCAGCAAAAAGAGGAGGATTGGCAGTAGTTAGCTCAGGGCTAATCTTCCTCAAAAAAAAAAAAAAAATTAAGGATCTTCATTCCAGCACGGGAGAGAAACTGCAATAGAACATGGTAAGGCCCTGCTAGATTGATGAACATAGGGCTCATGGTAGCACTAAACAGGAAGTGACCAACCACTTGGAAGGCAAATGTTCATGGAAAAGAAGACATTTGGGTTGGGTTTTGAAGAGTGTGTAGGAGTTGGTATGGTGGACAGGGGTGGAAGAGTTTTCTAGGCAGAGAGACCTTGGTATATATGCACAGTGGTGCGTACAGCAGAGACTCCCATCTCCAAAGCTTGTGTCCTGCTCCTGTAACTTCTGCAGGTGAGCATGAGAAATTGATGTGAGGGTCCTTAGCCAGCCCTTTATACAAGCAAGAAAACGTTACTATTATTTCATTGTGTGCTAATTAGTGGCATTAGCTGCCTGTGTCTGACAACCTGATCCTGGAACCCTGAGGGCCTGGGCTTGACCAGCACAGATGATGGCAGTGGGGGGGGGAGGGGCAGGAGGGCTTTTGTTACTTTGTGAGCAAAGGAGGGTGTTCTTGGATCGCTGTGTCAGATAGCTCTGGTGGCAGAGAGATAGCAGGTCAATACCAGAGCCAGGGACCCCTCCTAGGAGGCTGCTGAAATGTTCCAGGGCAGGAGATGCCAGGCCTGTACCAGATCAGCAGAATAGAGAGGGAAAAATGGATTCCAGAAGCTGTTTGCTGTTACAGTCATATCAGGCAACTCACTTCCTACTCTGGTCCTAATTATTTGCCAGCATTCAGCCTTGGCTGGAGAAAAGTGTTTTATAGACACCAAAGCTTGTGGGCAGCAGGAGAAGCAATGAGCTGGAGCCAGTTCCTGCCTTAGAAGTGTGGGCTGGGGCCTTGGTGGCCAGAGTGACCTGAAGCTCCCTCATTGCATAGGTGAGGAAACCGAGGCCCTGGGAAATGGATAGACTTGCTTAGTCACCCCTTTGTCAGCAGAGCTGGAGTTGGACCTCAGCCATTACTCCTCGGCCAGCCCTCTTTCAGAGGTGTTTTTGATTCAGTTTCTGCTGAGCCTAGCCTGACACATTCCTTCTCCACCCCGCTGCCCCACCCCCAGCCCAACCCCCAGGGGCTTTGCTTTGCAGAATTCAGGAGGAGATGTAACTCCGAGATCATTGTTACTGGGCGTGAACCTTGTGCTTTGCACTTTGAAAACAAAGTGATTGAGACAGTTCAGTTTGAGTGTGTTTGTGGTTGGGGATTTATTTATTTTACTGCCATTCATGCCTGTTGCCTACTTGCGAGAACCAAACTTCTGACTCCAGATAGCTTCCAGATTCCTTGCCTGTGACAGCCCCCATTGTCACCCCGGCCATCCCCTTTTATTTTTACTGATTTTTGCTTGCCTAAAGTTTTTCAGGGTGCCAGTATTCGATCCATGACAGGGTAGAGCCTCCTGTTTTTCCTTCCTTCTTAAACCTGCCCATCACAACCCATGTCACAGAGCCCAATAGGATTTCATAGCCCTCGTAGCACTTTTTACGTGGTGAATGCATTGTACAATTGTTTTTATTACTTAGCTCCCAATTGCAATCCATGAGAAGGGTCAGCAGGCTCAGTCTTGTCTTGCAGAGTGTGGGCAGGTATTCAGGTGTGAAGAAACCTTCCCATGGAGGTGCTCGGCCTTAAGTGGCAGCATGAGAATCAGACTCCCATCTCCAAAACTCCTGTCCTGCCCCTTAACTTCTACAGGTAAGCATGAGAAATTGATGCGAGAGTCCTTAGCCAGCCCTATCCGTAGGTGAGAAACCGTTGTTCTTATTATTCCATTGTGTGCTAATTAGTAGCGTTAGCTGCCTGTGTCTGTGACTTTGGAAGACCAGTGAGAATCAGGTTGGAGACCTAGGAACCCTAGGGTCTGGGCTTCATCATGCTGCCATTTGTCAGTACCATCCACCAACAGTTTTTGGCGTAGGAAGAACAAAGACCTGTGTTTGAGTCACCCACTACCTCTGTGATCGAAAGCGAGTTCCAGAACACCCCTGAGTCCATTCCCTTCAAATAGAGATCATGTGATATATCACAATGCATTTATGAGAACCAGAGAAATTTCCATGACTTTATGCTTTATGAACAGTGATATAATGTGTAATGTGGCCATGTTGTGTACAAAGTCCTGGTGCCCAGCATGGTATCTAGCAAACAGTGATGACGCCTTACTCTACTGGTGGAGATCATGGGATTCAGACCTAGGTAGCTCCCAGTTCAAACCGTAGCTGTGCCACTTAGTGGAGGGTGCTCCCTGGGGTAGCCACAGGCCTGATTTGGTTTACTGATTTACTCATTTTTAGGCTTCTTATTAATGAGGGCACCACTGTTGAGAATAGTGTGCTCTGCCAAGGGGGATGAATGCCACAGACGTTCACAGGCGTTTCCAGGCTGTGCAGAGAGATGGTTAGTCACCAGTGAATGGCTGTGCAATGTCCCTTCTTCCCTTGTGACCATCTCACTCTCTCTTGGGCTTTGTCTGTGTTGTGTTTGTGTTTTTCAGCCCTCGTGGTTTGCTTCTACTGCAGTAATTCCTTGTGTCATGGCCTCACATCAAAGCCCCCTGTAGTTCAGATGGAAAGCTGGTGCTGAGGGTGGTGCTAGGCGTCCCTGAGAACCCTGTGTGGGAACCTTTCGTGGGACAGGTACGCAGGAGGGTCAGGGCAAGGCAGCGTTATTTCACTGACTTTCAAGAAGTGTGCTTTGGCCTCATTCCACCCCCAGTATGGGCAGTTTTCTTGCCATAACCATTGTCAGCATTCCTTGGTCACTCAGGCCATTAACCAGCAGATCAGCTGCCATGTTGAGATGACTTCAGGAGGTAGAAGTCCCATCCCTCTTAAGAGAAGATGGCAGTGGACATATGTAGTGTGGGTTTCTCGGCATCTTTAGCAGACCACTTTTTGGATATTAAAGGATTCCTATCCTTAATGTCAGCCTCAGTTTTCTTGTCTGTAAAAATGGCTGTAGCAACAGATCTTGCTTCACAGATAGAGGGACTGTACTTGCTGCTTTGCCCAGCACAGCTGTGGTTTATATCTGTGTCCCAGTGTAATATTAAGAGTGTCCCCTTTCACTCAGAGATTTTCTGATTTGGAGGAGAAATTGCCTGGCCACCCTTCTTGTTGGTGAGTATTGAGTGAGGTAGTCCAAGCAACGTGCATACCACTAGGCCTAACGTAAACACTCAACAAGCATCTGCTGTTTTTGTTAGAGGAGATGTTGGGTGCTCGATAAATGTTTGTTCAATGAATTACTTTTAGAAAGGTTGGGTTTGAGGATGTTTGAAGAGGATGTCTAGATTGTAGAAACTTAGAGTTTATTAGGGTTGATAAAAACATGTAAATACCTGTTTAGAATTTAAGAAAGTGCCATGAGAGTGGTACAGATGGAGCACTGGTGGTGCGTGCAAGTCTACTAACCCATGTGCAGAAGCTCGTTGGAAGTGCTGGGCCTTGGGTTAGACATCGAAGGGCAGGAAGGCTTAGTCCAAGATATGATGGGGCAGCTAAAATTGCTCTGGGTACTAGTACTTAAGAAATAAGATTGGGAGCCGGCCGCGTGGCCCAGTGGTTAAGTTTGCACGCTCCGCTGCGGTGGCCCAGGGTTTCGCTGGTTCGGATCCTGGGCGCGGACATGGCACCGCTCGTCAGGCCACGTTGAGGCGGTGTCCCACATGCCACAACTAGAGGGACCTGCAACTAGGATATACAACTATGTACTAGGGGGAATTTGGGGAGATAAAGCATAAAAAAAAAAAAATTGGCAACAGTTGTTGGCTCAGGTGCCAATCTTTAAAAAAAAAAAAGAAATAAGATTGCTTCTCTGTCCATGTGTGTACTTTTGCTGGGTTTTTGAATCTATTATTTTCCATCCATTGGCCCATCTTGATAAAGGTTTCTGGCTATAACCATGAAAGCCCAGTCAGTCCTAAATTCTGTGCCCAGAGGTCACCAATGTAGCCTGTACTTATTCTTCCTAATGAATTTCCACTGAAGGTGGTTCTTGTTTAGTTCCCAGAAAGAAAAAAATTTAGTTGGCGCCTGCAGCTTCTGTCTTGTTTGGTATGAAAAAGAATCATTTTCAGGAACTGCAGTAGGGAGCTGCCACCCAGAGGGCGGGGTGTGCCCTGACTCATGGGAAAGGCAAACTCTGCAGTGACCTGGAGGGTAAGTAGCACCTTTTCTTAGAATGAGGTGAAAGGTAGGTCAGCTTTCCAGTAGTCTGGTCTTTTCCAACCTGGAAATCTCTCTTCTTGTCCGCAGCCTAGCAGCTTCACTTGGAGAATATGTATTAGGGTTCCAGTAATGGCAGCTGGACAGGACCGTAAAGATACCACATATTTGACACATTCGTGTGTTCGTTCATTTGACACCACATGCCAGGTGTCACTGTGAATGAATGAGTGACTCTGGCTTGGGTTTTGGGGATGAAAACATGAATGCCAAAAACATCTGCTGGCTCTGATTGGACCATGACTAACTCTAGGGACCTGGGGAAAACTTCACAGATGAAGACTGTCATTTGATTGGGCCTTGAAGGATAAGTGGGAATTTGTTTGGTGGGCTAGAGGAGGAGAGGGTAGCTCTGTCCCCGTCCAAATAACACGGGTGGACATATGGAGGTGAGAAAGTGCATGGTGCCTTGGAAAACTGGAGTCATTGGGGATGGACTACATAGTAGAGAGGCCATGGGAATCACGGTGAAAAGTTGAGTTAGGGCTTATATTGCTGACTAAGGAGTTGAGGCTGCACTATGAAAGGAGCATCAAGCAGGGAAGTGAGGTGATTGGATCTGTGCTTTAGCAAAGGAATTGGTTACAGTGTGCTGGATTGGTGGATCGGGTACTAGAGATGGTGAAATGTCTACGACTATTGCCTGCAATCGTCCAGGCAAAAGATAAAGGGAAGCTGTATACAGGCTGAGGCAAAGGATGTGAGGGACGTTTGACAGGTAGAATAGAGGTCACCCAATCTTCTCATTGAAACAAGAGGAAATCCAGACCCTGAGCAGGTGACACTTGCAAAGTCCACAGCCCCGGTCCCAGCATAACCCCAAGGTGATCTCATCCTCTTCCCAGTCTCTTTGGAAGGGTGACAGAGACATGGTTGTTGAGATAGCTGTTTGTCAAGAGGAAGATCTCTTTTTAGGAGTTCTATGAAATCTCTTAATTCCAAATGAAATTGGCTCTTTCTAGAGTTATTGAATCTCTAATCACTGGAGATATTCAAGTGGTGGCTGGTTGGAATGTTAGAGTGAAAACTCAGACATTGCTTGAAGACTTGATCTAGAATGTCTTTGAGGTTTGTTAACCCTGCCTCTTTTTTGTTTATCCCTTCCTTCTTTCCTTCCTGCCTTCCTCCCTTCCTTCCTTCCTGGGAAAAGATACTTATAATGATCTTACCCAGGGATCTTCTGTGCATTTGGCTCCTCAAGAGCATTTTAGTCAAATTGGACAGAAGGCAGAGACAGTTAAAAATGGATGATTATGTCCTAAGAATGGAGGGCAGAGTAGTGAGGGAACATGCAAGTATCAAGGGAACAACCATTTTGGTGCCAATAAGTTAACACACACTCGCCAGGGAGATCTTTGTGGCCTGGGCCAGCCTTCATGATCCTAATCAGCATGGAACCCATCAGTATAGTTATGACACTTTCAACCAGTCGCCATTTTTATAGTGTTTTGGAGTTAATCGTGTATTTTCCTACAAATTACAGGTAAATCCTCACAGTAGTCCTCTGAGTAGTTATTATTATTGTCCAAGTTTTACTGATCAAGAACATGAATCTGAGAAAGATTAAATGACTTGCCCAGCACCCAAGCTAATTGGACATTGAAGCAAGACTTGAACTTGGGTTTTCTGTTGGTTCAATTTCAGATTCTTTCTGCTCCAAGACTGTGAGGATCCCCTAGACAGGCTCTAGCTTTTGTCCACATTCATATTCTTAATATCCATTGTGGATCCAGATAGGTGGTAAGAATTTAATAAATGTTTGTTGAGTGAACATATGAATGAATGAATAATGTAAATAAAGTTATAAATGACAACTTGAGTTTTAAGAATATATTTAGTAATAAAAAAAAACCTAACTGAGCTCCTTTAAACCTTATTCAGTGTGTTACCAAAAGATAATGAAAAAGAACTCATTTAGAATACATTTACTCAACTTCATTAAAAAAAAACACCAAAAATCCCCCACCAAAACACTTTCACCTGAATACCTCTCTCTGATCTCTTACGAGACCATAACCTTAACCTTAACCCCCCAAAAGTACGTACGTACTTTTCTGTATGTGAATGATGTTTCCGTCCACTTAATATTATTACCAAAAAACTCTTTCTTGTTTTTGCCTCGGTTTTATATGTATCTTTTACATAACTAAGGGTTTGTTGAAATTGGTAAATCCTCCTTTAAATGTTACCCGTGTGGGCACTAGGATAGTTTGCAGTTTTTAAAGAAAATTAAATGCATTTCAATATGTTAAAAAATGCAGTGTAAACATCAGTGGACAAATTTCTTTCACTTCCTTCTAAATTATTTCCTAAAGACAATTATTTCCTTGGCACTTCCACTTTCCCTTTTGGTGGTTACCGTTTCGTCCCTTGTATTACGTGGTTCTGTGAATATGTATCTTATCTCCGTAGGGCTGTGGTAGAAAATGCATGGATGGTTGTAGAGTCAGGCTGGTTTGGGTTCAAATCATGGCTCTCCCATTTGTTAGCCATATAACCTTGTACTGGTTACTTAGCCTCTCTGATCCTCCAATTTCTCATCTGGAAAAGGGGGATAATAGTGTCTTCCACATGACAAGATTGCAGAAGGAGTTCTGTGGTCACGGTAGTAGAGCACCAAAGCCCATCATGTGGTGCTGCTGAAAAATGTCCTCTCTGTCCTCTTTCTCTCTGTGAACCGACCAGATGATAAGACAACCAAGACCTTTTCCCTGGTATTACTTCATAGAGTATGACCCACAGTAGGTAGACCTTAAATAAATGTTAATTGGCTGGTTAGATGAGTCTTAAGTTCTTTCAAAAGAGAATTATAGGCACAGAACACTGAATATTTTTATCACTTTTCATACCAGTTGCCATTAAGCCTCCAGAAAGACCGTACTAATTTGCAGAGTCATTAGCAGTGTGAATCTACTTGTTTCTCCGTATCTTCGCCAGGATTTAATTTTTTCACTTGCATTTGTCTTTGCTAAATTAGTGTGTAAGAAATGATATTTCGTTATTGTTTTAATCTGCGTTCCCTTAATTACTGAGAAAACTTCTCAAGTAGTGGTTTAGAGTTGTTTTCCCTTGTGTGAATTGTCAAGTGGCAATATTAAAAATGGTCAGGGCTGGAGATGCTTGGTATGAAAGGGCTAAAAATGTTCTTGTGATGTGCTTAAACTTTATTTACATAGTCATTCATTTGTTCTTTCAGTCAATGTTTATTGAGTACCTACTATGTGCCAGGCACTGTTCCAGGGGCTACGCATACTACCAAAAAAATAAAAAATAAATGAATAAAGTCAATGAGGTCCACTCCAACCTCCCCATTTAACATGTGTGTAGCTGAGATCTAGAAGAGTGAGGTTAATTACCTGGGGTCATATAGCTTGTTCGGTAGCGGAGCCAGCCGTCTATTGGAATAGTAACTGTGATTTCATGTTTTGTATGAGTAGCCTTTTAAACCATGGAGACATCGGGAAATTTCAGAATTGTGACATCTAAACAACATCTCCAAACGACATCTACATTGAGAAAGCAGAATCCTGATTTTTGGTTTAGAAAATATGATGACATGGTTCTTTAGCCTTGTATATAACTCCTTGCTACTCTTTCTCACATTTACTTTCATTCTTAAATGAATAAACTTATTTTTAAAGCAGGATTAGAAAACAAAATAACCCCCACCCAAGTAGTTTGGGCCAACTGTGACCATTTTTGGACATGCTTTTGGTAAATGGAAAGAAAAGATGACATATTTCTCTATCAAATAAAATAGTCAATTTCGATTTAATAAGGCAGTTATCTTCAGGTAATAAAAATTAAACTAACTTGCCATAACTACCTTGTTTAAAGTCAATTAAGAGCCTCATATTCCTTACTTGCTGGGTAAAATTTAATAGAACTTCAGTTAAGCATTTATTGCGTATTTAATTCAAAATTAAGTTAATCACCACAGTTGGTAACAACCACTGAGTATTTAATTAACATTCAGCAAACTATCTTATTAAGTCTGAATTAGATACAGACAGGTCTTGTTTATCCCCATAAGTTTGCAAACACCATTTCCCCACCTCCCACCCCAAAGGGCCTTTGGTTTTCCCATGGCTTTCCTCTTTGGATTTGTCATCTTCATTTTCTCCTGGTTGACATTCAACTTGGGCGAAGGAGGAGGAGAAGAGACAGGAGTCCATCCTGTTAAGGGAACTTCTGGCTTGGGGCATAGCTGAGAAACTTCCATTTCATTCCATTCTGTTCCATTCTTCAAGAATTATTGAGAACATTCTCTGTGTAAGATATTCTTTTGAACACTAAGCAAAATACAGAAGAGGTCATGTTGACATATTTGGTTTTATTTTCTCATCTTAGAAATGAGAGAATTGGGTTTAGTTCATTCATTTAACACATATTTATTGGCCGACAGTTTGTAAGGCTCTTTGCTGGGTGTCAGGGGTGCCCTGATAATTCGGACAAGGTCCTTGCTCTTAAGGAAGACACACAGTCTAGTATGAGAGGTGCAGGAGTAGAAATATTGGATGAGGTGCTGTTATAGGAGCACTGAGGTCCCTTAGAATGCTGTGATTCTGTGAGACAGTGTTTCCCAAAGTGTTGAGTGTTCTATGAGCAAAAGATCCTGTAGCCAAGTAAGTTTGGAAAAGTCTGAGTTAAACAAAATTAAATGGCTATCTTTACCATGGGACTTTTCTGAGCCCTTAGTAAACGAACACACACGGTGACCTCCCAAGAGATTTGTTTCTCAAAGTTATTTGCTCCTAGAATCCCTGCATCGCCAATCTCCTTTTTTCCCCTGGGACATTTCTTGGGCTTAGGGTTCCCATATACTTTGGGAAGGGCTGCTGTGAGCCATGGATTCTGTCTCCCAGCATCTCAGCCCAGGAGGGGTCCTCATGCATGCACCCTAGTAACTGATACAAGGTTGGAAGTTCTAATTTGTATGAAAGGTGTGCGGATAGAGTGGGTGATTTCAGACATAGGGACTTCTGGCTGGGGTTGAGGGTGTGAAATCAGAGCAGGCTTTCCTCATGGAGGAGAGCGAGGCTTGTGAGAGAGAGACACTTTTATATAAGCGGAGAGCCCTGGAGGATTGCCAGAGAGTCCTTGGGAACAGAACAACTGTGAAATTCTGACGTGACTGATTTTGGTTGAGACACCCTAACACATGGATACAACTTAGACCAGTTTTCGTGAAAGCCTAAATCTGGAGAGGTAAGAGGCAGCAGACTTTTTGGTGTAGAACTCTGCTTTAGGCCTTGTTCCAACTGAGCGACTGCCCATCTGCGGAAGTGATCACTTCTGTAAGGCATCCTGACACTTTGTCTGGGGCAGGGCCTCTATCTGGTGACTCATGGTCTCTTTTAAGAGTGAGTCTTGGCTCCTTTGTGGATAGCTTCATTCTAGCGGCTCTAGTTTCCATTTACCCCATCACATACCACTTTCTCCACCTTTCCTTCTTCTCTGCCTTCCCTTGTTCTGATGAATCCCCTTTGTCTTCATTTTTCGTTCTTAGCTATCTGTATCATCCTTTTCATCTAAGGCAAACTACCCTTTTATCTTCTTCTTGAGGAGTCATCTACTTCATTTAAAATGATGCCACCAATTTTCTCCTCTCCAGTAGCAACCAGCAGATGGAATATGCTAGATGAAATGGAGGACGGTCTACAAATCTGGTCCGCCATCAAATGGGAGATTTGACCTCAGGCTGTGTTCTTTCACTACCCACCTTGTTATCCACATCTGTATGTAAAGGAGTACAGGCAAGGATGGGTTCTATTTCTGAGCATGAGTTTTTCCCTGTCTGAGGCTCAGTTTAACCATCTATGAAATGTTAGGTGTAGTGTCCTTTCAACTAAAAATGTTGAGTGTTAACATTTGTTAAGTTAACATAAGCTGAAGTCAATCTGGATTGTTTGATGAGACATATATCTTTGAGCCTGGCAATACAAGGAAATGTGCAATGAGCAAAGCTCCATGCCCATACACAGTAGGCATTCAGTGAAAACTGGTTCTTCTATACCCAGCCTCCTTCTGGACTCATTTTCTTTATATTGTCACTTGCTTTTTAGTCATAGTTCCTTCTCCTCTGCCACTCAAGCTTCTCTCTTCTTTGCCTACACTCTCCCTGCTGTAAATTTTCCTCTCCATTCCCCAACTGGATAGCCCCGTCTCCCCTCATCTCTTGAGGATTCCTTTTTCCCTTCTGTCTCTGCCCATGGAGGATGTCCACTGTGGAAACTTCCAAAGACAAATGGCTGCAATGGTGGGGCAGACTGGGGAGTGGCAGTCCCGGGCAGCTGCAGATCTTTCCAGGAGACCATCTGTTCTTCAGAACCATTTCTTTATTGAACAGATATTGTTCGATGAATGAGACCAAGTCTTGCCCTTAGGGAGCCCACAGTGGAGGTAAGAAGCTGTCCGACTTCACTTTGACAGTTGGTGGAAACCACAGCTGGTGAGGAACATTATAAATGGGAGAGGGTTTTTGCTTTCTAGAGTTGGGCAAGGCATTAGGTTCTCGGCATGGATTCTTGAGCATCTAGGAAAACTATTCATCTGGAAAGCTTAAGCTTGTTTTGCAGACTTTGATAAGGCAGCCTGCTTGTTTCATTTCACCATCTACCTGGACAACACTTTAGGGATGTCAGCAGGCAGCCTGGCAAGTGGCAGACCAGAGGGCTTAACGTGGGCTGTTGATGCAAATCATCAAGAATGATGTGGCAGAAAGCACAGGATACGGCACAAGCCCAGAGATGTCGTTCACGTGTGGAGAGGCCATTGGTAATGGTGGTGAGGTTTGGTTCTGTTCCAGGAAAGATTTTCAAGTTAGGAATTTACCTCGGGAGTCCTTTTGCTTCCTCTTCTTTCTATTAAATGTAATACTCAGCTTTCAGTCTTTTGGATTTGTCCTTTGGATTCTCCCAGTTCTATATGCCCAACTTGAAAAATCCAGAAACATTTCAAAAGTTTTCATCTGTGTAGTGCTTAAGAGCATGGGCTCGGAGCTGGACTGCGTCCTGGCTCTACCATTAATCCTGATGTTGCTCAATTTCTTTAGGCCTCTATTGCCTCATCCATAAAATGGTAATAAGAAAATTACCTATCTCCTTCTTGTGAGGATTAAATAAGTTAATACATGTGAAGCCCTTAGAACAGAGCCTGGCACACGCTCAGCACCCATTAAATATTAGCCACTGTTATGTGTTGTCCTTATAGAGTCAGAAAGTTGTCATTTGGAAAAGATATTAGAGATGCATGAGGGTTTTTTTTGGTCATCTTTTTAAATAAACTTAATTTTGGGATAGTTCTGGGTTTACAGAAAACTTGTAAAGATTGTACAGACGATTTCCATACGTTGCTCACCCAGTTTCTTTCATTTTTGACGTTTTAAGTTACCGCAGTACTGGTGAGAAACTGACCTTGGTACATTACTGTTAGCTAAACTCCAGACTCAATGTGGATTTGACCCGTTTTTCCATTAGCGTCCTCTTTCTTTTCCCGGATGCTGTCCAGGGTACCCACTCCATTTAGTTGTCGTATCTCCTTAGCCTAGAATGGCTTTAAAACTTTCCTTTTCCTTTGAGTAGCTGGGGAAGGATTTGTTCTAGAAAATCCTGTTACAACCTGTAGTGGTGAAGGAATAACCTGGAGCAGCTGTATGGATCAAGTGGGGTGGCATGGGACCCACCTTTCTTGCCCTGCCCTTTTCTTTCTTTATGAAGGGGCTTTGGCAAAGCAGGGCTCAAATGTCGCCACAGTGCAGCCTCCTTGTTTTCAAGGGAGGAGACTGAGGCCCCAAATGGGGAGTGACGGTGCTGGGCGAAGCTGGAAGTCCAGAGAAGGTCCAGAAAGCATTGTGGAAATGCCCTAGTCCTGTCGCTGTTGTTGAATGGATGAGTGGGTGACAGTCAGGGACTCTGAAAGATCTGGGTTTGGATCCAGGCTCTTCCACTCTACTCCTCAGTTTTCCTTTTCTGTAAAGTGGGTTCAGCAGTCAGCAAGTGGATTCAGCGGTCAGCAATGCCTCACAGTACTTAATGCTCAGAAAGTACTACCATTTTACCTCGTGAAGGTTAAGTGAACCAAGGTGTTTACTTTTTTTTTTTTGTAGGGGAAGATTTGCCCTAAGCTAACATCTGTTGCCAATCTTCCCCTCTCTCCCCGACCCCCACAAAGCCCCAGTATGTAGTTGTGTATAGTTGTAAGTTCTCTGGTTCTATGTGAGCCTGGCTACTGACAGATGGGTGGTATGGTTCTGTGCTCAGAAACTGGACCCAGGCTGCCAAAGCAGGGTGCACCGAACTATAATCACTAGGCCATCAGGCCTGGCTCCAAGGTGCTTACTTTTAGCATAGCCTGAAACATAGTCAGTTCTCAAGAAATGCTTGGAAAAAAAAGCTTTGAAAATTAGGAAACTTTAGAACTTATTTCAACAAGACTGGGACAAACTGATGCGAAACAAAAAACAGTCATTCGTCAGAAAATCTGTGACATTCAGGAATGGAACCAGTGTTGGAGTTTGTGATAAGCAGCCTATACTGTCTGTTTTTATTCTTGGAGCCTTTATCATACAATACTACATTATGTTGCAGTCGAATTTCACACAAATTGAATCCCAAAACTTGTTACAGGAATTAAAAATACAAACTCGTGGGCAGTATGTGTTTTATAAATTACAGAAAACAGTAGTGTGAAGACATGGCATAGTGAGTACAGCAAAGCCTGTGGCAGACACGAGACCCAGGGGGAAGACTTGCGTGAGGTAGGAGAAGGCATGGGATCCGGGAACTGGATGAGGCGAGCGGGTGCGCAGCCTCGTGTTCCGTGCCAGGAGAGATGGAGGGAGGCCCTCTCTAGTGGGGAGGCTGAGGGAAGAAGCTGAGGGCAGTGGAGGCGGTGGAGAACCCAGGGAAGTTAACCCTCTGTATATCCTTAAAAGTTTTTTAAATTTTAAAGACTTTGTTTTTGAAGAACAGTTTTAGGTTCACAGCAAAATTGAGAGGAAAGTACAGAGATTTCTCATATTTCCCCTGCCCTCGCACATGCATACTAAAATACTCTGTCATCAACCTATTCTTCCCTCCCCCTGACCTCAACCACTTGCAACCACTGATCTTTTTACTGTTGTCCATGAATATAGTTTTTTTTTTGGTGAGGAAGATTGTCCCTGAGCTAACATCTGTTCCACTCTTCCTCTATTTTGGATGTGGGGCACTGCCACAGCATGGCTTAATGAGCAGTGCATAGGTCTGCACCCAGGATCTGAACCCTGGGCCACCAAAGCGGAGTGTGTGAACTTAATCACTACACCACTGGGTCGCCCCCATGAATATACTTTTTATCATGCCATTTTTGGTCCTGTTGAATGGGATCAACTGACTTTTGGAACCTCATCTTCCTTGCTTTCCCTCCTCCTTGCCTTTGTCACAGCATTTCCTCAGTCTGGATTGCTGTTCTCTGCCATCATCACCTGTTTCATTTGAATTCATCTTCAAGGTCCAGCACCTCCTCCATGAAGCTGGCCTTGATTTCCACCATTTTCCCTAAGCAGGAAATAATCCTTTCTTGGATGATCTCCCATGGAGCTTTATCTGTACTGCTTGCCCAGCCCTGAGCACTTTGTACCTCTTATTGTAGTTATCCTTGTGCTCATCTTATTTGGGGCTTTTAACTTCTTTAAGACATTTAGTCCTGCCTGGAATCTGGCAGACGTATGGCAAACACTTGTTGAATGGATGAATGGATGGATGGATGGATGGGTGGACAGGTTTGACACTGCCCGCACAACCCTAAAACTTAGTTCCATTAGAGTAAGATTTTAACTTGCTCATCTCCACACCCCCCCTCTACCAGCACTGAGAAGTTGCCCTCTCATTCATTCATCCATCCATTTATTCATTCATTCCGCGCTAGACTTTCAGGCAGTATTTCAGGGTTGCAGCAATGAACAGTCCATTTGTTGATAGTCTGCACAGAGAAAATGGTACTCTTTGGGATTCGTTTTCATACTTGTAAGGTTTATCTGGATTTTTTTGTCTTTTGACACATAAGGACTAATCAAGAAATGGTTTGTTTCATCTCCACGTGTCATTGATGTACAAGCAAATGCTCTCTCACTCCTTTGGCTGGCTTTGTGCAAAAGGGAGATTACTGGGTTTAGAAAGGCCCCGTGTCTTAGATTTTATGGCAGTTCTTTACTGACTTGCCTCTGGGATAAACTTTTCCAATTTTTAAAGGATGGTGCCAGGATGCCACAGTGATCGTGGTTGGGCTTCCTTGCTAATGTTTTTACTTTTATTTTTTAATACAGTGACAGAATGCATACCGCTGAGGTGGTAAATGGAAAAAAGAAGTGCAGCGGAGTAAACTGTGTTTCTTGCGGCCTTCTGGATTAATCACAGGAGGAAGCGTCATGCATGGCCAGACGAGAGAGCCAGCTGACTTAAGTTCATGCCAGATCGAAATCAGATGGGCAAAATTGGGAGAAGTTTGATGATGCTAAATTGAGAAAGCTTAAGGTTCTCAGAGTGGTAGAGCTGGAAGGATCTTAGAGATCATCTAGTCTGGTGGTTCTTGAACTCGAAGAAACATCAGAGTCATCCAGGAAGGTTTGCTGGTCCCCATCACAGAGATTCTGACATAGTAGATCATGAATTTGCATTTCTGACAATCTCATGGGTGGTGCCAATGCTGATGAGGACCACTGACCTAGTCCAACTGCTGGTTTGTTGGTTTGTGATGGATGGACAAATGAGACCCTGACATAGGTGGAAAGGTCTTGTCCAGAGTCACACAGCTGTCAGGAAAAAAGCTGGAGTCAAAACCAGGAATCCTGGCTCACAGTCTGTTCCACACCTTGACCAGAGACTGTCCCAGAGAAATATTAGTTTTGGTTCTACTGTAGAGTGATAGCTAGGTTTCACCAGCTTTACTGATCTGGTCATAAACTTATTTTCCAGGGCCTTCACTGGGCTATCTCCAACTACATTTTCTTGTTCAGTTAACCTGTATTTTTGACCACTGCTATGCACTAGGAATTGCCTTTGAACTGGAGGTGGTATAGTGCTGTGGTGGTTTGAAGGGATGGACTTCAGCTAGTCAGATTTGGAGTAAATTACTTTTTCATTTTCTCAACTGAAATTGAGGACAGTAACACCTCCTAGGGCAGCCCGTAGAGCAGTGAGCATGTGCCTGGCCCTCAGTGCACACTCTGTGAGTGTTAGCTCTTGTTGCCATCATTATTATTGGAGAGGATAAGATGTGGTCCCCCACCCTCTCATGCACAAGTGGCTTCCTGAGTGTTGCAATAGAGAGAAACTGGGAATTAGTGGAACAGACACAAGGCTTAGAATTAGGAGAGCTGAGTTCAAGTCCCAGCTTTGCCACTTATTAGCTGTGTGGACTTGGGTAAGTCACCTGACCTCTCCAAGGTGTAATTGGAAGCTGGCAGACTCAGTCTAATTGGAGAGCATAGTGAGCAAGCAGAAGGATGGAAATTGGGAAGAGGTAGAAATCTGTTTACCAGGTGCAAGCTTTGGGAATGAATCCTACTGAAGGAGGAGCTGACTGGCCTGAGGCTTAGTGTTGGAAGGGTCAGCAGGCCTGGGACTGGTCCAGTGATGGTTGACTGGGCAGGCTAGCTCAGAGAGGGGCTTGCCTGCAATCCAAGAGAGATGTCCTCATTCCCATGTTAGGGTCCCAACGCGTGGAGAACCTCCAGGACTAGGACTGGTTGAAGTGAGGTGGTTACCACCATTGGAGCATGGCTGGGGAATCTGGCCAGAGTGAGGGCATCTGCTTTGCCCTGGGGCCTTGGGACACATTCGTGGTTTTGCACCCTGGACCAGCTCGGGAGAGTGAAAGACAGTGTGGTGATTAGAATCTGGGATTGACCTTGGCGTCTTGATTTCTGGATTTATTTAGCAGCAAAGATATTAGATTAGAAAGGTACTAGTGATGATTGCCGTATCTTTCATGATTGGTTCAGGAGCTGGGAGAGGCGTGGCTAGAATTTGGAGTAGTCCTGGGAAAGATAAAGATAAGGTCTCCCACAGCCTCAGTTTCCTCATCTGTAAAATGGGAGTGATGAAAGTGATTATGCTGATGTTATCTATTCTGTCCAGATTAAGGATTAAAGTCATTGTCTGTAGGAAGGCAATTCATGATTACAAAATACCAGAAAAGTGCATAGTGATGTATTACAGGGAAGTCCCAGAGAGCTGGAGAAGAATGAGGGATGGAGAGATGGAGCTGCCCACAGGACTCAGGGAAGTCATCCCTGGGGAGGATTGTGAGAGCAGCTGCCCCAGGCAGGACAGGGATGCTGGGAGGATGTGACTGTGTGATGATTGTGTAGCGTTTGAGTCCACGAAAATGGTGCTGAGCCCGGGCTGATTCACACTCTAACTTTCACACCCATACAGCTTTTGGCGCTGGTGGGCCCGGGGGCTCTGATGGGGCGGACACTGCAGCACCCTCATTCACAAGTGTGAGAAGAGCGAGGCCCTTTTAGTCTCCCTTGGACAGGGGATTCATGGCAGTGGAGGCAGCTCCCAGTGTGTCCAGGCTCTCTTGTTTAGTAGCCAGTCTGTGCTTGGAGAGACCTCAGGATTCAGCTTATTTCACAGATGGGGAGAGCAAGCCATGCTGGGAAGTCTGTCCTCTCTCAAGTGCCCATAGGAAGTGACTCCTCCTCCTCTTCACAGCCCCTCCCTTCATGCTCCTCCTCCTTTCTCCCTCGTGGTCCTAGTTTCCCCCAGTGCTGTACCCCAGTTACTACAGTACAATGCTGTACCCGATCACTCATGTTTTCCCTTCTCCACCACCTTTGCGAGTCTCCTTTCTTTGTCGCCCAAGGACGACGTGAAGCACCTTGCTGGTTGCTGGCTCCCATTTGTTTTTCCAAGGTCTCAGACTCTCCTTTTCTTCAGATCTTAACTCAAGACAATACAGCATCATTCTTCCACTGTTTGTCTTCTGCCCACTGCGTCACACTCCTCTTCCTTGGTTGGAATTAAACCTCTAGTAATCATTTACCTCTGTGGTTCCCTTAACTGTGGCTCACACCGTTGGTTAGTCAGAGTGAGAATTCGTCAGACCTTTTGCTCTTTGCAAAAGGAGGGTCATAGCTGACTTGGGCAGCAACGAAGGACGTTTGTTGACTCCGTGTTTCTTGTTGGCCATTCCAGGGAGTGGGTGAATAAGATGAATAAGGTACCATTTCAGCTGGCTAGGAGGTTGTGGTCTACACAGGAAACAGACATGCAAACCAAACTGGGGCAGCGGGTGAAGTGTCGTCGGATGGGTGTGTATGTACAATGTGCGGAGGAAGTGTCCCAGCAGCAGGGTGGTTGAGAGAGCCCATGAGGTTGCACATCAGTGACTCTATGGACATGCAGACATGTTTGTCCACCAAGAAAGAAAAAGAGGGAGACATTTTGAAAGGACTGATGTGGGCCCTACATAGGCACATTTCTCCCCATTCCTTGTTAATCACGGAAGCATGCTGACCTCCAGGGCTTTTGAATGTGATGCAACCCCCAGGGCTTTTGACTGTGACATGCCTGAAGGGTGTGCTGGCCCTCCCACAGTGGCCTCCTTCTGCGCTGCCTCCTCCTCTCTGGCTCATCCCCGTACCTCTGACGGGCAGCCCTCCATCGGAGTGCTCCTCTGTCTGCCCAGGCTCCTGCCTCAGCTCTCCAGCTGACTTCCTGACTTGGTCCCAGTGCCATGGGGGCTTGGAGGGCTGGCCTGACTGGTTTCTCTCCCTTGGTTTCTCCTGTGCTTGCAGAGCCCCTGCCCCTGTGAAGTGCCCATATCTGGGACACGGTTGTTTGCCCAGCTCATGCTCTGCCCTCACAGTTTCCTCCCTCGCTCTCATATTTCCATTTAAAGCCCTCTTGAGCAGGTTGGAGAGTCTTTTGCCAGCAGCATTCCTACTGGTTTACCGGAACCCCATTTCTCATCCTGCCAGGAATGCAGCCATGAAGGGAACTTCAGCACAGCCTCTCTGCAGCCTCTTCTCTGAGATCATGACCCCCGGCTGGGGAAGTGACCCTCCTGGCCCTGACTTACTTCATTCTCCTTGTCCCTCTTGTGCGAGGCTTTCTTTCTCTTCCTTCTCTTCCACTCAGCCTTGTCCTGCCTTGGGCCCATTGGACAGACAATGGCACCTTCAGGCCTTGTTCTGCTTTGTGTGGCATCTGTGCCTGACGATCAGAAGTAACATCTGAAGCAACATGGAGGGTTGATTGGGTCTACTTTTAGGAGGAAGTCAGAATGGCCCTCTAGCAGTGTCTGGGACAATAAGAACCTGTTGGTTTGATTTACGAATGAATCTTACGTCTAGACAAATATGTGCACCGCCCTGTTGGGAGAAGATTAAGGAGAACCGTTTTGTGAGTGGAACCGAGTGGAAGACACTTACCAGTTCTCTTCCTGCTTTGCCCAGCATGGGCTTCCTCCATCTGACTCTGCTTCAGGGAAACCGTTTCTCCTTCAGCTTCCCAGCTGGCCTCCTGCCTTCTCACGCACCATCTCCCATGGCCTGTGGGTAAAATCTACCCCGTGCGTGACTTCACCCTGCCATCATCTTGACAGCCTTGGTTCCAGCGTTGTCTCCTGCCAGTCACACTCTGTGCTTCAGCTACCCCGAGTATGTTACTGGTCACACTGTCTTGCACACCACTGTGTCTTAATGTGTGCTTTCCTGTTGGTGTGAGGCCCCTTTGCTTCTATCTGCTGAACGCCTGCTCATCCCGCAAATGCAGCATGGCTATCTTCTGCCCCTGAACCTCCTCTCAATCCCTCAGGAAGAATTGAGAGCAAAAACAAACCCAAATTTTATTATGCGTAGTATTGTTCTAAGAGTATACATGCTGCTAATTAAATATCTCAAAAATACAGAACCAAATAAAGAAGAAAATGAGAATCACTCGTAAATCCGTTAGATACAAGCGCTGTTTATGTTTTTAATATTCTTGAGTAGTTCTTTTCATTACTTTTCGTGTATTTGTATTTTACTGACTTGACATCTTTCTGGATATGCAGGTTTATATATTGCCATTTCACCAAACGGTAGAGGATGAGCACCTTCTCCTGGCGTTAGGAATTCTTCAGACATATAAGTTTTGATGACCGCATATTATTCCATCTTAAGACTTTACTATAATTTTTTAATTGTTTTATTTGGTAGCTGACATTTGAGTTTCTAATTATTCATCATTTAAAAAGCACTGTGATGAACACCCTTTTTACAAAATTCTTTCTTTTCTTTTGAGGAAGATTAGCCCTGAGCTAACATCTGCTGCCAGTCCTCCTCTTTTTGCTGAGGGAGACTGGCTCTGAGCTAACATCCTTGCCCATCTCCCTCTACTTTATATGTGGGATGCCTGCCCCAGCGTGGCTTGACTGCACGCTGTGCATAGGTCTGCACCCGGGAACCTCGGGCCGCTGAAGCAGAACATGTGAACTTAACCACTGCGCCACTGGGCCCGCCCCACAAAATTCTTTATCTGCACCTCTGATTATTTTCTAAGACAGATTACTAGACATGAAATTGCTTGCACAAGGAGCAAGAATTTTTTTCACCCTTAATTTCAAAATAACTCATGGTCACTGAAGAAAATTAGGAACATATGGAAAATCACAGCGAAGAAAATAAAAACCACCTGTAGCCACTTGCAATAACCAATATGAAGCGTGGTGTATAATTGGATCTGTGTGTCTCATAGTCTTTCTAGCCCAGAGACTGGCAAACGTTTTCTGTAAAGGACCAGATACTAGATATTTTAGGCTTTGTAGGCCTCATACAGTCTCTGTCACATATTTCTTACTCTTTTTTTTTTTTCTATCTTTAAAAAATATAAAAACCATTCCTGGCTAGTGGGGCATATAAATATAGTTTGCCCACCTGGTTTTAGCCTCTAAAGTGGGAGCATCCTGTATGTACTATTTTGTAATTGTTTTCCTCCACAAGGCAACTACCTCCTCATTTTCCTCATGGTTTTCTGTTTCATGCTACCCAAATATTATTAATGGCTTCTTGCTGGAATGCCCATGATACCTTGGCTATGCCTCTGATAGACAATTCAAAGCACGTTTTATTGTGACTATTTGCTGAGATGTTTCTTTTCCATGGCTTTTTGTCTCTGTCTTTCCAGCCCCAGCACAGTGGTACTGTACTGAGTGGTACTTAGTAGGTGCTCAGCTAATTCGTGTGCAAGTTTGCCTCTTCAAAATGCCTGTGCTCAGAACGTTGCTGTTCATGGTTTATCTCATGGGCCAGCAGCATCAACATTACTTGAGACTTGTTAAAAATGAAGAATCCTAACCCTCCTTCAGCATCTACACCTTATGACTTCCTCCAGTGATGGCTGTGCACATTAAGGTTTGGGAAGCATTGCTCTAGAGCTCACCTCCACTCTTTGCGGCATATATTTATTTCTAGGCATCCCCTCCTCATTCTTGCCATGGGTAAGAACCTCCTGGGAATGGACCATGGGTATTCACTAATTGAGGAATTGGCCTGGTAGGCCAATACAATTGGTTTGACGTGTGGTACCAGCTGCCATCTTGCCTAGTGGCTGCCATTGCTTTTGGCTGGGGGTAGATGGGATGGCGGAAGGAGCAAACATTTAATTGTGTTCTAGGCCTTGTGCCACGCTCCTCACATACGTTCTCCCAAGGGTGAGGCATGATGGTCTCAGTGGAAGGAGACGTAGGGATCTATAAGGCTGGTGATTCTTAGCCTTCAGAATCAGCCAGAAAACTTAAAAAATACATACATGCCTGACCCCCCACCCTAATCCTGCATCAGAATCTCGGAGGTAGGCCTGGTCACAAATACTGAGAAAAAATTCCCTAGGTATTTCCATCAGGCATCCCTGGTTATGGAACCAGCAGTCTAGGTCAGTATCCTGTTGTATACATGGGGAAAGCGAGGCTCAAAGAAGTCATTGAGGCACCCAAGGTCATACAATTTTAGGACAAAGCCAGGCCCGGATGCTGTGTCTTTTGCCCGAGGATGCACTTCTCAGCATGCGGGGCTGCTTGCCATCTTGCAATGAGGAGTAGGAAGTAGAACTGGGTGAAGAGGTTGCACCCTCCCTGGTGTTCCCAGGCAGACATGTCATACTGCGGTGAGTGACTTGTCAGCCTAAGCGTAGAGAACAGACACTGAGTCATGCATTCTTCTTCCCTTTCCCTCTCCACCTTTGCCCTCCTTCCTGGGGCCTGTTTTGGGGCTATGATTGGAGAGTGTTGAGCAATGTTGACAGCTCCAAGTGACTGAGGCAGCTGCTGCGGTGTCTCACGTCCTCCTTCACCTTTGCAGAGTGGTGGACAGCACCCTTAAAGGTGGTAGCAAAAGAAGCTACATCCCCTCAGTGCCAGGGTTTTTAATGGGAAGCCTGGTCAGTGCTTGCTTCCAGTCACTCCAACCAGCCGCCAACAGAATGGGATGTTGGCTGAGGCTTTGCAGAGACATCCTATGCAAGTGTGTACAGACATCATAGAGAGGCCAAGGGTGTGATTAGCACTCTGATTACGTGGTGGGCCGGAATGGGAAACAGGAATAGAACTAATTACCATGATAGCTGCCTTTTATCTAGTGCTCGCTGTGCCGGGCACTCTGCCTGAATTATATTTCCGTTACTGCTTTAATAGCCATGAGAGGCCTAGGGGGAGTTGATGCCTTCCCCCAAGTGGGAGGCTGGGATGCAAACCCGGTTCTGCTTGATTTCAAAGTCTACAATCTTAGTTGTCCTGCTACACGCTTCCCCAGCTGGTCTTGGGCTCGTCCCCCGTCACTTGCTGCTCCTAGGGATTTAACCAAAAAGCCCAGGGAGACAGATTGAACTCAATATTTAAGAACACATAGTAAGAGATGTCAAAACATGGAGTGGATTGCATCAAGTGGTGGAAGATTTCTGGTCGTTGGAGGTGATCAAGGAGAGATTGTGTGTCTCTTGGTGGGAGACTGTCAGATGTTGTGACATCTGTCAGATGTTCGACTGGCCAAGATGTTATGAATCTAATTGGAGGATCCAGTTATTAAACAGTAAAAAGTACATTAGGTAAAAATGTATAGATTGGGCACTAGCGAGGTGCTGAGGTTTTTGATTTTGTACAACCCACCTCCAGCTATGAGGGCTGTGTGGCGGTGGTTTCTGAGTGCCTACGATGTGCCATGACTGCTGGGGTCTGGGAGTGTCCTGAGTGTGAGGACCTGCCTGCCCACAGGGAGCTCCCCATTTTGTAGAGGTGGGAGGACATGCTCCCATGAAAAGATAAACTATCTGAGACCAGACAGTGTGGGGAAAGTGGACAGGTTGTGCCTTGGGAGCATAGAAGAAGCGTGGGTTGTATGAGCAGGGAACTGTGCTTTTAAAATAGTGGACTCGAAGGATGCATGCATCCTTCAGCTGGAGCCCACTGAGCTGCGCGCTGGGAGGGCAGGGCAGGCTCTAGAGTGGAGGGCTTTGGATGGTAAGAAGTAGAAGAATGAGTCTCTCGGGCTTTTTCTTAAAGTTAATAGGGATCTGTTAAACCCTTTGTTTTGCTGTGTGGACACTGTGGCTGGAGCTAGCTGAGCTGCCCCCTAAGGATGGATGAGCAGGAGTGAGCCAGAAAGAGGGGTAGGGCAGGGGCCCAGCAGGAAGAGGGAGCTGTGAAGGGAAAGGTGTGGGTGAGACTTGGTTCTCTCAGTGGGGTAGAGGTGCAGAAGCTTTGCACTTCTCGTTGCTCTGCTTGATCTTGACAACGCTGGCAGACCTGGATTCAGTGCCTTGGTGTGTGGAGCCAGAAAGAGCTGGGAAATTCCCAGGACTTCGGTCTCTTTCTCGTTGGTACCTTCTAGTAAGTGGAAGCCAAGGAAGAAGAGTGACTTGAAGCTCTTGGAAAAAGTTCCTTTTTATCTCTATCTTTTTTCTCCCCCCCCTCCCGCCTTCAGCATGAAATGGATTCCACTGTGTATTGCTAACCTATCAGGTGCCTTATCTTCCTCCCACTGCTTCCAGCCGGGAGAAGTGCTGGACGACTGAAGAGTAGGTTTGAACATTCTGTTGGGATAGTCCAGGAATGCTGGCTTATGGGAAATAGGCATTGCTGCCGAGAGGAGGCTGGGGACTGTGAGTAGATGGCGTGGTTTTAGCTGTGCCAACCCTTGTTTAATAATTTGCTTGTCTGTGCCTTCCTAATAGGCTGTATATTTTGAGGGCGGCTTCCATGTCACTCAGCTCTGTATCCAGGTACTTAACATAGCATAGTGCCTACGCCAACTAATTGCTCAATGCGTTTTTGCCAGATGTATGAGTGGAGGACTTTCCTTGTCTGCCTTCATATACTCGTCCCCACTGTAAGTTACCTCGTACCTTCTGTTCCAGTATAAGCCCATTATGGATGGGTGAGAGAATGCCTGGAAAGTACCCTTAAGTTCATAAGCTGGAAAAGTTAGAAGAAATTTCATGGAAAATTCTCATGGGAGTATCTGGGTAGCTGGTAGCCAGGTGAACACTTGCTAATGTGTAGCAAACTTGGAAACATGGGCGAGGCATGCAGTACACAGCTATATTTAAGTAGCTAATCCCAGCGCCAACCTTGGTTCAGGTTTCATGATATCCAAATAAAGAGCCAGGAGTGTGCATGTGTATACAAGGGCTGAGGTGAGAGAAACTGATGTAATGGAGGGAGAACAACCCTCAGGCTGTTTTTTCCGTTGAACTCCAGACTTTGGGTCTCTTTTTTGAACAGGATATCAAAGCCATGTCCCTGAATCGTGGCATTGCTGTGTGTAATAGGGACATTGGTCCATCCTGTAGCTGAGTTGGATCTCAAATGTTTGTTTCATGACAAGGTCATGATCCAGTCCTATTTGAAGCTGCTTTTCTGCTTCCAGAACAGAGGAAATTTGGCATCATTCCCATTGGTTTTATGGGGAAACTTTTTGGTGGATAGGGAGGGAAAATAAGCAGGTGGACACAGACTGCAACAGGCAGACCTCCCTGTGCCGTGTTTTAAGAGACATGTGCCAGGCAGAACTGCTCTCCTGGGCCACTCACCTGAGGGGCCTGGCTGTATTTGGAGGGTCTCAGGATGCTGAGATATGAGACAGGGGCGTGAAGCCAGAGCTCCTGATTTCTGAGGGTCATGGTGACAAGGCTCAGACCTCTGGGTTTTGAAGGGTCGTGCTGTGTGATGTCGTCCTACTTAACAAAGCAAGGATCCTGTGGAGTGTGAAATCCTGGGAGATGAATGCTGCATCAGTGCCCAGGTTTTGAAAGGCTCCAAACACTGAGGTGGTGACAGCTAAGGTATTGGACATTATGAGAAGCAGGCATTAAACAGAGGCATAGGTGCAGCGTGAAATTTTGGAAATCCCTAAAACCAGAAGATTTCAGAAGCATTCATGAGAATGCTGCTCTGAGCTGGGAGAAACGTGTGCACGTGGTCACTGGCCCATCTCCTCAGCCATGTTTGCAGAGATGGCTTCATTTTCTACTCCTTTTGGTGGCACAGGGAGAAAAGGCTTGGGCTTTAGAGCCAAAGCAGCCTGGTTTTGAATTTATGCTGTTACTTTACAGCTCTGTGACTTCAGGAAAGTTGTTTCTCCTCCCTGAGCTCTAGATTCTTCATCTGTAAGATAGGGGGAAAAATATTCTTACTGTGTAGTGTGGTTGCAGGGTAAGAAGAGTCCGTGCTAGCAGCTGGCCCGGTGGTGCAGGGGTTAAGTGCACATGTTTCGCTTTGGCGGCCTGGGGTTCACTGGTTCAGATCCCGGGTGTGGACATGGCACTGCTTGTCAAGCCGTGCTGTGGTAGGCATCCCACATATAAAGTAGAGGAAGATAGGCATGGATGTTAGCTCAGGGCCAGTCTTCCTCAGCAAGAAAAAAAAAGGAGGAGGATTGGCAGAAGATGTTAGCTCAGGGCTAATCTTCCTCAAAAAAAAAAAAAAAGAGTCTGTGCTAGCACTGGGGAGGCACCCAATTAATAAGAGTTGTGAACATTAATCTTCTTTACTTGCCCTTGTTCCATCCACAGTGGACAACTCTCTCATCCTGTATGCTGCACAGTTTGCAGACTTTGTGCCTTCTAGAAAGCCACCTTTCTTTCATATGTTTATATTATTTCCATTTGTTCAGGTCAAGCCTTTGCATGGTTTCTAGGATGCCCTCCCCAGGCATCCCAGTAGGCAGTGGCCTCCTTCCATCCTCTCATGATGTGGATCATTTTTTTCTTTTCTTTTCTTTGGGTGAGGAATATTCTCCCTGAGCTAACATCTCCTGCCAGTCTTTCTCTTTTTGTATGTGGGTTGCTGCCACAGCACAGCCACTGATAGACGAGTGGTGTAGGTCCGTGCCTGGGAACTGAACCTGGGCCACGGAAGCGAAGCGTGCTAAATAAACTCAACCACTAGGCCACTTGGACTGGCCTGATGTGGATCATTTTTTGTCTAGTGCTGTGTGCTATGAGTTCTGTTTATGCCTGTCTCATCTGTCAGCTCCCTGAGTCAGGATTCAGGTCTGATTCATCTCTCCCCTCCTTAGCACTGAGCACATGCCTGGCACATAGTTGGTGCCTGGTAAAGGGTCTTAGGTGACTGAAAAAAAGAAGTGATGGGGCTGATGGCTGGCATTCCTCTGGCTTTAGAAACTGGTGAGGACAAGAATAAATGGTTTAGAAACGGAGTGTCAGGCCTGCGGGTTCCTATTTCCTCATTCAGGGTGCAGGTTGGGATTGCCCGGAGCCACAGTTCCTTGAGACTTACCACCTCAGGCCTAAATCTGCCTCCTTTAATTACCTCCTTTCCAGGGAACAGGAGTCCTTGTTGTCTGCCCAGAAGCAGCTAATTATAGCTCCAACCTCCAGGCCTGGGTGCGCTTCTAGGCCACAGGACTGCACAGCCTGAACTGTCTGTTGATTTTGGGGTTTCCTCAGGGATTCTGTACATTTTCAAGTTTTCAGTGGGGACTGTTTTTATTTTGAAGCCAGCGAAGAGAGATGAGGGGCATAGAGTGTTCAAAATGTTATAGGAGCGTGTTAGGACAGAGTTAAAGAACTTGGAAAGACGGGGAAAAGGGGAGTTTTTAAAAGGCAGCAAGGTGACTTCAAAAGGGGACCTCATCATGCATTTAGCGACCTCCACAAGAGGGGCATTTTGTAATGAGCTTCCCAAGAAAGCTCCTTCACATTTGACTTCTGTGACTGCTGGGCCATGCTATTGTAGCTATTCCTTTCTTTGAAATATTTTATTTAAAAGATGTTAAAATAAATGCTCCCAGCAAAAATAAAATCAAATACTACAGAAACATTTATGAACAACACAAGAATTTCTTGTCCCATCTCTCCCCATCCCAGTGCCATTCCCCCACTGGTAACCATTTTTTGTTTTTAATTCCTGTTGTCATGTCTCGGATAACATGCTTCTGCCTTTATGTTTTGAGTTAGTGTCTCTTCACTCACCATTTTGTAGGGTGAAGATGTTGCAGTTTCTCACTATCTTTCCTCGCTCACCTCTACTCTTGTAATTTGTCAGTTAGGTTTTAGGTTACCTTTTGCATCCCCAGCATTTATGATGAAAACACGTATCTATGCACTTGTCTATGGTTTGTAACCATAACTGAGTTTTCTGTGCCGTGTCAGTGGGTTGATTTCAAAAGCTGAAAACAATCAACAGCATTTACATTATGATTTCTAGGTAAATATTGCTCAATGCAGGCCTTGGTCATGTGCTGTGGTTTCATTTCCTTTTCTAGGGTTCTGAGGTCACCACCTTTAAGCCACTCACAGGGGACTGAACTTTCTCTTAGCATCAAAATCTGATAGATTCTTCTAATTTTCCTCTCGTTGTTCAAAATCACCCCAGGCTTTTATTTATTTTATTTCTACAATTAGCTTCTTGTTTTTTTTAAAGAAATATTTTTGGAGTTTGAAGTTGTATTTTTTTGATTGGGAGAAGAAAATTAAGTATTTAAATTAAGACTTTTATACCATATTTTGTATCTTCTACCCTGTGTATCTTCTGTCTTTCTAATTGTTCTCTTCCCTGCTTGGAGTATATTCTGCTTTTCTTGAAGTTCCATCTTTTATTTTGGATTGGTTTCTCCAAATTTGGGTCATGATTTCTTATACAGTCTTTTGTTTTTTCTGGAGTTTCTGATTGCTTTCTTCTTTTTAAACCCCTGTGTCTTTATCACAGCTTCAGATATTTCCAGGCTATCATGGAGGAGTCCTGAGTCATGGCATTAGCTGTTAGTTATCATCATTGTTATTCAAAATAAGATATATTATTAAAATATTATCCACCAATCTTTTCTTATACATATTCTTATTAGGCAGATTTTTTGCTCTTTTCTTTCTTCATTGAATATTCATCAACATTTCTAGATTATTTTATAATTCTCATATTTTTAATGGCCACTCTCATATTCCATTGAGTGGATTATTATTTTTAAAATTTATCCATTTAAATATTTTTTCCTATGCATCATTGCCAATTATCTGCTCTTATAAATAACACTGTTATGAACATTTTAATGTATAAGACCTTTTTGATTAATTTATTTTATGACTCCTTAGTAGGGAAAGAAAACTTGGAAGCCCATGTCATCATCTTTGAGGACATATTCCAATGACTGTGCTTGTGTTAGACCCTAATAGGGATCATCTGGCATTACTTATTAAAAAAGTTTTATTTTGGAAAGGAGCAGTAGGAAGTGGGAGAGAGTTACCACTTCTGAATCAGCATGTTGGGTTTTCTTGGCAGCTTTAGGAAGGTTTTAGGAAGGTTTGCAGATTCTGCAAACGTGGTACTGCCTAGGAATCCACTGAGTATCGCCCTCTTTCACTGAGTCCTATGGGGCCAGCCGAGGCTCTGCGACTTATGCCTGTGATTCTCTTTATCACCCAAAAATTTTATGTAATTTTTTTTTGACCAAGTATTACTCAGAATGGTCACCTCCAACTGGATCACCTCCTTTATTCACAAGAATTCTCTCTCAGTGACCGCTGAAAAAATCAAAATCATTCTCAAAAATCAAAGAGGTACTCCTATTAGGAATATTCTCTAAGATATACAACTGCTTCTACACATAGTTTATAAGGAAGGGATTTGAGTAATGGCAGGATTATTAGAACAAAGGGACCACTGTGAAGAAATACACAAGGGCTGACCCCGTGGCCGAGTGGTTAAGTTCCTGCCCTCTGCTTCAGTGGCCCAGAGTTTCACAGGTTCGGATCCTGGCCGTGGACATGGCACCGCTCATCAGGCCACGCTGAGGCGGCATCCCATGTACTACAACTAGAAGGACCCACAATTAAAAATATACAACTATGTACTGGGGGGATTTGGGGAGAAAAAGCAGAAAAAAAAAAGATGGCAACAGTTGTGAGCTCAGGTGCCAATCTTTAAAAAAAAAAAAGAAATCCACAGTCACGAGAAGGGTACATTTTGAGATAGTGAAGAGACTGTCTTATTGTTTTCTTGTCACCCAAGGGCATTGCATTACTATAAAACTTCATCAGTCTGGCAATATTTACTCTGTGGTATTTACAAAGTCTGTGTGACATAATTACATAAAAATGGGACCCTTGTCTTTGAAACGCTTTACAATTCATTGATGAATACTTGTCGCTATATGCTAAAGGATATATATCCAGTTGCACTATGGAAAAATTCTGAGCTTAATGAGTCATAGTCTAATTATTTTGGATAGTAGGTGATAATATTGTATTGAAGGTGATGATGAGACACATAGGTCCAGAATATCACAGCCTGGAGTGGATCTGGTCCAACAGTCCCATTTTAATATGAGCGAAAGGGGACCTGGAGGGAAGAAGGGCTCACTCAAGGTCATATAAGGAGCTAGTGGCAGAACGAAGTCTAGACTCCGCATTTCCTCGTTTCTAGTCCATTGTTCTTTTCTTATGCTATCTCTTATAATTTAAAACATTTGCAATTTTGTTTCTGGCTGTGTAAACTGTACTTCATGGGGCTGGAAATTAGAGAAATTTTCCATCATATAGAGAGATGCAGAATATTTAATAATGGAGAGAATACATTTGTCTGGAATGGAATCAGAAAGAATTTAAGCTGAGACATAAAGGAATCATTTCTGAGATGAAGGAAGGTGTTAGGCAAGCTAGGGCCCTTTCGTAGAATATAATTGGAGCCATGCTGGTGTTTTTCTGATCTTTGGGGAATTTGGTGGTTTCTCTTGGCTAAGATACTTCCATTCTCTGGAACACAGATTCCACATCTAAAAAATAGGAGAGTTGGAGCTGATGGGCTGGGCTGTGTAGACCCTGGAGCTCTGAGCTCCATAAGTCCATGATTCTGCCTTATGTCACATGTCCACTATGCCTTGAAAAAAGAAAAAAAAACCTTGCTGAATCACCACCAGTATCACCTGCTCTGGTCTAGCTGGGAAGTAGGTCAGAGCTTGACAGACATGAAAATGTGGTTGGCTCCAGCTGTGAGCTCTGCCTGGGTCCCCCTTGCAGACACCTGTCTCAGAAAGGATCTCTGAGAGGGGCTGACACTCAGAGATGGAGAAGGGCATATTTGTGGCCCCAGTGTTGCAGGCAAGGAGAAGGAGCCATTTGGGGGTGGGTGGGGGATGAAGGAAGTGCAGCTGGGGACTGATAGCGAAAGCGAGAAGCAGGCATTTATAGACTGCTTGTCTTGTGTGGAGCCCTGGCGAATATTTGTTTTTTTAACTCCTCCCAAACACACTGGGAAGTAGGTGTCATTATTTGGATTTTAAGAATGAAGAGATTGAGGCTTGGAGAGGTTTATTTATTTGTCTGTGGTTAGGCTGCTGGTAACTGATGGTGGAAAGGGTCAGTGTTGGGTCTGACTCCAAATTCCCTTTTCTTTTCACAGCCAAGTTTGCTGTGCTCTGTTCTAGGTGCTGGGGACTATTATAGTGATGAAGGAGACAGGCAGAGTCCCTGGCCTCATGTTGCTTGCAGTCTACGCATCAAGACAGACAACAAAGTAAACAAAGACCAACTTTCAGAGAGTGAGAAGTGCTGCTCAGGAGAATACACAGCATTAGGAGACAGCGAGCCAGAGTTATGTGTTGTGTTTTGACATCCCGGTCCGTAAAATTGTGCGATAATGAGATGAGCTGACCCGAGGAAACCAAACAGCTCTGGATTGCAATGCCTGAGGTGGGAATTTAGCCCCGGCCATGACGTGAACCAACTGTGTCACCTGGAGAGGTCACTTCCCCATCATTAATATCAAGGAAAATAATCTCTGTCCCTCCTACTTCACTGGATGATGAGGGAGGAGGAAGTGAATTAATTTGATGTGTGACAGGTTTTAAAACCTCAATAGGCTAAAAATACAGGGAGCTGTTTTTAACAGCTTTGGTTAACTTTTATTGGGATAACTTCTTTTCTTTATTTAACATCTTTTGTGTGCTTTGAGGAAACATGTTTCCTTGGGTCATTTCGTTATTCCTAGAGTGAGGTCAAGAGTGAGGACCCCTGTGCCAGCCTCAGGAGAGTTTGGACTGGATTTGTCAGCATCAGGGGACCAGTGGAGGGGTGGAGTAGAGAGCTGGCCTCCAGCTCATGTTACTGGAAGGGGGGAGGGTAGACTGGAGTCGCAGCAGCTGGGATCAGGGAGATGGTCTGTGTACCTGGGGAGGCGGGAGTCAAACTGGGTCTGACTTTAGATTTGCACACAGTCAGGCTGTTGGGCAACAAATACTTATTTGAAGGCCTACTAGGTGCCAGGCCAGGGCTGAGGAGCGAGCGGTGTAGGAGACCTTGTGAATCAATGCAGCATTTCTTATGAGCTTGCTCTGTGCGGGGTGTTCTGGATGCTGAGGAGCCATGTGCTTCTGGCTGCCAAGGAGCATCCTGTCCAGTAGTTAGTATCTCTCCTGTTCCAAAAAGTCTGTGTAGCAATATTCAGTTTAGTAGGTAAGTTGTCCATGTGGATGGAGATGATGTTTAAATGTGTATAATACCCTGAACTGAACAGGCACCGGCTCTGCCGGGGGAACCTTTCCATTGCCAGATTGTGGGAGGTTCAGGGAGTCCTAAAGGAGGGATTGGGAAAATGGGATGGTGTAAGGACACTTGGGGGCCTCGAAACAGAAGCTCTTTACCAATGGGCAAGGAAATACTTAAATACTTTAGCAACCTCTGTTGCCATATCTCTGTGTGCTGGGGAGTATCATCCTTGCATATGGTTATTCAACTATCTTTTACTGTCAACAGTGTAATGATTGATGTGCCCTTGAGGCACAGAGGCGGGAATAATTAGACAGGCTTGGTGGAGTCAGCGACGCTTGAGTTGGTCTTTGTAAGATGCATAGGAGTTTGGTAAAGAACCATCTAGGAAAAAGGGGGAACAACAGGCAGGATCACCAGTGTGTGGAAGAGCAGAGAACTTGACGATTGAGGAGTTGGGGCTTAGGGAATTTTGTGCTCAGGAGACTCTGAGGACAGCCATTGAAAGAGCAAGGAGGAAAGGAGAAGAGCCGCCCATCCGTTTTATCTCACCCACAAGGGAAGGGAAAGATCCAGAGCAGGGGAAGAGGCAATTTTTATTTTTACTTTCATTTTAAATAATAACTGCCACGTGCCAGATCGTAGGCAGTTTACCAGCATTGTCTCCAATCTCCCAGGAACCCCTAATCTCCCAGGAACCCCATGAGGTGGGGATTTTATCCTTCCTTAATCTTACAGGTTGGAAATCACAACTCAGGCTGTGACTTGCACGACTTCACACAATGGCAGGAGCAGGATCTGAACTTGGATTTGTCTGACGGCAGAGCCTGAATGTTCCACTCCTGCGTGTGTGGCCTCTGTGTCCTGAGAATTTGTAGTGATGTCCATGAGGAACAAGGTGCTTTCCTTGCATAGAAGTGTAACTTGTAACCGAAACTGGAGGCGTCAGTATCCTCTTCTGCAAAATGGGGACCAGAGTCTTTGCTTCAAGCCTTGGCGGTACTCAGGAAAGAAGCAGCCTTGGCTTGGGTGTCTTCCAGGCCCCTCAGCAAGACCACTTGTGGGGACATGGCTGCTTTGGTCTGTCTCTCCTATTGTCCCTGAGCCTTTGACTTACTTTCACTCTCTCAAGACCACCTCCTGCTGTCACAGAGAGAAACCACTGATCACCTGGACACTGCATATTTCTGGTGCTGTGACAGGGCTTTCTCAGAGTAAATCAGTAGCATGGCTCCTGAGTAAGACTTGGCCTCTCCTATAACTTGTCTTTAGGGAGAGAATGTGTCCGTCGTGCTGAGGGTGGTGTGTTGGTCTGTGTGCCCTTCATATTTCTTACCGTACATTCATGTTGGTGTGCTGGCGCCCCTCCCCCAACAATACAAACAAGCATGACAGACAAAACCAACTGAGTGGCAGCAGAGCATGGCTGTCAAGAAGGCAGACCTTGAGCCAGGTTGCCTAGATTCAGTTCCTAGCTCTGCCACTGTCTAGCTGTCTCCCTGTGCCTCAGTTTCCTCATCTGTAAAATGGAAATAATGATACTGGTACCTACGTCATAGGGCTGTTGGGAAGGTTAAATGAATTAATCTTTGTAAAGTGGTTAGAATATTCACTGGCATATAACAAGTGTTTGTTAATCAATAGCAGCAAATGTCCACAGACTGGCCCTGCCTTCCCCTGCCATTTAAGATACTACATGACATGGTATGTTGGTGCCTTCTGGTTTTTCTTTAAGACCTGGCTGCTGAGGGCACAAGTCTGACTTCTGCTGTGTGAGGTCAGGCACAGAAGTGTGACATGTTTCTGTGTGTGGTCTGACAGAGACTAGTTGTGATGGCTGTTTTGTCGTAAGGACTGTAGTGGGTCTGGAAAATGTGTGGCTGAGAAATACCAAGTGGAACGATAATTTATCTTTTGCTGGTAGAACGGAGTTCGGATTAAATGGCCTAACAGCTGAGTTTATCTATTTTTTATTTTCTCCTGGCGTTGTAGTCTGCAACCTGTGTATCAATAGCTTTATCTGGCTGGTCCGTCAGTGGGGGATTTTTAATTTGGCTTTTAAAAAAAAAGTCAGGAGTCACATAAAAGGAAACAGCAATGATTTGGATTCTGACCAACAGAGTTTAAGGCTCTGCCCTGCCACTCACATATTGTGACCCCATGGGTCCCCCTCCCTCACCTCTCACCTATCTCAGGGCCTCCACTTCTTCTTCTTCTTGTTTCTTCCCCACTGAAGTTAGGTACCTGATGGTCAGATGAGCTGCTTCATCTCTGGTGTCTGGGAGAGGCCCTCATTCTTGGTCAGTTAGCTGCAGAGTGTTGACGGAAAAATCAGGTCTGTTGATGGTGACCCAGGTCAGCAAAAGAAACAAATTGATCATCTGAATTTTTTTCTCTCCGCTGGACAATTGTGCTCCTTAGAAGTCCTCATTTCAGCTTCTTTTTTTTTTTTTTGGTAAGGAAGATTGGCCTTGAGCTAACATGGGTTGCCAATCTTCCTCTTTTTGCTTGAGGAAGCTTGTCACTGAGCCAACATCTGTGCCAATCTGCCTCTGTTTTGTATGTGAGATGCCGCCATGGCATGGCTTGATGAGCAGTGTGTATGTCTGCACCTGGGATTTGAACCCGTGAACCCCAGGCCACCGAAGTGGAGCGTGTGACCTTAACCATTACATCACTGGACCAGCCCCAACAGCTTCATACCTTTTTTAATCCCCAAAATATTTCTGTGTATCAAACTCAAAATGCGGAATGAAATCAAATAGTTATTACTATTCATCTCTTGGAAGTTAGGTGGAATGGAGATGATTTTAACTATTAAACTATAAGTGATGTCAGTCCACTACAGGACATTTTCTGTGCCCCATCTATAGAAAGGAGTTTGAGCTCTCAACCATACCGTCTCCAGACTTGCTCATGTCCTGCCACAGAACTTCTAAGTCTCTAATTTGTAGGCAAGTTTTATCCAGTTTTGCAAACCTCAGAGTGTGGTGGCTTAGGGAAAACCTAATTGTTTTTCCCTAGGAAAATCAGAGTGACCACATCTGTGGTTTTTAAAGGGAGAACAGAAGAATAGTGATGTCGCAAATTAAAATACTAGTGTTAATGTAGCCACGCAAGGTTTTATTTGTTTATGCATGTGTGCATATAGACTTGTTTGAAGTTTATAATATTATAAGCTCATATAGTATATATTTATAATATAGGGAGACTTCTGAGTGGTACCTTACTTCTGTATAATACTGTAATGTTTCCACTATTTTGAGTTTTACAATGAGTCTATGAGATATGCAGAGTTAGTTATATTTTTGTGGTAGGGAAAATGGAGACTCAGGGAGGTAAAGTGGCCTGCTTGAGATCCATGTGGGTGGTAGGTCTTCTGACTGGTGTTCAACAGCATTGTTTTGCTCTAAGAAAATTAGGGAGACTGACAACATTTGTGATTTTTGAAGGAAGAGGGGAAATTTTGAAGGAATGGAAGTTAAGCTATTTATGTTGGTATTAAGCTATACCAAGGCTCCAGTCACAGTGTGACCCAAGACTGGAAATTTAAAGTATGGTTGATACAGGGAAGTAAGTCATGGAGAGTTCACTAACTTTCTCAATGGAATGACAGTCCATCCATCCTTCCATCTGTCACCCTTCCATTCATTTCATTATTTATTTTTTTTAAATATGCAGTATGCCAGTGACTAAGCTGAGCCTGATTCCTCAAAGTTAAATCCGAATGACATGTGGCTGTTGAGTACTTAAAGTGTGGCCAGTTTGAATTGAGATGTGCTGTGAGTGTAAATTGCTCATTAGATTTCAAAGGCTTAGTATAAAAAAGTAAAATATCTTATTAATAAGTTTTATGTCCATTAGTTATGAAATGGATATTTTGGATATATTGGGTTAGATAAAATGTATTATTAAAATTAATTTCTCTGTGTTTCTTCTTGCTTTTTAAAAACGTGGCTGCTAGAAAATGAGGAATTACGTTTGTGCGTTATACGTCTGTTGGGCAGCACTGCTTGAAGCTTGTTGTCTGGTAGGGGAAGTAAGAGATATACCCATACGCGCTTCTCTGACAACGTGCCAGCCCTCGTCTTTCCTTCTCTGCCTTTACTCTTGTCTCTGCTTCCTTGCCCTCTTTTGGCTTCTTAGCCCGTTTCAGTCAGAAAGAAGGTCTGACTCAGGTCTCTCTCAGGTCTAGGGGGACCGAAATTCATTGCTTTCTAGCACTGCTCTGATCTGGCCTCTGTGGTATTCCAACTGTTGACCACTCTTGCTTCCTTGGCTTCCTTCATTCTTCCCCCACCTTTCTGACCTCTCCTCAAGGTTCCTTGGCTGGCTTTCATTCCTCCTTACCACCCGTAAGTGCCGAGATGGTAGAACTTTGTCTGCACCTTCTATATCTTTGTGCTCATGACGCCTAGGGTGTTTTTTTTTTGGTTTGGAACTCTTGAGCTCCAGACCCATATATGTAAGTGCGTTTTGGACACTCCATTTAGAAATCTTCAAGTTACCTTAGACTTACTGTGCCTTAGAATTGTCACCTTGGCCAATGATATGACCATCTGTCTACTCAATCACTCAAGCCTGGACATCGAGACTCATTCTGAATACCTCTTCCTTTTCCCTCACCTTCTATCTAGTCATCCTCAGCTCTTAGCGAGTCACTATGGTAGTTCCGCTTCCCCACCCCTCCCCCACGTTCACTGTCCTGCTTCCATTCAGACCCTCAGCATCTCTCTTCTGCACTATTTCAATAATTGTCAGCTGGCCTTCGTTTTCTATTCTCAACTTCCTCCATTCTATTCTCTGTTCTTCTTCCAGAACAATTTTCTAAAAATGCAAATCCGTTCATGCCACATCTCTGTTTTTAAAATCCTTCAGTGATTTCTTCATTCAGGGTAAAATCCAAAATCTTTTGCATAAGTTAGAAAACTCTTGACAATTTGGCCCCTGCCTCTTTCCATCCTCATTTTACTAATCCAGAGACAGATTCTATACTCCAGGAACATAGATGGGATTCTCTGTAGCCTCCATGACTTAATACATACACTCCCTTGTTGCAACCGCCCCTCTCCCCACCTTATCACAGTAGCTCCCATGTGCCTTTCAAGACTTTGCTCTGATATCACTTCTGCTTGAAACATACCTCTGACTTCTGATATCTCCACTTCCCTCATTTTCAGCTGTTTATTGAAGTTAGTTGCATTTTCTTGAGAGCGAGGGTCATTTCTTTCATTTCTGTATCCTCAAGTCCAAAATAAGTATGCAAGAGATAAAGGCTAAATAATAAAGAGTAGAGATAAAGCATGGTGGAAATTGTGATGGAAATTCTAGCTAAGTAGGGATGGGAGCAGGAAAGGCCCCAGGAGAGGTGGCGTTTGAGCTCTGTCTTCAAGTCTGCTGGCATTGGGTTGGGAGGATGCAGAGGAGACCCTCGTGTCATCATCAGTGTGCTATGTTCTACAGGACGCAAGAATATAGAATAGGCCCTTCTCCTGGTCAATACCATCATCGCCAGAGTAAAATAAGGAGGGTAATCTCAGAAGTCCATCTGGCCAGTGTCTGTTTTTGGTCCTGAGCTGGGTTATATAACTCAGCAGAGCTTCCTTCCCCCAGTATACAGCTGGCCTGGCAGGCAGGCACCCCATCCTTGCTCGTGAGCTGCCCCGGAGGAAAAGGATGCGGAACAGTTGCTTGCATTTTTATCTTTACTTCTCCTTTGGAGCTGCCTTTCTGGATGGCAGAGAGGTGACCTCAGCAGCCAGAGACAGGAAAGAGCAAAATGAGTCATCTCAGGCCCTAATGAGGTGCATGAGGGACCCTTCCTGGGAGTGAGGGTCAGGTGAGGTCGTGCTGTGCCCGGGGTGAGTTTTGCCTCGGGGCTCCAGGCAGCACTGGAGCAGAGCTGAGCTAATTTTACCCAGAGGAGCTGACTGTGCTGAAGGGCAGGGCTCATGACATTGGCCTTATCATCCTCTGATGCCCAGAGAGCTCCCAAGGTACAGCCCGTTAATGTCTGGGCTGTTTTTCCTCCTCAGTTTAATACGTTTTTCCATTAGGTGTGCATGTCAGCAAGCAGGATGCAGAGGTGCAAAGAGCTTCGGACTTGGTGGAAGGCCATGGAGCTGGATTGGGATCCCGCCTCCTGTCTGACCTTGGGCAAGTTATATAATCTCTCTGAGGCTCAGTTTCCTCATTTGTAAAGTAGGGCTTATACCTGGATCCTAAGATTGCTCCTGGGTTTACACACAAGGTGACACTTAGCAAGCAATCACTGTGTGCCAGTCACTGTTGTAGCGGCTTTATTTATAGTTCTTCACCCAATCCTATAAACGAACCTCTGAGGAAGGTACTACTGCTCTCCCTATTTTACAAATAAGGAAACAAGGACAGGAACAGACATTTCTGGAGGCCTGCTCTGTGGGGCTGCACAGAGCAGATGGCTAGGTGTGCAGCTGGCGTGGCTTGGAGGCACTGAAGTATTCAGTGGCAAATCTGGAAAATGAAGAGGTCAAGCCAAGAAGTCTCAGGAAAGAGTCAGTAATGATGCTATAACCATGCTTCATTTTGTGTGAACTGGAGTTTACATAGACCATAAGCTAGTCTGTGTATTCTATTTGCTTATGACATCTGGTATTTATGTCTGTTAGGTCTGTTTGGCTCGTGACAGTCGTCTGAGATATTTTTCTTCCCTTCGCAGAGGCCAGGGAGAAGGTCTTTTGTATAGATACACATAGGTCTTGAGCAGATCAAGAAATAGAGGAATGGAGCCCAGCCCTGTGGCCAAGTGGTTAAAATTTCATGTGCTCTGCTTCAGTGGTCCTGGTTTGCAGGTTGGGATCCTGGGCACGGACCTACTTCACTCACCCCCCATGCTGTGCAAGTGTCCTACATACAAAAAAATAGTGGAGGATTGGCACAGATGTTAGCTCAGGGCTAATATTCCTCAAGCAATAAAAGAGGAGGATTGGCAGTGGATGTTACCTCAGGCCGAGTCTTCCTCAGCAAAAAAAAAAAAAAAAAAAAAGAAAAAATGAAATAAAGAGTCATTTAATTGATCTATTGTTTTTGTTTTTGTTTTTGCCCTTTTGCATCTATCAGGCTTAAATGCAGGAAAGACATCCCACATAATTTAAGTGGAAAGAGATTGATTCATGGGAAGAGATGCTAACAAAATTGTTGGAGAGGCTGGAACAGCAGAAGCCGAGAGGCTACATCTGGAGCTATTGAGTTTAAGAATTTATTCCAGAGCCACACTTCAGGGATGAGGAAGATGGCATTAGGAAGTCACTGCTGGGGTCTTTAAAACTTTTCTCAACATCCTCATGGTTGGTGGTGGGGTGTTAGACTGCCAAATGGAGCTGCATTTGACTCCTAGGGTCCCACAGTGTTGCTTGCCAGTAAAGATAGCTGCAGGAGGATGTAGCTTCACTTTTACCTTCTGAGTCTCACACAAGTACGTCTTATTGCTGGAACCTAATTTACTAGCTTCAAGGGAGTGTGGGAAATGTAGTCTTTAGCAGTCTGTTTCTGCCATGCAGGAGGGCACTTTAGCGTGTGGAAAGGAACCCTGGGCCACATCAAGAGAATCTATCTACCACCAACATGTCCATTTAAAAATGTGCAGGAGTTGTTATCCGAAAACAGTTAATATGTATAATTAATTCTAGTTTTATAATATAATTAGATATAATATTCTATTTAATATTTGTTTATTTACATAAAATATATAACGTTAATATACTTAATATCCCCAAAAAGCAGACCATTTGCCCAATTTCAGATTCTGAATTGGGTTCTCCTGAGTTTTGACAACAGTGGTTGATTTGCAATTTTCCAGTTCAGTTTAATCTCCTCCTGGGAGTCATGCCCTGGGCAGTTGTCTTGTTTACATAATTTGTTCACAACTGTTTATTAAACACTTACTATGAGCCTGACGCTGTGCTAGATTTGCCACTATGGGCTGAGGAAAGTCATGAATTCTTCCACTGGGAGTCGTCTCTGGAAAGGGAGTAAGTCAAGTATATGGGAAGAATAGTATAAGGAAGGTGGTGATTGATGTCCTGGAGAGCAGGCTGAGCAAATTCTAAGAGAGGTATTCCAACCGGACTGAGAAGCAAGGGAGGTGTCGTGTAGGGTGACAGTGGTCGGGTGATTTTCAGTTGGGGGCAGCGTCATCTCTTTAAGGGGCATTTGCAAATGTGGTGGAGTGTTTTTGGTTGTCTCAATGCTGGAGACCAGACCACCATTGTCATTTAGTGGTCAGGGCCAGAGGTGCTAGGTATCCTCTCATATATGAGACACTGCAGAAATAAATGCCTGTCTTCAAAGAGCGACCTCATTCCTGTTGAGAACTACCAATAGACCCTGAAGGATGTGTAGGATATCCATATTTGATGGTGGGATGGGAGAGGAAATAGGACAAGCAAAGGGAGTAATGTGAGCTAAGAGTTCAGTCTGAATAAAGCAAAGAATGTGTGCTGAGTGGCAGTGGGAGGGGATTTATGGTGAGAATGGAAGGGTGAGTCCAAGTTATTGAGAAACTTGAGATATTAGATAAAGCACTTGGCCTTATTCTCTTGCCATTGGGAAGCCACTTAAGATATCAGCGCAGGGTCCTTGAGAGTAGAAACCTAGCCTCGTCTTATCACTGTGCATCAAGTAGACATCAGTGATGTTTTTTGAATGAATGAATGCCCCAGGCAAGTCATTTGCAAGAGTTGGACCAGTTGGTACCTGAGTTTTGCCATATCTAGGATCCTATGGTCCTAGCAGAGCCTGGCAGTCAGCATTTGGACTTTAGGAGAATAGGCGAAGAGGGCACGACAGCTTGCCACACAGATACTGTCTCCAAATCCAGGTGAAAGTGCGTGCTCACTAGTAGTTGCCTACACTAAAGAGAGAAGCGAATGTCTTAAGAATCTTGAAGGAAAGAGAGATTCTTCCATTGCCCTCCCTCGTGGAGCCCACAGGCCTTGAGGTATGTAAGGTGCATACTGTGCAGTCTGTATTAATGCTCTTGCATTTTGAGCTTATTAAAAATTGCCAATCAAAGTAGCAATTTGCTGACAAGGTTCATGGGCTGTGGCCATGACTGCAGTGCTTCTTGGGGAACGGCTTGCTGGTCTGTATGGTGATGCTGTCACATAGTGTTCCCTGTGCCATCTGTAGAGTCATGGTGGCTTTTCTTGTTTGTAGTTGGTGAGGAAGATTGACTGAGCTAACATCCGTTACCAGTCTTCCTCTTTTTGCTTGAGGCTTCATGAGCGGTGTGTAGGTCCACAACCGGGATCCAAACCTGTGAACCCTGGGCCAGTGAAGCAGAGCATGCGAACTTAACCACTATGCCACTGGGTTGGCATGGTGGCTTTTTGACACTTGGGTGGATCCTTCCTTTTTTTAGCAAAGTTCGGGTGGAACTGACCAAACACATATGTAAGACATTACCTTGTTTGTTCCTCTCTAAGGTTTCATTTCTGAAATCTTTCAGGAGGAGAGAGAAAGGGGTGTGTAGATGTATGGCATGACCCCAGAGTCCTCATTTTATGGCTCAGAGAAAGAAAGTGATTTGGGCAGGGTCACAGTAAGCTAGCCGCAAGGCCAGCACCTTCTATAGCAGGGTTTCAGTTGCGCTCTGCTGCTGCAGGAGAGACTGTAGTGTGCACGGGCTCTGGAGCCAAGAGCCTGCACTGGCTGCTGGCTCAGCTACTTATTATATTATAGACCCTCAGGTTCTTCATTTGTAAAATGGATGTCATGGTCATATCTGACATTATGCATTTAAAAAGGTGGGGCATGTGAAAAGATTGATCAATGACACAGAAATACAGAAATGTCTATTTATCATGATGTGGCTGTTTATGGACCAGTAATTGTTGGGACCATCTTTAGAGAAAGGATGGGGCAGTGAAGACACTGCTGACCGCACCCCAAGCACAGAAGACTCCTAACAGGTCTGCTTCTCCACTGCACAGTAAAGAAATTTTGTGCTCAGATTCAGAGGCACAGCATGGGGGTGGGGGGTGGGGGATCATGGCCAAATCTTGGAATTGTAAGGAATTGGGGGTATGCTCTTGCCTGGAGCCAGGGGTTCACGTAGCAATATAATGGGAGATGTGGCTGGAAAGATGGGTTGGGGCCCATTCTGGAGGTCCTGAGTGCTGGCCTGAGGGCAGCTGGGCAGTATTTTTTGTGCAGTTCAGGCCACTGGTGAGGAGTCAGCTAGGAGAGTGGTGATGAAATGGGGGTTAACCCAGCAGCACCTTCAGGATGTCCGGGGAACCTATGGCAAAGCTCAGATGAGAGACAGAGAATCTTGAAGTTGGAACAGGGGCCTCAACACAGGGGGATTCCTAAGTTTTGGTCACATTCTAAGTTATTTTTTGCAGTGGTTCAACTTTTTGCTTGAGGTTATAATAAAAATGATAGTATTTTATAGAGGTATAGAGCAGTGAAGTTTTCAAGAGCTTTCGCAGTTGTTAATTTCTTGGTCCTACTCAGCATCATGGGGAGGTAGAAGGTGGATTGTTCTTATCCCTGTTTTACAGAAAAGGAAATCGAGGCCCAGAGAGCAGATGGCATTTCTCAGCCACTCAGCTGGTGGGTGTGGAAGCTGGGAGCTGGGATAGCAACTCTAACACTTCCTCCTGTGCTACTGACCTGGAACACTGTTTTTCTCAAACTCACTTTCTGCACGCTTGACATCCTTGGAAGCCTAAAACGGCCATGAGTGTCAAAGATTCCAGAGACAAGCTGTAAGAGTTTTCAAAGATGAGCTGTAGGGAATTTGGGACACAAAATATGTTCCTCCCTCCAGCTTATTATTGCCATCATATTGTTTGTTCAGGTTGAAAATGTCCATGAGAGCAAGGAAGGAAAGAAATGGGCCCCTATCCTTTATCGAGTATCTTCTTTGCCTTCAACACAATGCTACCTACTTCTCTACCTGTGGACTTAGATAAGTTTAGCGATGTGGTGATCGTGACTCAGTGTTTATTGTGGGCATTGTACAAGGTAACTTATGCATATTAAATTAGTTAACTTTTATGAAAACTTATTAGGTGGATAACAGTATTATTTCCCATTTTACAGATGAGAAAACTGAGGCTTAGCAAGATTTAAATAACTTACTTGTGAGAACACAGGGCCTAAATAGATTATAATGCAAGCTTTCTAATTTGAGAACTCTTTCTTCCCTGCTACACCATGTATTGCCCATTTCACTGGTAAAAGTGCAGAGCTGCTTATGAAGGAGGTACTTCTCAGACAGAGGTTACTGGAATCAGAGCTGGAAGGTACTATGAAGAGCTCAGAGGGCTGGTGGTTTTCAAGCAGTGCTCCCCTGAGCCTGGGAGACTCCAGGGGTGGCCTTGGGGTTGGGGTGCTGAGTGTGGGAGATGACAAGTGGTGAGAAGAGTACCAGCGGACAGGAACTCAAGTTCAGCCTGAGCAGCTCTGCTGTTACCTAATTTACAATCTGAGCATCTGCAAAGCACTTTGTTCAAAGCAGAAAAAAAGTTTGAAAACCACTGTGCTAGCCCAGGCTGGCCTTTTACCAAGGCTGAGAGACAGAGTGGCTTAGCACAAGTCACAGTTGTGAGGGATCCCGGAGCTTATCCCCTTTTTCTAGGAAATGTGCATTCTGCCCACCTCTCTCTGAGGCTTTTGGAACGCCAGCTGCAGTTTCATGGTCATGCAGCCTCTGAGTAGCTGCAGAACCTTGAGGCTGCCCCATGTGCACCATCCTTGACCTGTATCTTTCAACTTAGCTGTGTGTCCCTTTGGACCTTGAGACCTTGCTTGAGATTAGTTCAATTTCTGTGCAGAAGAGAGTGGAAATTACAGCCAGTATTGTGTGACCTCGCTGGCCCAACCTTCAGAGACATTGTTCAACTGAAAACATGTAATTATTGAGTGTCCACTGTTTGCACAGTGCCGAGAACACAGGCAAGGTTTCTGACTCCAAGGGTCTGGTGGGGAGACAAAAAAATAAGGAATTTTGCTAACTGTTTTTGGAGATAGTTATGTTTGTTCTATACGATTATTATGTGTGATAGTTCTGTGGGGATGAGTTCATCTTATATGAATAGGACAGGGAGAGTGGGCAATGGGAAAGAGGGTTAGAAATTGGAGAGCACGTTTTAGAAGTGCAAAGGGTTGAGTTGGCATTGTGAGTTAGTTAATCCAGTTACTTCCAGTTACTCTGCAGTTACTTCTCTTCCAGTTACTCTCTCTGAGACTTGCCAGGTTTACTTTTTCTTTAATCCTTCATTTCCTCATCTGTAATGGGGGATGGGACTGCCTAGCTCACAGGGTTCTTGATGGGATTCAATGGGATAATATATGCAACCTGCTTATTACGATGCTCCGCAATGGAGTAAACACTCATTAAATTGTAGTTGTTATTGTTGTTGTTATTATTATTTGGCAGTGAGCAGCAAAAGAAACTACTTTTTTAAGTTGATCAATGGTGTGATCAGAGCTTTACTTCTCAGAAAAATCATTCTGCTTTTAGAAGTAGAATCTCCCCAAATCCCCCCAGTACATAGTTGTATATTTTAGTTGTGAGTCCTTCTAGTTGTGGCATGTGGGACGCCGCCTCAGCATGGCCTAAAGAGCAGTGCCACGTCTGCACCCAGGATCCAAACCCTGGGCCGCTGGAAGTGGAGCGTGCGAACTTAACCACTCGGCCACGGGGCCAGCCCCTAGAAATAGAATCTAATCACCTTAGCCTACAACAATTATTTGGCTTCAGGTTACCTTTCTGAGTTACCTCTGTTTTGTCTCCAGCCTTCTGCCCACTTCTCCCACTAGTGGCTCACACATCTTCCAAACTTGCTCTTCACTGGACATAGCTCCTCATTGCCTTCAAATCTTTCCTTTCACCTGGAAAGTCTTTGCTCCCTCACCCCCTCCTCTCCCTGTCCCATTCTCTTTTAATACCTAGCCTAGAAGTCCATCCCTCTCATTGAGGTAGAGACCCTACTGAAGTCTGAACTCATGGAGTCTACTACGTCTAGTCCTGCGTTATGATCAGCCTCTCTCTCCTACTGTGCCTGCGAGCTCCTTGAAGTTGTCTGCATCTCACAGCCCTTTACTGTGGCATCCCTGGGGGTGCTGGCACACACTCTTATTAGGTGCCCAAACATCTATGCAACAAATTAATTTCGTACCTTTCTTCAGCATTAAGCACAAGGTAGTAGACGATAAAATGTAAACCAGAAAGCAATCATCTTTGAGCTGTGTGCTCATCAGCCTTGGGAATGGATTTTTGGGGAAGATCCGGCCCCTCCATAAATGACATCAATGACTTGGATCTTTGCAGAAATTGAAGAGAATCCTGATGACCAGTGTATTGGGAGAGGCCTGAAGGAAGATAGACCAACGGCTGCACTCTCAGAGCTTCTTGGGTGACCTCTGGCTCCCAGGTGATCTGCCGCAGGACCTCTGGTATGTAAATGGTCGTCTCTGCTGCCTGGGATGCCCAGAATTCCAGGTTGAACCTCTGTGAGCTGGGCTGGGAAGCTTAACGGGTTGGAGATTTCTATCTTTTTGGTATCTGCAACGTGAAATATCCTGTGCCCTTGATTAATTCATGCTTGGTAGCTCCCTTCGTGCTCTCTGGTAAATAGCTCCTTTACTGTACGTTTATTTCCCCGTGGATTAATTGCAGAGAAACTGGAGCCTGTGTTTCTAACAGCTTCTCCAAGGAAAACATCACAGGTCACGTTTCCAGAACTGAGGCTCTCAGGGGGTCTTGCAAACGTCCTTCTCTCTTACCTCCTTTTGGCCCGGCATTTGCTTGTAGCTGAAAAGGGAGAGTTTGTCTGGAGCAGTCCTGTAGACATATGTGACTTGGCGGTTGAAAATCTGACAGTTGCTGCTGAACTTCAACTGCAAGAGTGAGTAGCATATAGACAGAACCCTGTAGAACCTCAAATCGTTTCCTTTTAATTCCCAGAGCCTTAATGTTTCTTTGTCTTGAGAATGACCTCACTGCTTTTTGTATTTGTAATGGAATGCACAGTCATTTACAAGTAATCACACAATAATCCCATACGCGCTTGTAAAGCCTTCTCCGTTTTCCAGAGGGCTTTCACTCCCATTATCTCATTTGATCCTCATTACTGCTCTGAGAGGTAGACAGAGGGGCTATTTTAATCTCTAATTTTCAGGTGTAGAAGCCGATGTTTGGAAAAGTGAAACAGTTGGCCAGAGGTCATATAGTTAGTATGCAGCAGAACTGGAACTGGGAGCTCCAGTGGTCTACATCCTAAACCAGAGTCCTTTTTACTACTTACTGTTGGGGTGACCTTGGGAAGATAACCTCTCTGAGCCTCAGTTTCCCTATCACTAAATTGGGTATAACACTACCTCTAGGGGTGATGGCCAGTAGAGATGAAATGAGACTGTCTGGGAAAGCATTTACTGAACAGTAAAGCGTGCTTCTAATGTGAGGCATCAGTACCTTGTGTACCTTGAATCTAAATAGTGCCATCAGAATTGTGGCAGAAAAGAACATTTTCTTCCCCCTTTATGTAAAGATCCAGAATGGTGCTAGAGTTGTCAGGGATCACAAGCTCCCAGCCCTGGGATCAGCAAATTGGCCCTGCTGTCCTGCCGGCAGGTCACTTTGTTGTTCTGAGAGCTCTTGTCCTGGCAAGGCCCGCTCTTCCTACAGAGCTCTCTCTTAATGTCCCTTGGAACAGCCTTGTATCCTGGAGACAGTTGTAGGTCTGGCAGGGCCCAAGAGCAGGAGTGGGGAGCTGGGAATTGGATCTGCATCCCTGAGCTTTGTCCATAAAGAATGGGAACCTGGCGTGGACGATGGGGTAGAGTTGGATGGAGAACTGGTCTCAAAGGTTTATCTCCTCTTGTTTCTCAATAACTGGGATTTAATAGGGTATATCCTGCGAATCCACAAGGCTAGAGGTACATGTGCAGGATGGGTTGCTTAGCAGTAACGCTTATGGAAAAACCCAGAAAGGATGGATTTCAAGTTGGCAACAGATGCATTAGGACTTAGCAATGTGGCATGGTCAGGAAACAGCCCAAGTGACCAAGGGATGAGATGTCACACAGCTTCATTTCTGTATCCATATTCACTTTCAAAAATTCTAAACCAGTGAGACAGGTATAGGTTATTTCTATGGTTCCAAGAGGCAGAATTGGGAGCAGGAGGTTGATGGCTAGGGAGCCAGATTCTGTTTCAAGATAAGGAAGAACTTTGTTGGGAAGACGTAATTTACAGCTTTAGGAGATAATGATCTCCACCTCACTAGAGACCTCAGAGATATCACGGGGGCGGTTGATAAACAGGAGGGACATTGGGCCTCAGTGGCCTTTATGATCTTTTCTCTTCTTGACATCCCAGAGCCAGTGGTTCTCCATGGTCAAGAGGAGGAGAGGCCCATCTACATTAAGGAATGAAGTGCCCTTTGGGGATGTGGAAACTGGTCTTCAAATGCTATTTGCAAAGTGGAGGGTGGATATGGGCCCTTTAGTTCTGGATTTCATACTTATCCCTGTAGCTCCTTCCTTGGTCCTTGGCTTTCAGACTTCTCAGGTCATCCTGGGCAGCTATTTTCCATGGAATATGTCTTTCCTATGCTGAAATGCTCCTGTTAGGACCATGGAATATCTCTTTCCTATGCTGAAATGCTCCTGTTAGGATGTTAGAAGGGATCCATCCTTGATAGGATGACAATCTTTCTACAGAACCGCCAAGGCTGATGGCCGGCTAGTCTTCTCAGTTACAAATGAGGAGCATCCCTTTACCTTCTTTTGGCCCACCTCTAGGATCTCCTGGGAGTACTGCAGTGGCAAGAATTCTGTACTGAGTTCTGGTTCTGGCATATGGTGGAAGATTCTTGGATCCTGTTTCCTTATGTCATTTAATGGTCACTTATATTGGTGCTCATTTATTAAACATGCAGTAAATAATTGTTTGCTTTTTTTCAAGTACTTGTGGCGTGCTTGCAAAAATATAAAACAAGTAATCAAAATAAATGTTACGACTATTTGGATAGACCAAGTAGAAGCTGCTTTTAGAGCGCATAGTTGGACAATTTGGGGATATCTACCCAGTTTGTAGATGAGAGAATATAAGCTAGAAGAGGAAAACTGATTTGTCCAAAATCTTAAGGAGTGCCTCTTCTGAGCTTAGGGCTTGGGTCCCCTCACACTCTGACCAGTGCTGTTCATTGCTTGAAGATTCCCTGAGAATGAGAACCAGCAGCCTCATGGGGCAAGCCCAAAAGTCAGGAAGTAGGTGATGATTCTGAAAAATGGCTCATCTGACCTATAGAAGCCTTTATAGCCTACAGTAGAACAAGATCACGCTAAGAAATTAGAACATTGGGAAGCCAAGATGTGCTTTCCCTTCTCTGAGCAGATCCCTCCTTCCCACTTTGCTATTTTCCTCAGCTGCTCATCTCTCTTCTTTCTCATCCTCTAATTCAGTCTGGAGTCATTTATGTTTTTATTTTTATTATTATTTTTTTATTTTTTATTTATTTTTATTTTGAGGAAGATTAACCCTGAGCTAACATCTGCTGCCAATCCTCCTCTTTTTGCTGAGGAAGACTGGCCCTGAGCTAACATTCGTGCCCATCTTCCTCTACTTTCTATGTGGGACACCTGCCACAGCATGGCTTGATGAGCAGTGCCATGTCTGCACCCGGGTTATGACCTGGTGAACCCCAGGCTGCTGAAGAACATGAGAACTTAACTGCTGAGCCACTGGGCCCACCCCTATTTTTAAAATTTTTTTGTGAGGAAGATTGGCCCTGAGCTAACATCTGTTGCCAATCTTCCTCCTTTTGCTTGAGGAAGATTGTCATTGAGCTAAGACCTATGCCAATCTTCCTCTGTTTTATGTGAGATACTGCCACAGCATGGCTTGACGAGTGGTGCTAGGTCCACGCCTGGGATCCAAACCTGCAAACCCCGGGCTGCTGAAGTGGAGCACGCGAACTTGACCATGACACCACCAGGCTGGCCCCGGGAGTCATTTTAGACCAGATTCATTCCTGACTGACTTCACTGGTCCTCCTTCACTTCACAGGACCTTCGGATTGGAATTAATCTTATAAATTAAATTAAGCATTCCACCCTCCTACCCCTGAACCCCCTAATGCTGTCCTGAAAGTCTGCTCTTATTCTGGGTCTTCCTGCCTCGTGTCTGTCCTATGAAGAACTCACCCGAAACTAAGTTCCCAGGAGGACTCTTGGGCAAAGAGTCGGGCATTGGAGTCCGAGGGTGGAGATTGCTTTAGGACTCGTCTGCCACCCAAAGAACTGCCGCCTGGCTTCTTGGTGACCTCTTCAGGTGCATCCCCCCAAACACCTTCCCCAAATTAATAGACTGACTTCATAAATGTAGTTGCATTCTAGGTGGCCTCATTCCTAAAGTGAATTTAAATCCTTTCAAACCAGTTGCTTCCTTGTTTGGGCGGGAGAGACTTTTCTCTGTAACAGGGGGGCATGTGGCAGAGTTAAGACTCCACTTCTTTTGGGGTTAATCATTTACTCCGAGTAAGGAATTCTGTCTTAAGTGGGGCATGTTCTTCAAGGGCCAGAGGAGAGAAGGGTGATTTTTCTGACATCCTCCAGCCTGCCTCTCCATATATGGAAATGTTTACCCACCACGCTGATCTATTGGAAGGGAAGGAGGTGACTCAGGGTTTAGAAGCAGGATTTGAATTCTTGTTTCCAGAAACAAAGTCGCCCCCCCACCCCCGCCACCACCCCCTCCCCCTCCATTCCTTTGCCCCTAGTTCTGGAAGCCGAGGGTAGAATATCTCAGTGCTGTTCCCCTCGGGCCTCAGGACCACCTCCTTGCAGTGGGACTCAGGGTGGATGAGAGGGAGTGAGGGCCAGCGGAGGGCCAGCTGCCTGTGGGGCCTGACATCGCGTGAGTACATCATTATTGCCGGAACGAATGGCATTTCTGCTCGCAGACCCGGGGCTTACAGCCCTGAGGGCCGGCTTGCCTGCATGGTAATGGGACACGTTGCTGAGAGCACTGGTCGCTTTAATTTGGGGTGTGGACAGCTGCTTTCCCAGGGGAGTACTTGAGTTCTCCAGTGGGATTTAGAGAGGGGCTCTGCCTGGGGAAAAATTCTATTTGTATATAAAAAAATGAGACAGATTTCCTCCTACCTGAGGCCTAGAGTTGGCCAGAGAGATGGTTTGGGAGTGTTGTCATCTGTCTGATTCTTCCGGCTAAAGCAACAAGCCAGAAGGGATGTTCGTGGACACTGGGGAGGGATAGGTTTAGCTTAAAAAGCAGAGTTATGGTTGAACGTAAGAGTATGCAGTGTTGCAGTATAGCGTTTAGACGGCATCCACAGGCTGGAATCAATACCTGGTGTGTGGGACGTTGTGTAGATCTGTGGACTGTCAGAGTTGGAGGGAGTCTCAGATTATTCAGTTCATCTGTCTCATTTTACAGCGTGATAATGGGCAGTGGGCGCCAGAGAGTGCAACTAATTTGCCTTGCAGACACATTGCTAATTAGGAGGCATTAGGACCCAGATCCTGTCCCTCCCAATCATTCCTCCTTCCACTACACTTCAGCTGCCCCTTCAGGCAGGCAGGGAAGATGCCCATTTTGCAGAGGAGGAAATTAAGACTCAGAGATGCCCCACTTGCCCACACTTACTGATCTGCTTGGTGAGAAATCGAGAACGGGAGCAAAGTTCTCCCAGGTCAGACCTTTTTCTGTCATGTTACCTGGACTCAGATGCTTGAATGCATTGTTTTTAAAATTTTACTTTTTCTCCCTTTTTGGTTCCTCCTCACCTTTTTCTGCTTTCAGTTATGTGAATGTTGTTTGAATGTGAGCTGCTACCTTCTGATGTGCTTTGCTACCTGTATCTTTTCTTTTCCTGAAATGGATGATAGCTTGTCCAAAAGGCAGAACTGAATAGTGGAGACCTTTATTTCAGTTTCATCGATGGCGGTAGAAATTATGCACGGGCTTTGAAAGAAATTGATCAGGGCTTTCCATCTGAGCCTCAACTGATATTCTTGAAGCTGCAAGAATTCTGGGGTATTATGCCCTCTCATTCAAAGGTGAGCGCTGATTCTGAATAGATTTTACACACACACACACACACACCCCTTTAGCTTTCTTTGATGCAATGGCAGCATTCAGCACAGACTGAGAGGGCTCCACCTTATTACAGTCTACCAGATGTTATATGACCATAACGAGTGACTCTCTTGTCAATTCAGTTTCCGATCAACATGGGGGGCCCTTTTGCCAATGCAGGGAAGACAATGGAGATGTGTTTTGGGGAAGCACTTTGATGCCAGTGGCATTAGGTGGCAGATTTTAATAGAGTAGAGAAAGTGCTCTCAGACCTGCATTTCTCCTGGTCAGTGTGGCAGGGCAGGGAAGCAGCTTTCTAAGCTGCTGTGTGGAGGCAGGAACCTGCTCAGGACTCCCAGGAACCTCCATGCAGCCTGTCTCCTCCTCCGTGACCTGTGGCTGGGCCGTGATTGTATGCCCTGCCCACGAGGCGGGAGGAGGCTGCCTGGAAGCATGATGGCTTGGGATGTTTTCCTGCTGTGGTGCTGACAGACACGGGTACTGAGAGGTGAGGGTTGGTAGTACCAATGTGAATGCTGCTCCTGTTTATAAGGACAACTGATGTCAATTGATTGTTTCCTGGGCACCGAGCAATGGGCTAAGCACGTGACCTAAATCATTGAGTTGCTACTACAGCTACCTGTGAATAGGTAGTATTTTTTTAAAAATTTTATTTTAAATTTTGGTAAAATATACATAACATTTACCATCTTAACCATTTTTAAGTGTATGACTCAGTAATGCTAAGTACAGTCACATGTGCAATCCATCTCAAGAACTCTTTTCATCTTGTGAAACTGAAACTGTGCCTATTTAAGCAACTCCCCATGCTCCCCTCCCCCCAGCCATGGCAACCTCCATTCTCCTTCTGTCTGTATGAATGTGACTACTCTAGGTACCTCATATAAGTGGAATCATACAGTATCTGTCCTTTTGTGACTGACTCACATATTTCACTTAGCATAACGTTCTCAAGGTTCATCCATGTTGTAGCATGTGTCAGAATTTCATTCCTTTTTAAGGCTGAATAATATTCCCTTGTTTGTATATACCATACTTTACTTACCCATCCAGGTACTATTTTTCACCTTCACATTATAGAGGAAGAACCTGAGGCTTCGAGGGGTTAAGTAAGTTGCCCAAAGTCACACAGTCAGTAATGGAGCTGGAATTTGAACCCAGATAGTCTGACTTAGTGTGCATGTGATCAGGAGTAAGCAGGTATTGGATTTTAGCTGGCAAGAGTGTGACAAGCCAGGGTGATTCTGAACTGGATTGTGACACCTCCTCACACGTGGCTGTGACATTTCATTAACATGTGTTCCAAAGGACCATACACAGGTTTTTTCCTCTATTTTGTATTGGCCTCTGGAAAGCTTAAATTGGAAGCCCACCTCTAGCAAATGGCTCTTATTTTTTCCTCCCTTTCTTTCACTTTATTTTTCCATCTCCCTCCCCAAATTTCTCACTTAAAAGATGCACGCAGTTCATGATTTTGTTTTTGTTAGGTACTTTAGATCCTTTCTGGAACAAGGCAGGAAATATATAAATCAGTGGTGTGATATCAAGTATTTTCATTATTATGTCTAAGAAACAGCTGGTCTGCAGAGCAGTGGGCAGAGGCTGAAGATGGAATTTCTGACCTGGCTCTGCTGCTAAGTCACTGTTTAATGTGGGTGATGATGCATTACTCCTTTCTGAGTCTCAGTTTTTCCACCTGGAAGATGGGGTTGCTGTTGATGACAGTGAACATTTCATCTGTGCTGAACCCTACACTAGGCGTCTCCGTGATTTACCTCCTTCAGTTCTCCTTGCACTCCCAGAAGGCACATGCTGTTATCCCCATTTTACTTGAGAAAAGGAAAGTCTAGAGAAGTGGGAGAATGTGCCCAAACTCCTCCAGCTCCTGAGTGCAAGCTGTAGTGATCCGTGTCTGAGTCAATGCCCAGGATGTTAGCCATGGTGCTGGGCTACTGGCCCTTAGGTGGGCTGGAAGGTTTCTTCCATTTGTGGCATGTATTCACCTGATATTATTAAATCTTTATCGGATTCCCATTTATGTGCCTTGTCGTGTTCTGGGCGCTGGTCCAGCACTGGGTTTAGAGCAAAGAAAAAGACACAGGAAATGGTGATCCCTTGGAACTTGCATTCTGGTAGTGGTGTGTGGAGGAGGCAGATAGTAAATGAACATGTAAATAGGAGAGAATGATAAGTGACACTCCTAAGCAATGATAAGTGACACTTAGGAGGATTCACATAGGGCACTCAGATGGTGAGCAAATGGAGGAAGGGCTTGGGGAGGTGATGTTGAAGCTGAGATCGGAATGACAAGGAGCCAGCCATGTACAAGTCAGAGGGAAGAGCATTGCAGGCAGAAGGTATGGTCAATGCCAGGGCTGTGGAGTGGGAACGAGTTTGTGTTTGAGGAACAGCCGGAGCCCAGTGTGCTAGGAGTTTGTGGGCTGCAGGGGGAGAAGCATGAAAGGAGCGCAGGGCAGGGCTAGTAGGTGTTAGTGAGCTAGGGAAAGGGCTTGGACCCGAGTCTGGGTGTGATGGGAAGCATCTGAGCTGTTTTGCTTGCATCATGCTGGCTGCTGCGCTGGGGAATGGATTGCAAGGAGGTGGGCAAGAGTAAAAGAGGCAAGAGGGTTAGGAGGAGACTCTGGCAATAATCTGGGTGAGAGGTGGTGGGACCTTTGATTAGGGCGATAGAAGTCAGGCCAGAGAGAAGCAGATGGGTTCATGACATGTTTTGGAGGGATTGTGTACAGGATGTCAAGTGCTGTTTCCTTCAGAGCAATGTCAAGCTCAGTGGGCCGGAATCTGGGAGACCTGACGGAGGTGAAAACACATGCATTGGGGGGTGCACAGACTTGCAGCTGATCTGAACTAACGAGTCTGTGTGCTCCCCGCTTTGGTTTCTAACCTTGAGCTTCTGGCCAAGGAACGGAGGGCAGTGGCTTCCTGCCTCTGACTTCCTGGCTGAGAGCTGCTGGAACGCCCCAAAATAAGCCCTGCAGAACGCACTGCTTCCTTTGCTCTCCCTCGGTATTTGTGTGAAGCATTCTTTCCCACCAAGAAGACAGAACATTCGGAGTGATGTTGACTTTATGGGCCGTATTTAACATATTGTTTTTCCTTGATGTGTCCTCTGTTCTTGTACAGAGATTTCCTGCCTCCCGTAAACTCCCTGGTGAGGAGCCTTCCACCACCCTGTGAGATGGGTCTAGCAGGCTCAGAGAGAGCCTAGAAGAGCTGCGGCTTCAAAGCCCCGTCTTGACTTGAGGACCCTGGTCCCAGGGCACCTCCCAGCCCTTCTGTTTCATTTACATTTGAATTCATACTTGCTGGCTCTTGCCTGCCCCCTGTAATTCCTTTTAATGGGCTAGGCTTTCTTGTAAATGCTCCCTGTTTCAGCGAAGAAATAGGTCTCAAAGAAGTTAGACGATTTAGTCAATGGGAGGTGGTGGCTGAGTCAGGTTGGGAACCCAAGATTCCAGATCGAACTTTGTGCTCTGGCCACCAGGCCAAAGTGACCTCACATATGACCGCATGCTCTTGGATGTCTCATGGCTGTCTTATACTACACTTGGCCTAAGCCTAGAGATGCTCAGAGATCATAAATTAAATCATAAATCATAAATATAGATCATAAAGTAGGTCATAAATTCCCTCCTGAGGCTTCCTCATGTTTCTCTTCAATAGTTTGCAGTCTATATAGTTACTAATTTTTTTTCAAACTCTTTAACATCATCTCTTAAAAACAATGTTTTGTTTTTGTTCATTTCGAATTTCTTTTAAAATTTCTTTCATGTTACCCATTCATTTAGTCAGCGTACATTTATTGAGTTCTTACTGTATGCCAGGCATTGTGCTAGGCGCTGGGGATTGATTCAAAGATAATTTGGAGGCGTATGGAAGGGGAGTGGATAATTACAGCACAGTGAGATAAGTGCTATAATAGAGGGATATATAAAAAGCTAGAAATAGCACTATGAATAACATCTCCGAACAAATTGCCTTCTTTTTTCCTTTTGGATTATTCCCTTATGTATATTGCCCAAAGTGGGATTACTGGGTCATTTAAAAGATGAAAACAATTTGGCACAAAAAGATGTAACGACTTGCCTGGGAAATACAGCTCAATTTTCAGCAGTGGGGTGGAGGGGAAATTGTTGACAACTCCAGATTTAGAGACTTCACCAGGAGAGTTGGGCAGTTTTCATATTATTCCTATCAAAGTGGTGGCTGTCCGGGGGAGCACCTATTCGAAACGTGTGTCGGCCTGCATGTAGGAACACATATCCTTATGCTTAATCTCACAAATTCTTTGTTAATTCTCACAAGAACCTCGCGTTATAAGAATGATTATTTTGTTTCCATTTTACAAATGAGGAAACTGTGCTTTTGTTAAGAGGAAGTGACTTGCTCAGGATTCCAAAGTTAATTAATGGAGAATCCAAGAATCAAGTGCAGGTCTTTTGATAATGTGACTTTTCTCCTGTTCTCCATGCTCTGCTCGCCCATTGGGGGTACTCATGCTCCAGCTTGGGCCTGTAATTTATTCAATGAGCTGTAGGGATTCTTCTCAAATAGGTCAGGATCTACGAAATAGGTCTAGAAGTCCTAACCTCCAGGTTCCAGTGTCCCTCTGTACATTGACCTGAAAGGACCTGAAGGCCCATTATGCCTGACCCTGACCCTGGCCCAGGTCCTGAAAGGTTAATGCATGGCTTTAGCACTGGAAGACAGAATTCTCAGTAAAGCTGAAACATGCATGGTTCTGCTTTGAAACGTTTATTAGTTTCCCAGTATATTCAGCTGTATGTGCCCGACTGTAAATTCACGTATTTTGTCATTCATAATATTTTCCTAGTATTTTTGGCATTAAGCAAAAACTCCTGCCCCTGGTATCCAGGGCTCATCACAACCAGACAGCAGTATCTGTCCACCGTGAACTTCCTTGATGCGTGCTCATCCCTGAGTCAGCCACGTTCCCTGCCATTCCCCGACATGCACCTGCATGTTCCCGCCTTCGTGTTTTAGTTCATGTTCTCACCTTCATGCTTTAGTTCCTTTAGCCTGAGGTGACCTCTGCCATCTTCATCCGTAGAACTCTTGCTCCTCCTATAAACTTCTGTGCACATGAAGTAATCTTGTGAATGAAGTAATCTCCGATCACCATCCGCTCCCCACCATCCGCGCTCCACCACCCTACAAGTGGTCTCTTTGTTCTCTGTTCTGCTAACTCACACGACAGTGGGCTGTGGGGCCATAATCGAGTATTAGTGTGTGGTGCTTATGGGCATGGCGTCTGGGTTCAAATCTTGGCTTTGATGCTTCCTAGCTGTGTGATCTGTCAGGTCAGTTAACCTGCTTGAGCCCAAGTTTCCTCACCTGTCAAATGGGTTCAAACACTCACACCAAGTGACAGGGTTGTTACGAGGATCTGTGTTGTTATCTCTGCTTCTTCTATGGCACTTACCAACTCCTACTTCGTTTCTGTCTTCTCTCTCCTTCTAGACCGGCAGCTCCTTAAGAGCAGGAAGGGAATCACATCTTGCCTGTGCCTCTGATATATGGGACCTGCTGCAAAGGCTTCTTTAAAGGAAAGGGTTCCACACACACTAACTGATGACACCAGTGCAGGCTCATTACTAGTAGAAGGCCCTGGTCATGCAGTGCCAGGCCTGGCCAGGAGCTCTGTGATATGGAGCTTTGGGCACACATGGTATGGGTTAGGGTTAGGGTTCCTGCTCCTGCTTCTTGAGTAACTGGAAAGAAGGTAGAGCCTGTGTGCAGCCTCTGTTCTTCTGATTCGTCAAGTTGGGTAGTTCTGGCATTTCCCTGAGGCAGAGTGGGAATCCTGCTTGGAGCATGAGATTTGGTCTCTTTCCTGGCTTTTCCATCGGTGAGAGTTCTAGATTAGAGGAAAGGGTCAAGGTATGAGTTTGGGGCAAGTGTGAAAGCCACCTACCTGTCTGACTTCTTGTGGGTGGGGCTACAGAGAAAGGGTCCCTTCAGAGGAGCTCTCCTGTAGACACTCCCATCCCTGCTAGGCTTGGAAGCTGACCATGAAAGGGGATTCAATTCTTAAAGGGACAGCATTTAGCTTTCTCTTGTGTCATTTCCCCAAATGCAATACCCACAAGTCTCAAGATTCAAGTATTTTAGCCTGGCACACAAAGTCCTCCATGTTCTGGCCGCAACATTCCTTTCCAGCCTCATGTCCCACCGCGTCCCTCCATGTTCTTTGCCACTGGCCTCACCAGATTAGTCACTTTTCCCAGGAACACCCTGAACTCATCCTCCTCAAGGCCTTAGCACATCGTGTTCCCTGGGCCTATTTTCCTCCTCTTTATACATGGAAATCCTCTTGGGTATTCAGGCTCAGTTTAGAAGTCATCATCTGCAGAGCTCTTCCAGACCCTTAAAAGGACATTGCATGTACTTGTGCTTTGCACACTTTTCATTCTGTCTTGTGTATTTGAGTGGGTCTCCAGTAAGCTTATGAGCTCTTTGAGAGCTCAAGGCATTTCTAACTCGGCGCCTACACCTGCTAGGTCCATATACTGTGCCTTATTAAGGACAGGAGGTGCTAGCAAATGTCTGTTTGTGCACCTCTGAACACAGGGCACATGACATCGTGTCAGCTAACAGTTGCACCAGAAGAGTGTTCAGAAGCTCATACTAGGGTTACCCACGATCGTTTGATCTTGAGCCCAGCCTTTTGAACTCTGTTTTTGAATTGGCCTGATATCAGCTCATTGCTAATCTTTCTCAGGCCTGTTTCCCACATCCCCAGCAGATTTCTGTATAGTGTCTGGGCTCTGAGCTTTTTCTTTTGCTTAAGAACATAATAGCAAGGTGGAGTTCAGGAAGGATCTGCCCGCTTCTAATATGCACAGTTTTTTAGTTTGAAAATTTAGGCTTGGTTTTTTTATCCTAAAGCTCCTTAAAATGTGAAAATAGTAGAAGAGTTTCTTAGGTGTATTTTTGCCTCTAGCAGAATAGCTATCCATAGTACAGTTAAAACTGAAAAGTAATAACCTGGGTTGTGGAGCTTGATTTTGAAGACTTGGGTTCATTTACTAGCCCCAAAACCTTGAGCAGCTGCTTGACCTCCTTGACCATCAGTTTCCTCAGTGGACGATTGGGAAATCTTTCTCATAGGATTGAGGGAAAGTTTAAATGAGGTTTTGGACATTAAATTTGGATTTTTACCACTATCTGGTTCATAAACTGGATTGGAAGTCCATTTTAATTTAATTTAATTTTTTTTATTGAGGTAACATAGGTTTATAACATTATATGAATTCCAGGCATAGAACATTTTATTTCGACTTCTGTGTAGACTACATTGTGTTCATCACCAAAAGTCTAGTTGTCATCTGTCATCACCCATGTGCCCCTTTACCCCTTTTGCCTTCTCCTCACCCCACATTCCCCCCTTACTCTCTGGTAACCACCAATCTGTTCTCAGTGTCTATGTGTTTGTTTGCTGTTGTTTTTTTATCTTCTACACATGAGTGAAATCTTAGGGTGTTTGGCTTTCTCCATCTGACTTCTTTCACTTAGCTAAATATCTTCAAGGTCCATCCATGTTGTCACAAATGGTAAGATTTATGACTGAGTGGTATTCCATTGTATATATGTACCACCTCTTCTTTATCCTTTCATTTATTGATGGGCACTTAGGTGGCTTCCAAATCTTGGCTGTTGTGAATAATGCTGCAAAGAACATAGGGATGCATATATCTTTTTGAATTAGTGTTTTCATGTTTTTTGGATAAATATCCAGAATTGGAATAGCTGGATCACATGGTGGTTCTGTTTTTAATTTTGAGGAATCTCCATACTGTTTCCTATAGTGGCTGCACCAATTTACATTCCCACTGGCAGTGTATGAGGATTCCCTTTTCTCCACATCCTCTCCAACACTTGTTATTTCTTGTCTTTTTAATAATAGCTATTCTGACAAGTGTGAGGTGATTTGCATTTCCCTAATAATTAGTGATGTTGAATACCTTTTCATGTGCCTGTTGGCCATCTGTATATCTTCTTTGGAAAAATGTCTGTTCAGATCCTCTGCCTATTTTTTAATCTTGTTGTTTGTTTGTTTATTGTTGAGTTGTATGAGTTCTTTATATATTTTGGATATTAAACCCTTATTGGATATATGATTTGCAAATATCTTTTCCCAAGTGATAGGCTGTCTTTTTGTTTTGTTGATGTTTTATTCTGCCACGTAGAAGCTTTTTAGTTTGATGTAGTCCCATTTGTTTATTTTTTCTTGTTTCCCTTGCTTGGTGAGACACGGTGTTCAAAGAGATACTGCTAAGACTGGTGTCAAAGAGCTTACTGCCTATGTTTTCTTCTAGGGATTTTATGCTTTTAGGTTTTATATTCAAGTCTTATTCCATTTTGAGTTAATTTTGGTGTATGGTTGTAACATAGTAGGCTGTTTTCATTCTTTTGCATGTGGCTGTCCAGTTTTCCCAGCACTATTTATTGAAGAGACTTTTCTTTCTCCATTGTATGTTCTTGGCTCCCTTGTCAAAAATTAGCTGTCCGTAGATATGTGGGTTTATTTCTGGGCTTTCAGTTTTGTTCCATTGATCGGTGTGTTTGTTTTTCTGCCAGTACCATGCTGTTTTGATTACTATAGCTTTGTAGTGTACTTTGAAATCAGGGAGTGTGATGCCTCTAGCTTTCTTCTTTTTTCTCAAGATTGCTTTGGCTATTCGGGGTCTTTTGTTGTTCCATATAAGCTTTAGAATTCTTTGTTCTATTTCCATGAGAAATGTTCTTGGGACTTTGATAGAGATTGCATTGAATCTGTAGATTGCTTTAGGTAGTATGGATATTTTTACTATGTTAATTCTTCTAAATAATGAGGATGAAATAATTTTCCATTTTTGTGTCTTATTTGATTTCTTTCAGTAATGTTTATAGTTTTCAGTGTACAGGTCTCTCACCATCTTGGTTAAATGTATTCCTCGGTATGTTCTTTTTGTTGTGATTGTAGTTTTGATTTCTCTTTCTGATATTTCATTGTTAGTGTATAGAAATACAACTGATTTTTGTATGTTGATTTTGTACCTTGTAACTTTGCTGTATTCATTTATTATTCCTAATAGTTTTTTGGTGGATCCTTTAGGGTTTTCTATATATAAAATCATGTCCTCTGCAAACAGTGACAGTTTTACTTCTTCCTTTCCAATTTGGATCCATTTTATTTCTTTTTCTTGCCTAATTGTTCTGGCTAGGACTTTCAATGCTCTGTTGAATAAGAGTGGTGAGAGTGGGCATCCTTGTCTTGTTCCTGTTCTTAGAGGGATAGCTTTCAGTTTTTCATGGTTGAGTATGATGTTGGCTGTGGGTTTGTCATATATGACCTTTATTATGTTGAGATACTTTCCTTCTCTACCCATTTTATTCAGAGTTTTTATTGTAAATGGATGCTGAATCTTGTCATGTGCATTCTCTGCATCTATTGAGATGATCATGTGATTTTTATTCTTAATGTGGTATTTCACATTGATTGATTTGCAGATGTTAAACCATCCTTGCATCCCTGGAATAAATTTCACTTGATTGTGGTGTATGATCTTTTTAATGTATTGTTGTATTTTATTTTCTAATATTTTGTCGAGAATTTTTGCATCTATTTTCACCAGTGATATTGGCCTATAATTTTCCCTTTTTGTGTTGCTCTTCTCTGGTTTTGGTATCAGGGTAATGTTGGCTTCATAGAATGAGTTAGGAAACCTCCCCTCCTCTTCAATTTTTTGGAAGAGTTTGAGAAGGATAGGTATTAAATCTTCTTTGAATGGTTAGTAGAATTCACCAGGGAAGCCATCTGGTCCTAGACTCTTGTTTTATAGGAGGTTTTTGATTACTGTTTCAATCTGCTTACTAGTGATCAGTCTAGATACTCTGTTTCTTCTTGATTAAGTTTTGGAAGGCTGTATGAGTAAAAAGAATTTATCCATTTTTTCTAAGTTATCCAATGTGTTGGCATTTAGCTTTTCATATTATTCACTTATAATCCTTTGTATTTCTGTGGTATCCATTGTAATTTCTCTTTCATTTCTGATTTCATTTATTTGAACCTGCTCTCTTTATTCTTAGTGAGTCTGGGTAAAGGTTTGTCAACTTTGTTTATCTTTTCGAAGAACTAGCTCTTAGTTTCACTGATCTTTTCTATTGCCTTTTTAGTCTCTTATTTATTTCGACTCTGACTTTTACTATTTCTTTTCTTCTACTGATTTTGGGCTTTGTTTGTTCTTCTTTTTCTAGTTCCTTTTAGGTGTAATCTTACATTCTTTATTTGAAATTTTTCTTGTTTTTTGTGGTAGGCCTATATTGCTAAAACTTCTCCCTTAGTACCACTTTTGTTGTAACCCATAGATTTTGGTATGTTGTATTTTCATTTTCATTTGTCTCCAGGTAACTTTTGATTTCTCCTTTGATTTCTTTGTTGACTCAATATTTGTTCAATAGTATTTTGTTTAAGCTCCATATATTTATGACTTTCCAGTTTTCTTCTTGTAGTTGATTTCTAGTTTCTAGCTTGATATTATTTCAGTCTTCTTAAATTTATTGAGACTTGTTTGTGACCTAATGTGATTTATCCTGGAGAATATTCCATGTGCATTCGAAAAGAATGTGTATTATGGTGTTTTTGGTTGGAGTGCTCTGTATATATCTCTTCAGTCCATCTGGTGTAATGTGCCAGTATTTCCTTATTGATCTTCTGTCTAGATGATCTATCCATTGATGTAAATGGGGTGTTTAAATCCCCTAGTATTATCATGTTACTGCCAGTATCTCATTTTATGTCTGCTAATACTTGCCTTATATATTTACGTGGTCCTATGTTGGGTGCATAGATATTTACAAGTGTTATATCCTCTTGTTGGATTGTTCTCTTTATCAAAGGTAATGCCCCTCTTTGTCTGTTGTTACAGTTTTTGCTTTTAAGGTCTATTTTGTCTGATATAAGTATTGCTACCCCCAGCTTTCTTTTTGTTTCCATTTGCACGGAATATCTTTTTCTATCTGTTCACTTTTAGTCCATAAGCGTCTTTAGATCTAAAGTGTGTCTCTTGTAGGCAGCATACATATAGGTCTTTTGTTTTTTTTATCCATTCAGCCACCCTATGTCTTTTTTTTTGAGGAAGATTGGCCCTGAGCTAACATCTGTGCCCGTCTTCCTGTATTTTATATGTGGGACACCTGCCACAGCATAGCTTGATAAGCAGTGTGTAGGTTTGTGCCTAGGATCCGAACCAGCAAAATCTGGGCTGCTGAAGTGGAGTGTGCAGACTTAACTGCTATGCCACTGGGCCAGCCCCCATCCTGTATCTTTTTATTGGAGCATTTAGTCCATTTACATCTAAAGTAACTATAAGTATGTACTTATTGGCATTTTGTTGCCTTTTTTCTGGATGTTTTTGTAGTTCTTATGTGTTTCTTTCTTCTCTTACTCTTTTCTCTTGTGATTTGATGACTTTAGTGTTATGTTTGGTTTCCTTTCTCTTTATTATGGATTTTTGGTTTGTGGTTACCATGAGGTTCATATATAACAACCTATGTGTATGGCAATCTCTGTAAGTTGATGGTCACTTAAGTTTGACCTCATACTATAAGCCCTACATTTTTACTACCCCTCCCCCCACATTTATGTTTTTGACATAATATTTTACCTCTTTTAATTTTGTGTATCCCTTAACCTCCTATTGTAGATATAGGTGATTTTAGTTCTTTTGTCTTTTGACCTCCATACGAGCTTTATAAGTGGTTGATCTGCTACTTATACTAATATATTTGTGAAGGTCATTTTTAAATAGCGGTTTCAAATGTTTGCTTTTGAAGAAAAATGCTTGGATGTGTAAGTTTTCATGCACATGTTTTATTTCATTTTATTTTTTGAATGACAAAATAATTGAATTTATAGTCAGGGGACATAACAGCATCTAAGAAACTTAGGGAACACACATGGCTTATAAGAGTCAGTTATAGGGGCCGGCCCCATGGCCGAGTGGTTAAGTTTGCGCACTCTGCTTCGGCGCCCCGGGGTTTCGCCAGTTTGAATCCTGGGCGTGGACATGGCACCGCTCATCAAGCCATGCTGAGGCAGTGTCCCATATGCCACAACTAGAAGGACTCACAACTAAAAATACACAACTATGTACTGGGGGACTTTGGGAGAAAAAGGAAAAATAAAGTCTTTAAAAAAAAAGAAAGACTCAGTTACAGTCCAGATAAATTAGAACCGCAGAACTACAGGCTTTGAGAAATTATAGAAACCTTGGAAGATAGGGGGATAAGCATTAATTAATGTATACTGTGGGCAGACTGTGCTGCGTATGCTGGATATGGTATCCCAGGAAATGATTGCATACACCCTGATGGGTAGGTGGTATTAACCCTGTTTTACAGACAGAGAAGCTTGAGCTCAGGGAGGTTAAATAATTTGTACAAGTCCAATGTCAAAGCCTTGAATTTCATTCGTACTCATGATGGCTTCTAGAAATTCTTTCCATTTACAGATGTGACAACACCTGCCTTTACTTTGTTGGTACTTTATCATCTGACTCCACTCATTCTGGACCAGATAAAGCAGTGAAAGTCAACGTTCTCGATGTTCCATAACTTGTTTAATGAATCTAGAAGCGTGTCTTGACTTTTACTGCTAAGAGTCTGCTCATTTTGAGCCCCTTTGACTATACTCATTCATCAGCCTTTACATCTTTTTCTCTTTTTTGGGGAGATATTTGCCATTGCCCGTCTCTGCTTTGAGATCCGGAGTGTATTTGAAGAGGACGTCATATTTTCTTTTAAAAAATTAAAGGTGGAAAATAAAATTCATTGAGAATTTCCCATCATCTCCTCTAACAATGTGGTGGTGGGAAGGGGTAGCACGGGACTGGGAGTTAGGAGCCATAATTCTCGTCCTGAATCTGTCACTGACCAGTGAGGGGACTTTGAAGCAACCCCTCCTGTGTCTTCATCTGTAAAGAGTGAGAGCACTACAAAGTGATTCCAAAGATTTTAAAATTTTGCATGTTTTGTGGTGTCAAAACCATCAATTTCTGCTGAGCTGCGTAATCCTGCAGCTGTTTCTCTGATAGTTTTCAATCTTTAGATTTAATCTATTCAACAATGTATAATTTTTTAAAGGGAAGCTTTTATAGACACTTCTGAAATATAAGAGTGGTGGGGGGATAAATGGATGTTAAAAAATAGAAAACAACCAATTAAATAGTATATAGCATGTAATTCTCCTTGGAAACTTACCACGAAATTGAGGAGCACTTTAACAACTGGTAATTTAAATTGCATTTGAACTCTGCTAATGGTTTGTTTGCATGGGAACTTCAATCATTTCACATCAGTTCTTTAGCAAAGCTGCTTGTTCTCTTTATGGAAAAGAAGAAAAAAAACTATTAAAAGAAAAGTTGACTATGGAAAAGGGAGACCACTTTGATTTATGCATAGAGGGAAGCTGGCAAGTATATGAGAGATTCCCCCAGGGCCAAAGGTGGAGGGGTTTGTCTTTCAACGAAGTTTAGAAATCTGGGAAGTCAGATACGCTTTGCTACTGTTGTTGAAACTATTCTGATTTATATCTCCTTCTGCAAGGAGAAGCTTAGGTTTCCTGGGCTTGGGGTTGGGGGCTGTCTTTTTGTTTTCTATGAGATTACACCGTCCCCAGGTCCAGTATTGGCTTTCTAATACTCCATTCCTCAGCAAGTTTGAAATTATGCCTTTCTCTCATTTCAGTGGAATGGCTTTGAGAGTTTGAATGTCCTTGAGACCCACTAGCTCTCAGGAAACTCATTGCTTTCTGGATTCATCTTGATTATTCTCCATTTTCCTAACTGAATTTCTTTCTGCTATTGGCTATACTTTGAGAGCTTTGAAGCAGGTGTTCAGAGTTCTCAGTGTGTAAGTCTTGGTTTGCTCCAAAGCTGATTGTGTGACCGAGGGCAAGTCCCTCTGCCCCAGCGAGTGTCAGCGGCCGTTTCTGGGTACATTGGAGCGAGCCCTAGACTGGAGCCCTGGACTACCTACCACCAGTGGTGACTCCTGGAGTGCCATCTCCCTGCTCTGGCTCCAGCTTCTCCTCCTGTCAGTTGGAAGAGTTGAGGTGGGTCATTTTTAAGGTCCCTCCCAACTTGGAGCTTATATGGGTATTTGAAGACTGAATGAGATAATATACAAGCAATTGTATGATTGGTTAAATAATATTTAAAATGACGACAATGAAAATAGGTGTTGTAGTTTTTCTGGCATGTGGATTTCTCCTGTATACACAAAACACATATTTTATGACAGCCCACTGCCTTGGCATTCCTATCTCTTGGTATATATATATTGCATAGTCCTTAGCAAGATAGTAATAGCTCTTAATGAAATAAAAGCTGTAATGAGGGGGTACCAGGAAGTCTCAAGATTGTCCAACTCTGCTGTTCACTGGCTCTTATTTTTCAGGTGGGAAAACTGAGGTTCACAGAAGTTAGAAATTTGTCTGCAAACTTATATTCCATGTCTCTTTTTATATGTTGTAGCTCAGATTTTGCTGTTAATTTTTTTCTTGGCTGAAATGTGAAGATTTAACTAACTGATTTATCTCTTTCTCCTCTGCTATTATGATGAAGCTTTTTTCCCAGGAGAGCTGAGATATGAACACTGGGGTACCAGCATCCTCTTTCCCCATCATTCTGAGGCTACTTAGTAAAATAGAAGTGCCAGGAGCTGACTGAGGGCTTAGGAAGTGTAGAAGGAAGTTACTAGATTTGTGGGTTTCAAGTCTGGCGTTATTCCCGGGATAGCCTAACCAGTGAGTTCATAAATCTGGGAACTTCTAAAGCTGGTAAAATTCTAGAGATTCATAAGCAACCTCCTTCTCCCATTTTCCACAGGTAGGAACATTGAGACTCAGAAACAGAACTGAAGACAGAATCCAGTCACCTGATTCGCAGTCTAGTGCCCTTTTCATTGTTCTGTTGTGTGCTCATTGGAGGGAAGATATTTTTCCTCGATTGGTGAGTCCTATGCAGAAAAGAAGACTTTCCCTTTTATAACCAATGTGCATGTTTTAAAAATCATGTCTTAGAAGTGTGGGGACTAGTAACTGGGATGGACTAAGAACTGGAGAAGAACTGAAATGTTCTTCCTTTTTTTCTTGAGTAGACTTTGTTGGCAATGGACAAAATATAATAATGCTAATAAAACGTGTGGCAAAGCAAAGGCAGGACTCAGCTCTTGGAAGGTGGCATCAAGAGATATTGGAAGAAAACTTGGAGTAACAATGATTTCGGGTTGCCAATAAATGTATCGCTTCCTTCTCTCTCCTTTGGCATGGTGCAAAGTGTTCTTGAAATTGAAAGACCAAAATGAGAATGTCGATGAACAGCGTAATGGGTATTTGCGAGGAAAGAAAGTAATATTTCTGAGTGGCTCTTGTTTATCCCTGTGCAAGGTGCTTCCTCTTCTGTGATCTCATTTTATTTTCACAGCAACCTTTGAGGTAGGGGAGGCTAAATTTGCTTAGGCAAAGGGTGTGAGCTTGTATGTTAAGGAGACTGCTAGAGTTCCATTGAGATCTGAGTTTGAATCCCATTGCACAGGCAGAAAGGGGAATGGTGACCAGGTGAGATAAGCTTTTCTTTGTGTTTTGAAATTCCTCTGTGTTTAGCAGGTACAATAGAACATTATGTCCTCAAAAATGGGGGTGATGAAAAGAATCAATGGTGTGGGCTATCCTGGGCTGTGGGGAGATCTGAGGAAAATAGCTGGGGAATTCTGAGACAGGCTTCCGTTTAGAATTCTAGATCTGTGGTCTTCATCCTGAAGGCCAGTCCATATGTGCGCCAAGCACTGGCTTTATAGTGAATAAACAATATGCCTTCCATGTTTGTGGTGTTAGTTTTCCAAAATGGACCAGGTGCTTTTGTGATCGATAAAACCTAATTTCATTTAAAAGTATGGCTGAGTTTATGGTTACATTTTGTCACCCCTTTTTTTCTTAATCAATGTTATCTTAAAAGAACAACTGACTTTCTGTGCATCTGTGGATCTGCATGAGATAAAAGGCTGGAAACCACAGCTTTGACTCTTGAAGATTTTTGTTTATTAAAATTTCAAATATGGGCTTGGACATTTTGCCCCTAGCAAGTACGTTATCTAGAGCAAATTGGGTGGGGGATCCTGCTGGAAATAGGCAGGTCCTGAGGTAAGGTGGGCTTCGGGCCCAGTTTGAGAAGCACTCTGGCTCTGTTTCTCTGCGGTGTTCCATGCTCTGCCTTCTTCTGTGTGTTGGTTTCATCCTCAGGATGTTCACCTCGTGGTTATGAGATGGCTGCCCACTGCAACCTGGCCTGTAGGCTGCCTCCTTCCCATTTGGTGGAAGAGAGCATTGTGTGCCATATCCCCATAGACTTAGGTTACAGCACCAGTGTCCTGCACCAGACACTGATGCCACGAGGAGGAGACTGTGCTCATTGGCATGTATGAATTGGGGCTCTCTTCTGAATTTGGAAATAATCCCACCGAAACCTCACGGCAGCTACGCAGTGAAGAGGTAGGTAGGCCCTCAGAAGAATATCTAGGTGCTGTTAGGAGAGGGACTAAGGACTAAAGGCATGTGGATGACCATAACCCTATGCTCCCCTCCTGTCAGAGTGCCCCTAGAGTGTCAGACTTTAGTCCTTGCCTTGTCCTTGGAAAGAGACCTTAGGCAGCTGGGCTCTCCACATGAGGATGCTGGAAATGGAGAGGACTGGAAATGATGCCCCACAGGGAACTGTTATGGGAATGAGACCCTGGAGAAGGCAGGATGCAGGGCACACATGGTTATGGCATTCAAGAATATAAAACCTGGTCAGAAGAGGGGCAGCATCTCTTGTCATGTGGGTATCCCCAGAAGCTAGTGGGATCTCTGGCACACAAGAGGTGCACAGTGCATTTTCATGGATAGAAAGAATAAATCCAAAGGTGGTGAGTGTCTCTTTCCCTGAGGGTGTTCCATCAGGCACTAGCCAATTCTCTGTTGGAGAGTTTTAGGAATTCTAGTACGGGTGAGGCTGGACTGCATGGTTTTATGAGAATAAAACAAAAGACTGGACAGAAAGAGGCTTCAGGGACCAGTATGGCTTAAGACGTTTGTGAATGCATAAAAAGGCAGTGAGTATGGTGGGATGGGGTATCAGAAGGTCTGCCAGTTATGAGATGTGCAACCCTAGAAAAACAACGTCCCTCTGCCTTCATTTCCCTGATCTGATAATTAGGAATTATCATCACTGCCCTGCCTAACTCTCACTTTTGTTTAGAGCAAATGGGTTGGTAGGTGCCCACTTGTTTTTCAAACTGTAAAGTATGATCCATGCATGATAGGTTATTACAGTTGTTTTCTTCTTTAAAGACTCATCTTGAATATAAAGGAAAACAAGACAATGTAAGGTGCCGTCCCCAGCTTCGTGCCTTTGCATAGTGTGTGCTCAGAGTATGTCCTTCCTCCCAACCCTGCACCCTCATCCCAGGATTGGATGGATACTAATTTGTTCTCAATCTTGGAAAGGAGCTAGATCTGGAAATTTGCTTGACGATGGTGGTTGAAGTTGAAATGAAATTGTGTATTATTATTACTTTTCACATTTGCTTTTGCTCTAGGCAGCAGGAGGTGGAAGGAGGTGCATTTGGAGACTGAGGATGGCTCAGTGCTTGAAAAATCCCCTAGAAGCTACGTCTAGCCGATTGGCTCTTGCTTTGTTTGATTAGATAATCACACCTTCTGCTCCAGGCTTGACTGGCCCAGTGGGAGTCAGGAAGGAAATTATTTCACTCAGTTGATACTGGTGTACAATTGTTGACGGTAGCCAAGGGCTTTCAGTTTTAATATTTCCTCTTTGGTCCTCAGAAGAATCAGGTATTAGTCTCGGCCGGAAGAAAAGCATTGGTCACTTCCACTTCACTTTCAGAGGTGAATATCTTGGCTCCCTACAGTCACTTGGTCAGGTGGTTTCTGGGCATCTGTGACCATCTGCTTAGCCAGCTTGTATTGCATTTATATTATTGCTTTGAAAATTACAAAAGGACTTGCTGAGTCTGATCAGGGACCCATCCAGTCTCCTGAGGCTCAGTGGCTCTTCTGTAACCCAGGGATGTCTTGTAAGAGATCCATGCTGTCCATGAAGGTAAAAATATCTCCCTTTCTCTCTTTGGCTTTCTTCCTCCTAATTCCACATTCTTCTATTTCCTGACCTCAACACAGTGCAGAAACCTCTGCTCTACCTTGGGGAGGGCTCTAGGAGGTCAGAGGAATTTTCAGCTTCTCCCTCCTAGATTACTGTGTGGTAGAAGGGGTCTGATGTCAGATGGATGGAGAGCCCCATGAGTTCTTTGTAGACTGCTGCCAAACGTTGACCCTTGGTTAACAGAGAGTGTGCTTGTTCTCTGCCCTGATCCCAGTATTCATCTGGAAGTCAGTGAACCTCAAGATCTTTTAGATACCATGGTGAATTAGGCATAGTCTTTGACCTTGAGAAACTATAGTCTAGTTGGAGAGAAAAACACACACAAGAGAACTACTAGTTAGAAAGGTATTGTTTACAACACACATTTATCAATCACTAGATATGTTTCAGGCCTCCTGCTAAGTGCTTGGGAAATTGAGGTAAGATAGAGCGCCCTATCTCACCGGGATTAGAGGAAAGTTTTGGAGAATGGAAAGAATTGGGAACATTGGGGGAGGTTTCCTGGGGAAGGGGATTTGATCTTAACTTCTCAGTGAGCCATGGAGCCAACCCCTTAGGCTTGGTAAGGTGGGCCTGTGGACATAGTTTGGCCCACTAGGGATGGACAGCTTCTGAGGGCGGATGTAGCTCTTAGCAGAATACGGCTGGGCAGGTAAGGAGTCTCTCACCTTCCATGTGTGGTTCAGTCTCCAGTTCATTTCCCATCAATATGCTGCCGCTGAAAGCGCTGTGTTGCTTTGAGCTACATTGTTTCCATGGTCATCTCTGTGTGGCCAGAGCATGCCTGAGTATATGTGACCAAGCTGGAAAGCATCTCTGCATCCTGGGAAACAAGTGTTCGTTTCAAGAGTTCCTGATAGGGAATCTCTTTTAGTCTCCTTCCTAGGCCTTGTGAAAAATGGTGGCGTGGGGTAGGGGTCATTAAAATAATCCGGGACTGGACCTCTCAAACTTGGATGCTATCTTCGTTATCTATTGCTGCATAAGAGATTACCCCAACTGTAGCACCTTAAAACAAGAAACGTTTATTATCTCACAGTTTCTATGAGTCAAGAATCTGGGAGCAGCTTCTATGGGTGCCTCAAGGTGTCTCCTGAGGTTGTAGTCCAGGTGTCTGCTGGACCTAGGGAGGATCCACTACCAATCTCACTCACATGATTGTTGGCAGGATTCAGTTCCTCGTGGGTGTTGGACTGAGGGCTTCAGTTCCTTGCTGACTGTTGGCTGGAGGCTGTGCTCAGTTCCTTGCCATGTGGGCCTCTGCATGGGGCAGCTCACAGCATGGCGGCTGGCTTCCCTCAGAGCAAGTGAGCAAGAGAGAGCCCCCAGATACAAGCCACAGCCTTTTTGTAACCTAATCTGGAAGTGACACACCATTCTCTCTGCCTCATTCTGTTTGCTAAAAGCAAGTCACTAAATCCAGCCTGCACTCAAGGGGAGGGATTGCATAAGGGCATGAATACCACGAGATGAAGTTAAAGGGGGCCATCTTAGGGGCTGCCTATCACAGATACCCTAGGTTACGTGTCATTTGCTAAGGTGGGAGTAGGAATTACATAGAGCCACTGAATAAACTCAGCACATCTCTGTGGATCAATTTTACTTGAAGGCTTTTTTGGGGGAAAACTCCATTTAAAATCTGAATATAAACATTGATGTATAATTGTGCAGAAGGCAAAATTGGCATGGCCTTCAGAGGAGAAACACAAGTTTTCAACTGCTGCTGTGTTCCCATACTCTACTTTTTACCTTCCTTCGCAGTTAGAGGTGCTTTGGTGGAAATGTCTAAATGTTCTTGCTTGAGTTCTTTGCTTGTACAGGTGAGACACCGAGACCTGGAGAGGAGACAGACTCTTCCAGGGCCGTGGAGCCCTGGGAGGAACCATCCAGGACACCTTTGACTCTGGTCCCGTGCTTCCTCTTCACCTCTTCTCCCAGTCTCTGCTTCAGAATCGGTCTGCACAGCTTTTAGGCATTTCTTTTCTGCTTTTTGCAATCTCTATCCTGTCCCAAAAACAGATTGGGGAAAATAGGTCAAAATTTGGAGTCCTGAACCTTGATATGGTCCCTTTAGTTAAATTTCAGGGTCTGCATCTCCTGTTGGGTCACACTGTGTCCTGAAAAGTTGCATAAATCAGTATTACTTGGCTCAGACAGTGTCTCTCGGCAATAATGAATAACATTTGTATTAAGAACAGTGAGCCAATACACAACATTACTGTGAGACTGACAGGATCAGACCTAAAACCTCAGTTAGTACCTTCTGTCTGGGAGAAAGTTCTTTTCCAGAGCATCCGTCTCTTCCCCCCACCAAAATAGTCTTTTTATAAAACCAGGCTTGCAATACATTTTATAGAAGATGACAAGTTGCCTTAGAGCCTACCTTAACATTCTTAAAAAATTAATGGAAATGGGAGATATAGTTATGGTCAAGCTCTTTATTAACCCTACAGCCAAAATCAGGAAAGCCAGCTTTGGTCACTCAGACTGTCACTGGCCAGAATGTTAATACTACCCCTGCTCCATTGCCCCTTTTTTTATAATCTTTTTTTTTAAATTTAATTTTCAAATTTTTCCTTTTTCTCCCCAAAGCCCCCAGTACATAGTTGTGTATTTTAATTGTGGGTCCTTCTAGTTGTGGCATGTGGGACATCGCCTCACCATGGCCTGATGAGCGGTGCTATGTCCGCGCCCAGGATCCGAACCGGCAAAACCCTGGGCCGCTGAAGCGGAGCGCGCGAACTTAACCACTTGACCATGGGGTCGGTCCCTCCATTGCCCCTTTGACTCTCAATATTTTTGTACTTTTAGTGCTTTCAAAGCATTTCTTATTAATTATTTAATTCTTATTGAATGTCCATAGTAGGGAATAGTTTTAATTGGGTGAAGGCAACATGGTAAATTGGAATTTGGAGTAGGAAGACTATTACATATTAGTTGCATAATCTTACCAGTCATTTAATCATTTTTAAGCTGATTTCCATAACTGAAAAAAAATGGGAGGAATAGTGCCTACCTCACAGATTCCTTTGTGCTCACAAAGCAGTGTAATATTTATAAAGTGCCTACTGAGTGTGGTACTTAGTATGTAGTTGGTGCCCATTAAAGCTGGTTCCCAATCACCTTAATAGTCTCTAACTCTTCACTAGAAACCACTCTCAGTTCTTTTCTTTGTCAGGTCATTATCTCAATGTCCCCATTTTGTATTCGCTGGGACCAGACCTGCAATATTTGCATATCTGTCATCCAGATTTCATGTTTTCCTGAATAACTAAAAGCCTTAACATTTATAATTTTGCTCAATGACTCCCAAGACATAAATACAGACATCATAATATGCTCACGTTGTCTGGTATTTGGGAATATAGTAGTTCTGGGAACAAAATATTCACGCACTGTGTTTCATGAGGAAGGCCTTTTGGGCATCGCTGCTTGAACGGTTTTGGTTTTCATGACAAGATGGTCTAGTCCAGAGGGTGAGCTTCATTCAACGCCATCAGCCACCTCGTCCTTTGTAAATGGAAGCTTCTCTGGGATGTGTCCAGCACTGACCCTCTTTGGTTCCTCTTTGGACTTCTTTAGGATGACATCACCTCATCCTGCTTCAATGGCGACTGGCTTGAGTTATATCAGTTATTAAAAATGATCTAATATTTTCCTTTTACATCTAGGGCCCTGGCTCATTCTATGATTAAGCTAGTGATTTATTTATACTATGGTACGAGACGGCTGCAGCCGCTCTATGATGTAATCTAAGAATGACATGAAAACAAAATAGGCTTTTACATAATGAAAGTGTTCCTGTAATACAGTTTATAGGAAGGCTTTTTTTTCATTGAGGATGGAGATATATTCTTTACTTTCTCTCCACTCCTTTCTTGTCTTCTTTTCCCATTTATGAGTCCTAAGGCCTTTAAGTCAATTAAAAAAAAAAAACGCAGCCCTTAAAACACCACAAAGACTCTGGGTTACTCTTCTAATCTTGTCTTGTCATCCTCTTCGTCTGCCCTGCCCCCACCGTGCTCCCTGGCTTCTGTTATGGCTACTGCTCTGCTCGGCAGCCCACAGCCTCCTCTCAGCACGCAGCAGTCTTCACTATTCCTTTGCTTATGCTGTTCCTTCTACTGGAAATGCTTCCTGATCCTGAATTTTCTTCTGCTAAAAGACAAATGTCCTTCGCTAGTTCCTACAGATAGCAAGCTTCTTCAGACCAGCTCAGATGCACTTCTTCCTCTGGGCCTTCTCTGAAGCTTCTGCCCCCTACTTAGAAACCTTTGTCTGTATTTCTTATAGAACTTAATACAATTGCAAGCCCCCCATCCCCACTCCAAGGAATATTTATAGAATATCAGAGTTAGAAGAGGAGAAGTGACTTAGGAGAATGGGGGAAAGAGCTTTAGTAGTTCTGGTTCTGCTCCTAACACTGAGGCATGGGAGGGTCATGGCTCATCTTTGAGCTTCAGTTTTCCTCCTCTGAAGAATGAGTGGCTTGGATTTCATTTAGTGTGGCCACATACTGTGTTGGTAGTGGCTCCTTGAGATGCTGTGTTGAGAAGGATTCTGAAGCTGTATCCTGATGGAGTAGGAAGGAGTCCATGATCATTTAGCCATATCTGCCATGGGTGTGGGTGGGTAAGGGAGGGTGGAGGTATACAAGAGGTCTCTTGGCTATTTTTGGACTAGATGATTTAGAGATCTCTTTTTGTTTTACCTTCTGGGATGCTTTGATTTGCTGACTTTAAGTGTCTTGCCCAAGGTCATACAGCCAGTAGTGTCTAGAACCCAATTCTCAGGTATAGAGATGGTTAAAAAATACCTATTCAATTGTCACATTATCCATGCAAGCTTGCTTTGGGCGATGAGAAGCTGCCACAAACAGGACTAGAGGGGCCATGGTTTATTGGAGGCACAAGACTCCTTGAGGTGGCGTGGAGTCAGGTGATGTCTCTCACCCCTCTTTGTCTTCTTTGCTTTTAAGGAGTTAAAATGTCTCCACTACTCTAATTTATGTCAAAGATGGCATTTCAAGGTCAAGGTCAGAAAGTTAAGCAACTCTGCAAGGGTCTAATTGAGTGAGGGCTCACAGAGTTAACCCATAAATCCTTTTATCCTCTAGACCCCTCCCCTTGACCCCAAACAAAATGCTTAGCTCTCAGCAGAATGCTAAATTGCTTGAGCACTAGCTCAGCTCCAAAAAAAAAGATCCTGGAACAGTGAGAGAGAGAGAGAGAGGAGGGAAAGAAAGAGGGCAGTTTCAATGGCACTGGAAGCCAGAGCCTTTGAAGGGTGAAAGAAGGAACTGGAAGTGGTTAGTGTGGAGAAGAGAGAAAGAGGATGGAGAAGGAGAGAGCAGAGTGGGACTCTGCCGTGGAAGGGGACACAAACTTGTTCTTTGTGAGCTCAGAAGGAGTTCTGGGAGCAGGGGGTAAAAGCAGGAGGAAGACAGCATGAGGAAGAACTTTTTAATATTAAGAGCAGACCACAAGTGAAATGTTCCATTTTGGGGGGTTCTGAGTTCTCCATCACTGCAGGTATTAGGGAGGGGCTGGTACTGATGGGTCCTTTGTAGAGGGGATCAGAAGTTGGACTGGATGCCCTTTAAGGTCCTCCTTGTCGAGTCTGGAATTTTCTGAAGACATGTTTTGTGTGCATTTAAATAATTTCTATTTTAAAATGAAGGCTTTGTGGAGGAAAGTGATTCTTTCTTTCTCCGTGGTCTTGGCATACATAACTGCTGACTTATCTTGGGCAATCTTTTGTTCTACTTAGCATTATTGATGAAGGAATGGAGGCTAACTGAGGATGTCTTAGTGCATTTTTGTACTGAATGTATTTTGGAAGATGATTTCTGTGCTGCTTCTCAAGATAGTTCCAGAGAATTCTGTTCTGTTGGCCTCCCTCAATCCCCCCAGCCCATTGTCAGCAGTTTGCTTTTTCTGTACTCTCAGAATGCTTCGTTTATACATGCAGTAGAACATTCCTGTCACTTTGTTCTGCTATATAACCAGATTTTCAGCCTTCCTTCTCCACTAGATTGTAGAAGCTTCTTAAGAGCATGAATCCTGTCTTATTCCACAAGAGGACCTATGGTGCTTAGTGTAGTGGTTTGCAAATAATGATGACTCATTAAGTTAACAGCTGTTTATTGAGCACCTACTGTGTGCTGGACACTCAGAAGTAGAACTGTGAACAAAATCACACAAACCTTTTATTTGATGGCGACAGACAAAACACAAATTAATGAGTAAATATATAATATATAGGTTGTAGTCTATTTTCAGAAGAAAAATAAAGCAGCTTAAAGGCACAGAGGTCACGGAAGACTCAGATTTAAATTCATTGGTCTGAGAAGGTCTTACTGATAAGAGTACCTGTGAGTGGGGACCTGAATGAAGTGAGGCAGTCAGCTGGAGATAAGAAGGGCAAGAATGTTTCAGGCTTTGAGAAAGCATTTGCAAGGGCCCTGAGGCCGAAGCGAGCTTGGTACATTCCAGAAAAGTGAGAAGGCCAGTGTGGCTGGAGTGGAGTGACCCAGGTGAAGAGTGTAGGAGAGGAGGTCACTCAACGCTCATAAAAATAGTTGCAACAACAAAGATTTGTTAAGCACACGTTGAAGATGCTCAGGAAAAAAAAAATTGCCTTCATGATTTAAAGAATCCACAGAAATCTAACAAAAGGATGACAAAAGGTATTTCTGGTTTTTGGTTTAAGATATGGGGCAGTGGATGGGGAGCTGGGACAGGAGCTGTGGGCAGCTCAGAACAAGTCCAGTTGCGCAGGGTGCTGGTTTCTCTCCTATCTGTTGCCCTTCATAACTGAGGACTCTCCTTGCCCTTGCTCTGCTCCTGTGACAGTCACACCTGCAGGGCGGCTGGGGCCCTGGGCGCAGATGGGCAATTGCATGCCTAATCACCCATTCAGGCACCCACTTATTTGTTTTCCACATGCAAATATGGGTTTTTTGCAGATGGATTTAATATATTTGTTGCTTCCCCATTTTATTTAAAACAAAACAAAACGACCAACCATGTCAGTTGAGGGCAACAAATAGAAACATGAGTATTACAGTCTTTGCTGTTCGTGCCGATGACACGGCTGAGAGGGATCCTAGGCAAATCAGTCTTTTCTGCGCTCGATTTTATTTTTACTTTATATTACCCCTTCTTACTATCATTATTGGTTAAAAAAAAGGTTTTAAAGAAGGATGTGGTATTATTTTCTTTAAATCATTTTCTCAATATTTCAGGCTCCATATTTTTACCGTGTGGTTTCCACTTTCACCGTTTTAGTTTCTGAACTTTTGGCCCATTGTAGAAAAGAAAAAAAAGGGCATCATGGAATCTCCAAGGCCTTGGCAGGTGGTACCTGCAACTTCTTTAGCCTGGAACTAAACAAATAAACAAACACAAATTAGAACTATGTGCCCCTATTGATACGCTATTATTATTTATTGTGCAAGATCATGCAAAAAGTCACTTCCATTTATCTGGGAGCCTGTAGGTAAACACCAGTGCCAGATGGAGGGTTTCGGTGGGTGTTTGCTTTGTTTCCAATGACATCTCAGAGCTCTAGAGGAGGATGTCAGAATTGGTAGACACTGTGGCATTTATTTTATCTCAAATGCCTCCCTTTACAGTTAGGGAACCTGAGGCTCAGAAAGGTAAAATGACTTGTTCAAGGTCTCAGAGATTAAGAGGTAGAGATTGGACTTGAGTAGCTGGAACCCTGGCAGATGGCTGCCTCTGTGGCTTGAGGTGATGAAGACATTGCTGAAACCAAAGAGGATCTCATCGCAAGGTGAGGTCTGTGTGTCAGTGGTGTCTGTGTGTCTCATTTTTCTCTCGTAAACGAATTTAAAAGTCTTTCTGGTGTCAAATCTTAAGCAGAGAAGCAATGATGAGGAATATGGGTAGGAATTGCTGGTTGCTTGTGTAACAAGGTTGTAGACTGGATTAGAGTGAGTGTTTGGGGTGAGAGTGTGTGTGTGTGCAGGAGACAGAGAAGGTGAAGGGGAGACGAACAAACTAAAGGGGGAGAGGGCAGACCACTTGGCAGAAGGGACTTCATAATTAGGTGCAGAATTTGAGCCAGAAGGAAGTCTAATGCTAACTGAATTTGCTTGCTTTATTTTGGAGAAAAGGAAACTGATGTTCAGAGTGTTTGAAGTCCTTTCCCCGAATTGTCCAACTTTAATTGAGTAGTTAGAATAGCAAACCAGCAAAATCCTTCGATAGAAACTTATTTGGAAAAGTACAAATCATCACTATTAAATTGTATTTACTGGTCAGCCTATGTGGTTGCTCATGTGAGATGAAGCGTCTGCCTTCTTTGGGGTTCTCGGCTCAGACGTGGTTTTGTCAGAGGGAGACGTCAAGGGCTGTGAGAGCTTGCGAGCACAGGCTTTCTCTGTCCTAGCAGACACGACAGACACATAATCAGACAGGAGATGAACACTTAGGTAACTGGCTTCACCAAATGCTAGCTTACAAATGATCCTCTGAAAAAGTTAGGTTTGGAGATCAAGGCCTGTTAAGTTAACATTTTGTGGATCTGTTATATGTTTTTTTTTTAAACTTTAAAAACAAAATATTTATTTATTTATTCATTTTGAGGAAGATTAGCCCTGAGCTAACTACTGCCAATCCTCCTCTTTTCACTGAGGAAGACTGGCCCTGAGCTAACATCCATGCCTGTCTTCCTCTACTTTATATGTGGGACGCATACCACAGCATGGTGTGCCAAGCAGTGCCGTGTCCGCACCCGGGATCCGAACAGGTGAACCCTGGGCTGCCGAAGCCGAATGTTCGGACTTCGTTGCTGAGCCACCGGGCTGGCCCCTGTTATATGTTCTTAAATGTTCTTTCACTTTTAAACGTAAAACATTAAGATGCTGAATTATGGGGGATGTTTGCAAAGTCCAAGGGTTATTTTTGGAGGTAGCCTGAGAACAGGAAGGTCCATGTGTATGAAATGGGCAAACTTTTGTCAGAAACATATTGGGAGAGGGTTACCATTCTGTGTAGTGGCTGCAAGAATGATAAATGGTCCCGGAGACAGCCTTGATGCTGCATGCCTCGGGGAGCAGAGAGTGGTGAGTGAGGACAGGATTATTATAGCGTGAATTCAACCTGCTGTGTCTGCTCTCTGTGCAGGGGGCCTCGCTGCCGCTGTTTGCCCTAAAGTACATGCTGTCCGTTTCTCCTGCTGATACAGCATGGCTTGATATAAATGCTTCCCATGGTGTGCTGGACAATCCCAGACACCAGTGGCAGCCTCTGTGTCTGTGTCAGACACAGCATGTTAGGGGTTTGTGTCTACGTACTTGTTTGCTGTGATTTTTTTTCTCCTCCCCTCCCATCCTCACCCACCTCCTCCTTTGACCAAAAAATCATCTGAAGTATTTGAAGGTTCATTTATGTTGATTTGTTTCTATTTTGTAACTAATTCGTTTCCTGTTCATATCTGTAATTAATTCCCTTTGTGCAAGACTACATTATAATATACTTGAGTTCTTTTTAGCTCTATGATTTCTTTTCTTTTTTCTTTTACTTAAAGAAAATATTATGCTTGTCTCCTCGGACCTCCAGCTTTCTCGTCTAGGCAGACGATCTATTTTTGAAGAATCTTTAGGGAGTTATTGACTTTGTTAGAACTACTACTGTGGAAGCAATTCAGATGACAGAATCCCACATTTAACTTGCTTTTCTAGAAACAATTTATTATGCGTTTAGCTTCAAGGAAGTAGCAGTGTTGAATAGGGCATTCTGAAAATAAGAAAAACACGCCAAACGAGTTGCTGATTTCCAGCTAGGCACGTGGAAAAAAGGTTTTTATTTCAGTGACATCTCTGCTCGTTGGAAAACTCTGGGCCGGTGGATTTCATGATCCTGAGATTGTGAGTGCTCTCGAGTTACAGTGAGAGATGAGGGTAAGCCACACGGTGGAGGCTGCTGCCCTAGTGGGCTCAGGGGTGTTATGAACACATGCTATCCTTTGGCACTAAGACACAGCATTTCTTCCAGTTGGGTAATATTGAAGGACCAGCTCCATCAGATCCCCAAATGTGTCGAGCATGTAAAGAATGCAGAACTTTTAGAGAGTCAACTGAACATGGGTTAAGTTTTAACATGGCCAATGGCCAAACTTGGTGATTCCTACTGGATTTCTTCAACACATTTCTTGCCTATATACACAGCCCTATTTCTTAGCCGTTCTTGCCCAAGCCTAACACTTTTTTGGAGGCGTCTCTGTTTAATTCTTCTTGCATTCAGGTCTCTAGGGTGTTATTAAAAATAACGCTCTCAATAAGAGGCTAGGAGAGCTGAGCTCAGCCGACCCCAGCTCTGCCACAACCACCTGTGGAACTATTCGCAAACATTTTCATTTATTCAACCAATATTTAAATGAGCCCTTTTTACACATGAGGTCCCAGAGATACAAAAGTGTAGAAGACACGGTTCTTACCTTCGCTGCTTACAGTCAGGGGTAGACAGCTAACTACGCAAATAGATCACAACGTGACTTCTCCTTTCTGGGTCTCCCTTTTACATATGTACGAGCTGGAACTGGGCTAGATGATGGCCAGGGTCCCTTCTGATGCCAATATGCAATCATTCGTACAAAATTCGTTAAACATCCAAAAATCACTTACCTAACTGAAAATTGGCCAACATTTCCCCTTTCTCCCGGGTTTGTAGGGGGTGATGTTGAAGATGAATGAGGCAATATCTAAAAAATGCTTTAATAAGCAAGTTGGAGAAAGATTTGATATAAGTTTGAGGTATTATTATGGGAAAAATGAAAACAAGGGCCGATGTTTTTAGAAAGAGAACAGATGGTTCCTTTGTTTAGAATTTGAGTATAAAGGAGAGAGAAAAAGAGATATTTGCCATATTGTTTAGGCCCCGATGTGAGTGACTTTAAAATGCCAAAACAATCTGGTTAGGAAAGTCCCATGGATTCAAAATAGCTCCTACACTGATCAAACTATAATTAATGTAACAAAAAAATGACAGTAAGAAGAATCCTAATAAGAAATGCCACGGTGACAATTGACACAACCTTACAAAAACTCCTATTTTGACGTCAACTCTAGAAACTTAATTTTTTCTGTCTTCAGGAGTTATACCACACAGCGGAACAAATTAGTGGGAACGGATTTAAAACTGTGTTTCTTTCTAAAGTCATCCCGCCTCCCGAGTTATTTCAGTTTTCCGTGACTCATAAAGGAAATCTTCAGGATTCACAAGAAATTGGCAGTCCTCTGCCACCTTTGCTGTTGGATACTGATAGAAAAATGGTGCGAGTCGGGGCAGGTTAAATAGAGAGCACACCTCAAAGGACGGGGGCAGTGTTGCAGAAGGCTGGATCTGGGAAGGACCTTTGAGAAGCTTGTGAGAGAAGAGTTGTGAGATGGTTTCTTTCTCTCTCTTCCTTTATCCCTTAATTTCCTATCATCTGTCTCCGCCATGCATTGTCTATTAATGTATCCCTTGGCACCATCCTTTCCTCCTGGTGCCTATCACTCTTGTGGGCTGTGTGACTGAGGTCATAGGCCACCAAGCTGGGAGCATTTAGTAAAACGTGCTTGATCCTTAGTTCAGGTGCTGTCTCATCTGTGATGTGATTGGGCAGAGAGATCTCAGTCTCGCCGGGTCTCAGTTTCCCCACTGTGGAGAAAGGAGGTTAACCAGAATGTTCATTCTGACTAAGCTGAGTTCAGGTCCATATCTTATATAGAGCTGTAGGAATGCTGGGAATGGCTTTCATTTGGGACTGTTTATGTACGAGCATGTCTCCTTAAGACAACAATAACAAAAGGTCCACATTGCCGAGGTGGGAACTTCTCAACCACAATCTGAGCCTCTTGCTGAAATGGTTCCTCACCCCCTGCTAGCCTGGGATGGCCATGTGGCCTAGCTGGGGGTGACCAACTCTTTTACAGATCCAGAGGAGGCTGGTGGGCTTGGGAAGGAGCACCATCTGGTCGTCTGCAGTTCTGCATTCTGATCCTACTTTTGCTGCTCGCCATGTGCCACTTTCTCTAAAGTTTCTCCCAGCCCTGACCCACTGGCTGGTTTGTGAGTCATCGAAGCAATTAGAAGACTTTCTGCCCTGCCTTCAAGGCTCAGGCTTTGCTCAGAATACTCCTAGGGGTCCTCTCATGGTGTGTGGCATGTATTCGAGTCAGAAGTACAATCATTAGTTGTAGAGGTGCCCTTCCCATGTCGTCCCTGATAACCAACCCCCTCCCTTCCCAGGAGCCGCTTCTCCTAAAGCTCCTGGTGCACACACCTCTCCTTCGCCCTCAGCATACTGCGTGGTGCTTACTTGGTATTGTGCTGTCTTCTGCCCTGGACTGTGAACTCAGCCGTGTCCTGCTCATTTCTGAAGCCTCAGCATGTCCTTCGATACCTGATGTATAGTAAATTTTCAATCAATGTCAGTTGAATGAATGCCTAGTGGATGGATTCTTCTGTATTTCCTCACCAGATCGTGAGTTCCTTGAGGGCATGGACCGTGTCTAATGAGTTTCTTTCTTCCACCGAGTGTCCAGCCCAGGGCTTTGAATGCAGTATGCGAACAACTGCTGTTTGTTGAATTGCGTGAGGAGAGGGGGAGATGGATCTGGAGCAGGGAAGGCACATTTAGGTGTAAAAATTGTTTAGCTTGATCACATTCAGTATCTTGGAAAACTGGGCTGACAGAGGTCATAGAGCATTTGTGGGTCTCTGATTGAGCCCAATGGGGTGGGGGTCAGTGCTCCTCCTGATTTCCTCCCTGTCTGTCACGCTGGGCCCCCTTGAAACTATTGGTTTCTCATCCGGGGTCTGTTGCCGGTGTTAATTTTTTTCCTCTTTTTTTACGCTCATCACTCAAGGCTTGAATTAGGGTAAATTGTTTGCATAATTCTGCCTCTTTTGATTTTAAACAGGTTGTGGGCAGGGATGGTGTTTTCTCATAATTGTGTTCCCCCCGGGTTCTGGCACAGAGCTGTCCACAGAGGAAATGCTCGGTAAAGGTTTGTGGACTTGAATTTCATTCCACCACCAGCTTGTGTAATAATGCTACCCGTACAATGAAGATTGCAAAGTTTACTTAATAATCAAATAACAGAGCACATTTCCTTCTCCAGCCTCTGTATTTTTTATACATCAGAATAACGTTGCTTTTGGGTGTGCCCTGGTTTAAAATAATCTGATAATGGTAAATTCATTGTGCCACCCATACTGTTCTTCTTGGTCCATGGAATCTTAATTTATTAGGAAAACAAAATCATTGCCGTTTCTTGGCTGAAATTGTTGAAATATATATTCAAAGTTTTCCATTTTATTTTTTGGCTGGTACTATAAAATAGTGTGACATGATGTGAGCATTTTCTAGTGGAGAAACGACTAGAATATCCCTGGGATGTTCTATCTGCTTCTTAATTGTTTAGTCATTTGAGCAAGTTTTTTTTTATCCCTTGTTATTTCTTTTTCTCTAAAATGAGGTTATTGAACAAGATGATCTCCACAACTTTTTTTTTTCATTAACATTAAATCCATGAAACATGAGGGTTTCAGCAACAGACAGATATTTCCGGGCATCTGTTTCATTTTCTGCCCTTGAGGTGGGAATGGTGACCCATCAATCCATGCAGTCAACTCAGTAACTTTAAGAAGCCTCTGGAAAGCAGACACCTGCAATTCATTGCGTGAATTTGTTTGTGATTAGCACCCCGTGCCCCTTTTCATATCCCAAGCCCAGATTTTGGTATTTATTTATAGAGAATTCTTCCCCTCTTCTACTAAATATCTTGCTGAAAGTTACTAATCCATTGAGCAACTTAATTTATTGATATCTAAGGGTTTTCTTTCATTTTACAGCCTCAGATGAGAGCTTATCGGGTCACAGCCTCCTTTGCTAGAGGTGAGTGAACCATGGCCCAGAGAGGCGACCGTGGTTGTCCCAAGTCACCCAGGTGAACTAGAACGGGAACTATATTCAGTGTATATTTAAAGGCTCAACAGGAAAGCCTCTGACCTTCAGAAGTCAGAGAGGTGAGTCAGTGTGGAGACCTGAGTGTGACTGAGCTGAAATCCCTTGAGCTTTCTGAGCCTCACTTGACCTGTCTGTGAAATGGGGCACCGACCTCTTTTCTGCACGAAGGCAGGAAGCTCTTCCTACCCTGGGATCTATGATTCTGTGAGCGAGTACAATCCACACCCAAGGTACTGGTTGCCAGGTACTTTGATAAGGAGAAAAAGGTTGAGGCTATTTTTAGAGCCTTGAACTCTGTCTAGATGAGTTGAGCAATAGCAAAATAATATCTTTGAAAAGTTAGGGAATAGTTTTATATATTATTTAAGGAAGTTGATAAAAACTGATATTCACATATGCAAAGTACTTTAAAATTTATTAATACTTTTTTCTATAGACTGGTGAAATTGGTTTGTCATTTTTGCCGCTTTGTGGGAATAAAATGATGCTATCAGTGTCACTCTTAAGGACAGTGTAAAGCAGCAGATGGTTGAAGCTTTTCCTAGAGCTGAGGAGCTGCAAAGGAGCATAGAATCTTCTAGTCCAGCGGTTTGCAAACTTGACCATCTATAAAAATCTCCAGAGGAGCTTTAAAAAAATGCTCTGTCCCTAAGTGGCTCACCTCAGTCACAATGTCTGTGGGTGGGGCCTGAGCTCCAGGCTTATTTTCAAGCTCCTGGGAGAACCATTGATCTGATCTTTGATCTGCATCTTTGATGGTATCTTGGTTAACATCTTACTCTGTGGGCTGCCCTTCTGGGCTGGTCTCCTCCCTGACACCTAAGCGAAAACTGCTGGATGACAAGAAATGCAAACTCAACTGAAAAGGCTCATAAGTTCTGTGGGGCCATGAAGCAAATGTGTAAAGGGAGAGAAGGAGTTAACATTTTTTCACATCGAGATGTGCCTTCTTTTTCTGCTTCTAAGAACGTTTAAAAATGATAGCAAGGAATATATTTCATTGCTTTAATTATTCAAGGTCTTTTTAAAGTATGTGCAATAAAATACCATTCAAGCTAACTGACCTTTATATTTTAGTGCTTTTTGGAAGGGAACAATACCTAGTATTCAGCTGCAGTATAATTTTTAATTTTATATATATATAGTCAGTCAGCAGAACCTGTTTTGCAATCAGAGGGCTGAGAGTTTTGCTGCCTTCCCAGATATTTACCTGTTTCTGTTAAATATCAAATTCCATTTGGTTGATGGTTCTTGACCTCATAATGTCTAACTTTCATATCTTCTTTTTTTAATTCTCCAAACTTATCCAGGAAGGAAACTTCAAGGCCTGATTCACTAATGTTTCCTTCTGCTGGAAGTTCAGGTGTGTAGTGGAAGGCAGCACACGTGACCTGTTCCATGTTTTGACCAGAAGAGTGCTCTCTGTCCCACGCCACCCCCATCCATTTGGTAAATCTTAACCTCAAAGGCCACTGCGGATAGATTTTTAAAAATTGATGCTAGCTATTACCTGTTTAGATATAGCTCATCTTCCAGCTCTAAACTTGCTCTTTCTAGAAGGGATGTAGCACTCGGATGGCATATGTGGTGAACTGGAATTTCAGAGGCTTGAATTGACCTACAAATCTTGTAATTGTAGCCTTGGTTACATATCCACTGTGGCCTTGGGCATCTTAGGTGTTCTTCACCCCTAGGAGTTTTAGAAGAAGAAATTATAGAATTTTTTTCTATGTTAAGAAATTAAAATATACAAATTTTTTTTTTGTATCTGTGAAATATATGTACACATAAATGTTACAGGGAATGAAGTAGCTTGGGCTTCATTTATTTATTATTTTTAAATCCTATTAGAAAATAGAGCTGATTCTTAGTTATGTTTTTCCCCTTCTCTTTCTCAATGGTTATTTTTTTCTTTAATTTTTTACTGTAAATGATTTCAAATTCATTAAAAAGTTTCAAGAATGAGAATAGTTGTCCAAATAATATCCATATGCTTTTATCCAGATTCAATTATTGCTAATATGTTATCCCATTTGCATTCTCCCCCCTGTGTGTATATATACATATAATATATTAATATTATATAAGATATATATTTTTTCCTAAAGTATTTGAGAATAAGTTGGATATATCATGGCCCCTAACCCCTAAATAGAATCTGGATTTCTTAAGATTAAGGGGAGTTTTTTCATATTCACAATATAGTTATCAGCTTTAGTACACTTAACACTGATTCAATACTTAATCTACCCTCTGTACTCCTGTTTTGTCAGTTTACCCAGTTCAGTTCTTGATAGCGTCTTTCCCCTCAGTAGAGAATCCAGGCTAGGATCAAGTAGTACATTTAGTTGTCATGTCTCTTTAGTCTCTTTTAATCTGGAACATTTACAGAGTCTTTATCTTTCATGGCGTTAACATTTTTAAAGAATACAGTGCTCCTTCGGTGGCCCAGGTTCATGGGTTCAGATCCTGGGCACAGACCTATAACACTCATCAGCCATGCTGCGGTGGTGACCCACATAACATATAAAGTGGAGGAAGATTGGTACAGATGTTAGCTCAGGGCTAATCTTCCTCAGCAAAATAAAATAAAATAAAATATAAATATAAATAAAATAAAATAAAATAAAGAAATATATATATATATATAAATATATATAATATTCCTCATTGTCTTAGTCAATTGTTTCTTCATGTTTAGATTCAGTTATGCGTTCTCCGTTAGAATACTGCATCGGTGATGTTGTGTCCTCTTCAGGTATTACATCCGGAGGCTCATGTTGTTGATCTTGATCACCCGGTCAAGGTGTTGTCCAATTTCTCCACTATATAGTTACTAACTTTTCCTTTGCAAATATTAAGCAATCCAAGAGGAGATACTTTACTCCTTCTCCTCATCACCATTTTCCCCTAAATTCTTACCTACATCAATCTTTACTATGATGGTTGTGAAATGTGATTTCCCATCTGTAGCACTTCCTTCATGCTTATCATTCAGTATTCTGCATTCTACTCTAGGCCAGAGTCCCTCCCTTCTCTCTTCTCTCTTTGTGTTCATGAGATAATGACCTGACAAAGAAAAGAACTGAGAGTGGTTTCTAGCAAAGAGTTAGAGACTATTAAGGAGATTGGGAACCAGCTTTAATGGGCACCAACTACATACTAAGTACCACACTCAGTAGGCACTTTATAAATATTACACTGCTTTGTGAGCACAAAGGAATCTGTGAGGTAGGCACTATTCCTCCCATTTTTTTTCGCTTATGGAAATCAGTTTAAAAAATGATTAAATGACTGGTAAGATTATGCAACTAATACGTAATAGTCTTCCTACTCCAAATTCCAATTTACCATGTTGCCTTCACCCAATTAAAACTATTCCCTACTATGGATGTTCAATAAAAATTAAATAATTAATAAGAAACATGTCCCCATCTTTGTTGTGGTTGTTATCACTTATTTACCTGCTAGAATAAAAAGATGTTCTCGTTTCCTCTTGTATCTTCTCTGCTGGAGCCCTGAAATCAACATTTCTTTGATATGTCCTGGTTCTTTTTAGTGGGAAATGGTATTAGGGATCAATATTTGAGTGCTAAATGTGCTTGTTGCTGCTCTGGTGCCTTTGCTCATAGCCTTTCAATGGCCAGAGCCAGGAAATTTTACACATGAAAGTATATGGCATGCATATATATGTAACACACCTGCATATATGCATACCTGTGACTATATGGATGGGTCTACATGTATGGTTACACAAGTAATAATCATGATTTTTTTGCCCATGCTGCTACACAAAACAAACCTGCTATAAAGAGTTTGGGTTTGCTTGTAATGCCCCTCCTCTAACTTTAACTCTGTCCAAGACTGATGGCATATTGTCAAGTGCTGTGCTCAGGAATTACCTGGATGGTTCTTTTTTTCTTTATGAACCCTCCCCCAACCCCCCAGTGTCATTCCATTGTTCATTTTAAATATATCTGGATTCCATTGTTTCAGTTTGCTTTTAGTTTTCCTCCTTCCTACCCTTACCTTGTTGATTTAATTTTTTTTGAATATGTAAAATATTACCATATGCTTCCAGATGTCAACTCTATACAAAAAGCTATGCTCAGAGAAGTGCCCCTCCCCCCAATATTCCTTCCATCCCATGACTCCCTGCATCTCTTGTAGGTAACTAACCTCATTGTTTTCTTGGTTATCCTTCTTGAGTTTCTTTGTTTTGTTTTTTGGTGAGGAAGATTGTTCCTAAGCTAAGATCCTTGCCAATCTTCCTCTATTTTGTATATGGGATGCCACCACAGCATGGCTTGGTAAGCAGTGTGTAGATCCACACCTGGGATCCAAGCTCGCAAACCCTGGGCAGCTGAAGTAGAGCATGTGAACTTGACCACTACACCACTGGGCCACCCCTCTGTGTTTCTTTTTAAACCTGATATATGTATGTTTTCCTAGTTCGTCTTCTTTCTTACACAAAAGGTAACGTGTTATATATATATATTTGCACTCTCCTTTTTAAAAAAATTTTTTCTTCTTTCTTTTTATGTCTTCCCTCTTCCCTTCCTTCCCTCCTTCCTTCATTCCCTTCCTTCCTTTTCTCTGTCTATCTGTCTGTCTCTTATTTAACCAACTGATTTCCTATACTTGGACAGTTGACTAGTTTTCTTCAGTGAATACTGTTCTGCATATTTATTTTCATATCATTGGAGGTATATCTGCAGGCTGTATTCCTAAAAGTGGGAATGCTGGGTCAAGGCTCAGTGTCTTGTAAGGTAGTGCCAAATTCCTCTCTATGGGGCTGTCCATTCTGCATTCTCAAACGCAGAGAGTTATTATCAAACTTTTGAATTTTTGCCAATCTGATGGTGAGAAATGATATCTCAGTTTAGTTTTAATTTGTATATCCTGTTATGAATGAAGCTGAGCATTTTTTTATGTGTTTAAAGACTATATTTGTTAATTTTATAAATTCCATTTTTGTGAACTGTCTTTTCCTGTGTTTTGCCCATTTTTTCTCTGTTGGATTTTTGGTCTTTTTTTCCTCAAAAAAGTCTTTGGATGTTAGCCCTTCATCTATGAAATATATTACAGATTTTTTCCAATTCATTGTCTTTTGACTTTGTTTACAGTGTTTTTTCTTTTTTATTATTGTGGAAAGTGTTTTATGTTTATATAGACAGATTTTATGATCTTTTATTGCTTCTGGACTTTGATCTTAGTTAGAAAGCATTTTATAACACCCGTCTTCACTCACGTTATCTTCCAGTATCTGTGTAGTTTCATTTTTCACATTTAGATCTCTGATTCATTTGCAGTCTATTCTTGTGTATGATGTGATGAATGGATCTAATTTTATCTTTTTTCCAAATGGCTATCTAGTGTCCCAGTACCATTTAGTAGGAAAACTCTTTGCTTCTGTAATTTGAGGTTGGTGGTTACTTTTTAACTTACACCGTGACTAGATGTGAAGGAGGATGAATGATGGTGAACAGCAGAGCAGGCTGATCAGAGGAAAATGAGGTTCTGGCTAGATAATGACTGAGACCAAGTTTGAACCTAAATCTCCTGACTGTCAGCCCAAAACTCTGTCTCTTTGCAAGTCAACCTCTCTGATCCATTTCTCCTGTCCATAAATTGATGAACATATTTAACAGGAAAAGTGCTTAAAAGAAAAGAGAGATTTAGGCATTATCTGGCCTTTCCCTCTTAATATCTGTAACCCTTCCTCCTCCCTGAAATAGATCATGAGAACTTGGCTGTATACATTTTTGTGAGCACCTGTGACTCTGTTTCTGCTGTCTCTAGCACCTGGGCACATGTTGATTACACACTGTGCTCTCTTCTGCCAACTGCTGGGGTTTCAGTGATGTCATAGCTACACTGTGTGAGAAGTAGACTTTGGAGGTTTTGGGGTTAGGGGGTGCCTAGCTTTCCAGGTCCTTAATTCTCTGGCAAGTTGGGAAGAATTCCAAATAAATAAGTTTTCATACCTTCAAAACTTAAAAATGTATTAGTTTTTATAGAAAGCATCATAAACGTTCCCATCTCTTTTAAAGGAACTCATTTGATGATAATTTAATATTGATGGCACAACCGTTACTGTGTATTTTGCAAGCTAAGTTTTGCTAAATGTTAGTCTTCTCTGAGCTGTTGATAGATATCCCATGAAAAGGGGGATTTTTGTGGTCAAACATGTTTAGGAAATGCCAACTTAAGCAAATTTAGCCATGTTTCTTTGCTGTAGGACTTTTCTGAGCTCTTAGTATGAATTTTTCAAATTTATTTGATCAGGAACAAAAGTCCGCTCCCCACTCCTACATCCATTGATAGCTTCGGTACTCTGATCTGCAAGGTCCACTTTATTAGTGTTGCAATATTATATCATATAGTATCAGGATTCTGCATCTGCATTTTGGTTTTATAGCTTCCTCCTAAATTCTTCTAAAGTTAAGCTCTGTGAAGGCAGGAACTGTGCCTGTTTTATTCATTACCGTGATACGAACACCTACCCCAGTACCTGGCATTTGGTAGGTTCTCCTGAAGTGTTTCTGAGCTTGAAGTTGCCAGATCTCACTTAGCTTGTTGCAGTGTTCCTGGTTTGGTTCCCCTTCCAAATGTATGTTTTTAACAGCAGTTTCTTCCATTTCAGTCTAAAAAATTAGATAAACATATTTGCAGAGAATTATGTGTATAACTCCCTGGCTTGTCTAGAGGTATAAAGCTTAATCATGAATGATTATTAAATAAATGATTGAATCGTTGCTGCTTGTCACCCAGGAATAGGCACATAGAATTGAGCCCGGGGGGAAGCAGCTAGTTCAGAAGCTCATGCCTGCAGTTGGGAGCTCTGCCTTACTGCTTTCAGTTTAGGAGTCACACTGGAAATCACTGTTGGTTTTCTCCATCCCTTGCATCTTCTATGTTTGAATAGCTTTTCTGATCAGGAGACACTCTGTTGTGCTCCAGTTTCAGCCTCTCTGAGAGATCACTGACTATCTCCTGGAGCTTGTCCAGTCTTCCCTGCACCCACTCTCATCCCAACGGGAACCCACATTTTAGGTTAGTCTTAGCCATGCATGTGTGCTCAGGCATGCACATGCGCGTGCGCACACATACACACACGGATCTTCTGAGTAGGGACTGGGTGTCAGATGTCTAGGTTTAATACAGGAGCTCGTTGGGAGCTCAGAATTCTGAGTCTATTAGTTTCTTTTTCTTTTATTCCCAATTCCTATCTCTAGAATGCTACTATATTTTATTTCCAACATTTTATTGGTGCTCTTTTTGAATATACAAGTAATTAATTTTTGTTGTAGAAAATTTGGAAAACATAAAGTATAAGAAAAAAAGATCTAGATTGCCTGTGATCCTATTACTCCAAAATACATTCTAGTGAATAATGTTCTATCGTGTGTGTGTGTGTGTGTGTGTGTGTGTGTGTGTGTGTGTATACATTGCAGACTGCTGTTCTGGGACTTGCTTTTTAAACTAGTCCTTTATTGTTAAATAGGTTCTTTACTTTTAACATTAACATTAATATTTATAATATTTACCTATTGCAACATTCAACAGTTAACCTTTACTTAGTGCCTGCAAGGAACATCATTGTGCTGCCTGAGTCAATGATTGTATCTTAATTCACCTTTGTACTTCCAGGGTCTTGCTCAGGGCCATCTGTGCACATGGTTTTTGCTCAAGAAATGCCTGATGAATTTAAGTTACTAGACATTAAATTAGATCTGCGCGTTTGTTCTCATGAAGTTCAATTCTACAAATGATATATTCCAAAACTACGAAAGAAGGTGAGAGCCAAAACAAATGGAGCTGCCCTTGTAAGGGCGGGAAGAGTTCAGTAAGATTCTACAATTCACTCGGTATCGCCCTTGGGGATTTAGAAGTGTCTGCCAGTTACAACATAGGGCCTCACCTGACTGTGTGCATCTTGTCCTCATCATTTTAGACCTGGAACTCCCCACCCCCTTTTTTAAAATAGCAAGTCAGGCTTTCAGTGGTGGGATGGGGAGGAAATTGGCTTGCATTAGTCAGATGCATAAGGCAGCCCAGGATCAACTCAATGCCACTTTCCTATATGCCTCGGAGCAAGAGCTTTGCATTAATTGGCTTGCCGGTGTCTGTGCTCTGCTTTGGATGCTGTGGAAATGGAACTCGTTGTCAGAGGCATTGCCTGGTGAAGGAAGAATCAGAGCAAAGGGTCTGAAGGATCTAAAGGAGAATATTCCCTGTTCGACAGGCATCTTCCTCTTTGGGGCACCAACAACCTCATGTCCACCAGACGCAGTGGATAGAATTCCTTCAACGCTTCTCAGGTGAAAGATGTGGCACGTGTAGCTGAATAATCAAAAGTCACCCAGGGCAGCTGTTACAGAAGGATTGTCACCTTCCTGCAGTGTCATCTCCTAACAAGACTTCTAATAGAAACTGATACCTAAATATTTAGACCCTGTGAGGCCTTGTCTTTCTCAGCCATACTCACTAGTCACATCACAGTGTCACTCTTCTCTGAGCAGTGCTAGATAAACACAGATAAATTCTCACATCCTGATTTACTCCTGCCTCATGCCAGGGAAGTTATCAAATGTTGGAGTGGCTTACTTAAGTATTATTCCGGTCATGGATTCTTGGGAAAGTATCCTCTGCCTTGATGGAGGTATGGAAAGCATCGTGGTTGCTTCAGAAACAAGGTTCTGAATGATTTTGTAGGGCAAGGTACTTCTCTAGTTGGCTGAGCTCATCTACTGTGTGTGGATTCTCAATGTGGAAGGAGGAAAGAGGATGGGGAATGCCGTGTCCACAGCTGACGACTGTGCTGAGTGATTTTGCTGGATGCCTCATACAGTCTTTCCCACACCCACTCAAAACATAGATGCTACTCCATTTTATAGAGGAGGAAGCTGAGGCTCAAAGAACTTATGTTACTCTCCCAGGTCACCGAGGTAGTCGTCATAGAACTGAGTCTCAAAACTAGCTCTGAAAAACCGTGAAATTGTGGCCTCTCCTGTACACCCTGCCACCTGACATGTGATTCCAGAGCATCACTCTTTCTCTCATCTTGTTCTTGGATTCTGGGCATGCAGCCTCCATTTGGGGCTTGAATGTCCTATTTTGTGAAGCCTTTCCTGAACCTTGTCTCCCATAACACATGCTTCCTATATAGACCTCTAGGAACACTGTAATGGTTAATTGTGTACTTATTTGTCTCCACTGCTGGACTGTGAGTTCTTCTAGAGGTTTTACTTAGCATAATGTCTGATTCGTGGCAGGCTTTTGATGTATATGTATTGAACATGCCAGTTTTTGTCCCACGTTGTGTTTCCATGCTAAGACACTGAAAAACTAGATGTGCTGTCTTGGAATTAGGCGACTCAATTCCCTTTAAGGACGCACTGACTTTCTGTTTTGCTTTAATATTTACCCGAAAGCTGCTCTTCGGCTTAGATCTCTGCTTCAGGCTTTGGAAGGGTAGGGTAGCCACGCGCCTGCTTCATTAATATTTTGGGCATCTCTGAGTTTGTGCAGGATAATGATTGATTCCATGATCAATGATGCTAACATCACACAGGTTAGTGTCATATCAGCATAAAGACGTTAGTAACATGAACAAACATGTATTTCAGATTTGTTGTTTATATCCAGATATTAGCTGCAAAGTAATATAAAGTAATAAAAACTAAGTTAACGTCCAGATATTTATTTTCAAAAATAAGTGAACCTTTTGCATGTAAGTTGGAGAGAAAAGTCTTCTCAAAATGCTTTATATCTTGATATTCTACAAACCAACTGAAATATAAAGTTATATATTATAAGAGTAAAATGCTAAAATATTTGATGATGATTGTGAAAGCTATCACTTTTATGGGTAAAACAATTATTAAGAATGTTGGAATAGCTCAACAATTAGGAAATAAATTGATAGTTAATACCAATATTAGATTAGTTAAATCTTAGTTAACAGAGCACATGAGGTAACTTTGAGAAGAACATCATATCCATTCTTAGCTAACAAATGTTTATAAAAATGTGAATTGTAACAGAGATATTATTGTGAGATTAGATTATATCATAATTCTAATTATTATAGGATTGCTTGGTGAATGCGTTTATAACATTAAACAGTATGACCACTGAGAACTGTTTTAAGTTTTAGTTATTTAATTTTATTTAAGACCATGAATCTTTCCAGAAAAGACTTATTTAAGAATTTTTCATATTTTGTAAAGATAATTAAAAGTAAGATGCCAACTTTGTCCCCTTAACATTTCCTAATCAGAAAAATATCCAAAGGCATGTACAGCAACATCAATGATAAATTATCTTCAACACAAGAGAAATTTCATATTTATTTTTGTATCCAGGAAGTTCAGGTGATGATGGTAAGTGATTTCAGTCTCAGCTTTGGCTTGATATTGATTTTAACACTCTGCTATTTGGCATTTGGTCAAAATGGGTAATGGGTGCAAATCTTCTATCAGTGGATCTCTATGGTTTTGTACCTGGAGGCAACATGTGGGTGTCTCCAGTTCAGACTAGAACAAATCCCTCACATTTATCTACTTTTAATTTGTTTTCAAATTGTTTCCATGGTCACCATCCACTAATTCTCCAGTAATCCTTAAAGGAAGTCTAGGAGTATTATCTCGCTAGAGAGAGGGAACCTGTGGCTTAGAGAATTGAAGGGCATTAGTTGTCCGAGGGTACCAGGCAGTGCTGGAGCCTGAGCGTCTGACCCCATCTCCATCCCAGGGCTCGGAATCCACAGACTTGGCTTTTAGTTCTGGCCCTAGAGCTGTCTGTTCCTGGCACACATATAGAGTAAGGCATTTCATTTCCATACTGCCTGTCTTATGAGAAGAAGTGTTGGTAAACTCATTAATTAGGGTTGTGTTTATAGTTTCCTTGAACTGCTAATGTCTTCTTGGTGTAATTAAAACTGACCACCTTCTTGAGGATGGCCGTGCTTCCCATGCATCGTGTGGCCCCATTAAGCCTGGGCTTCTTCTCTTACCTGCACAGTGGAGGTGATGGTCATGTCACCTGCAGACACCTTTCGTCTTTGTCATTCTCTTGTGTGATAAGGGCTGAATAGAGGAAAGGCAAGACCTGATGACTTGAAGTCTAAGTCAGTTTGTGTTTGCTGAGAGGCACGACTGAGGGCAAGGAATTGATATCTAGATTTAAACAGGCTGGTTTTTAGTCAACATTGGACAGGTAAATAATACTTCTTCCTGGTTTCTGAGATATGAAATTGGTTGTCTACTGCATGTGTTTCTCATTTTTGTCTTAAGTTCACGCTTTGGTCATGGAGTGCCATTTTGGAGACAATTTCAGTTTGGTTTATTTGCTTAATAATAATAATAACAACAATGTATTCCTGTCATTTTTTGAGCACCTGGTATGTGCCAGACTGTGTACACACATCATTCCTAATCTGAAAAGAAAAACAACATGCAAAGAGTATATTCTAATTCCCACTTTGCAAATAAGGAAACTTGGGCTCAGAGAGATGAAAGGACTTGCTTAAGTTTACTTGGAAGGTGGCAGAACTAACTGCAAAACCTGCGTCCTACTTACACCCCCTCACTGCCATGGCATTGAGGCTAGAAATTGAGATCCCCATCTTCTCCTTCCTCCTGTCCTGTCACAGTGATGAGCGGGACTTGGAATGGGCCATGGCTGGCTCCTACTGCCTCGGTGTCCTTGACTTGTGTTCTGATGCCAGGACACACTTTCATTGATTACATGATGCTGATGACCCTTCCTGGTATCTGTTGACAGGCCCAGGGCAACCTGACACCCCTCCTACAAAGAGCTCACCCTGGACTCCCCAGCCAGAGGGAAAGAGGCCTTGAAAAGGAATAGGTCCGTGATTAACGATTACTGTGATGCGTGAGCTGAACAGTCTGTCCGTTGTTCTCATTTGACATCTTGCTTTCTTTTGAGCATTTTATCTAAACTTCCAAGAGTGACTCGCAGCCCTGTCTACACATTAAAATCACCTCAGGAGCTTTTTAATAATTATGCCTGGGTCCCCCCTCAGAACATTCTGATTCCAATGGGCTGGAGTAGAGTCCTGGGTATCGCATTTTTTAAAAACAAGTACTCCAGGAGATTCTGTTGTCCGGCCAGGGAGGAGAACCAATGCTTTAGGGGCAGAAAGCCCTCCTTTTACTCTTTTGTTAGTGTGGCATAGTTTTTTTTTTTTCTGACCCCAGTGAACTCTTAATTTTAAGATATTATCATTCCACTGAGAGGTAGAATTTACTCACCAAGAGCATTCATGCTTTTTTGAGGTGGCGTCGGCTGTGGAGAGGGTGTTACAAGAATGGACACAGGTGCTGAATTTAGTGGCCCAAGAGGAGGGGAAAGTGCCACTTTGTATTAGATCACTGGAAACAAGGAAAAGACAGAGCCGTGACTTTGGCCATCCTCCCTCTTAATTCATTCTCCTCATCCTCACCAGATTTTCCACATTGAAGGGGCGTGTTCTTTAGTTTCTGGGGCATTCACAATAATTTCCAATGATTTTACTCCAAAACATATTATGGCTTATTTGCAATAGCTTGGATGTTTGTTGTAGTCTCTTTACTTTCTGTTTACTAATTTAATTTACTACTACGTATAAAAGAGTGGCTTCAATTGAAATAAACACTATGGCGCACAGTGTGCATACAGAGACACTATGCTCCGGTGGAAGTACACCCACACTCTCCAGCCTGGCATTCAGCATTCTCTCCGCCCTCTCATGCCAGTCTTTCTCTCCAGAATTAAGGCCACTCTTTACTGTCCCTGGGCTCCAGCAAGCTGAACTGTACCCTGGACCAGGATTTGTCCCATCCCTCCCTTTGTTCCCGTCTCATCCTGCTGAAACATTACCTCTGTCCTGGAGCCGTCTCTCATCCCGGCAGCTAGAAATAACCTTTCTTTTCCTAGAACCTCCACACTGCTCAGAGCGCGAGCACTTTTAGAACTTATCACATTGTACCTCGAGCTATTCTTGTTTATGCGTGTGTATAATTCCTCTCCTTCTGTACGCTTCTGGAGGATGGGGCAGCCTCTTAATTTTGGTGTCTCCTGCTGTGCCAAGAATATTAGAGGCATTCCCTAAATGTTTTTTGAATAAATGTGTTCCTTTTAGTTAAACTCAGCGGTTGTCCAAAATTAACCTCGTGAGAGATGGGTGGCTTCGGTGAACATTTGGAGAGGTCTACCGTGATGGATGAAATCCGGTGACCTAGTTACAGGATATCCCTGCAGGCTCACTGTGAGGAAGGCTCAGGTTTAAACTCTGAAAGGAGAGCCTGGCTTATTTAGGTTGGCGGTTGTTTACATGTCTTTTAAAATGACCCACCCTTTTTTTTTTCCAAAGTATAAAAAAATGCATCGTCATGTAGGGAGTTCAGAAAATGTAGATGAGGGCTAAAGAAGAAAATAAAAATCGTCTTTAAATATTAATAAAACATTAATAAAACCTGTCCTATTTTAACAGTATCTGATAATGTACGGTTTCTTGTGCTTGGAGAAGGGAATTTGCTTCTTTATATATATTTTTTTTTTTAAAGATTGGCACCTGAGCTAACAACTGTTGCCAGTCTTCTTCTTTTTTTTTTCTGCTTTCTCTCCCCAAGTCCCCCCAGTACATAGTTGTATATTTTTTAGTTGTGGGTCCTTCTAGTTGTGGCACGTGGGATGCCACCTCAGCGTGGCCTCACGAGCAGTGCCATGTCCGTGTCCAGGATCTGAACCAGTGAAACCCTGGGCCTCCGAAGCAGAGCGCCGCGAACTTAACCTCTCGGCCATGGGGCCGGCCCCATCTTTGTATTTTTAATAACTGGTAGCAAGTCCAGTGTGTCCAGTGGGTGCGCTCTTATTATTATTATTGATTTTTATTATTGTGGGTGGGCTGTTTTTATTATTATCGTCATCATCATCATCATTGTCATCACTGAAACTAAACCAAAGTAGATATTGTCACCATTGCTACAGCCCCAGGAAGGACTTCACGGGCTGTGCTATGGTTAAGCACCTTATATTTACAAAATGCTTATAGTCTTTTGTTAGCAACTGTGCCTGAACAACAGCTGTGTGAGGGAAGCCACATCGCAGATGAAATCGGTGGAGCCACTGTTGAAATGGGCATTGTTTCTGGAGGAGGGTGGTAGTGTGCTGGGCTGGGGCCCTGGAGGGATCCAAGTGAGGCCTGACTGAGGGCACTGAGGGGCCCAGGAGGGAAATGGCTCCTGGGAGAGGCCCCCAGGCTCTTGCTTCTCTCTGGAAGGTGCCGCCAGCCTGCTGCAGTTGCTTCCACCTTAGCATCCACTGTCCTCACAGTACTTTTCACCACAGACCAATGGATTTCAGCTAATTAGGAAAAAAGAGGTGATTTTAAAGAATAAGGGACCCCCTCCCACAGTGTATCATCTATATACGAGATCTGGCTGGGGTGGGCAGTAAGATTTGTGTTGAGAAAATATGTCTGGGCAAATGCGTAGGGCTGGTGGGTATGTTTTTATTTTTAAGTTTTCTTCTTTTTGGTGTAGCCTTGTTCCCTTTTATTTTAAAATAGTTTTATTATTAAAAAAATATTTTCCGAGCACTCAAGAGAATTTGAAGAATGCAGAAAAGCACAAAGAAGAGAGTAAAAATTTCGCCAAATCCATTCTTCAGTGAAAATCATTGTTAAAGTTTTAGAGAACACCTTTTCTTTTTTTTTTGAGGAACATTAGCCCTGAGCTAACACCTACTGCGAATCCTCCTGTTTTTGCTGAGGCAGTTTGGCCCTGAGCTAATATCCCTGCCCATCTTCATCTACTTTATATGTCGCCTGCCACAGCATGGCCTGACAAGCAGTGTGTAGGTCCATGCCCAGGATCCGAACTGGTGAACCCTAGGCCACTGAAGCAGAGTGTGAGAACTTGACTGCTAACCCACTGGCCCGGACCCTGGAAAAGACCTTTTAAAGCCTCTCCCTCACTCTGTCTGTCTGTCTGTCTCTATAGATAAATACGTATTATATATATGTGTGTGTCTGTGTGTGTAGATACATACATACATGCACACACATGACATTTACAGGAATGACTGCATTTACAATTACATGTATTACTGCAGGCTTTTCTATGATGTACCTTTTCACTCAACAACATGGCTTGAAAAAATTTTTATATCAATAAATATGTATCTCTCAGACTCATATAGTGTAATCATTTTTAAGGACTGGTGGTGATCTTTTAAATCATTTATTTTATATTTTTTTTCTTAAGGAGTGGTGGTAATATTTTAAATCATGTATGTATATGGCTTCATGAATAAAAAACCTTTTCTTCAGATATAGTTGGATATTATCTGCGTCTACAGCTGTAGTAGTTCTTAGCAAGGTTGTTTGTTAATTTAGGAAATATTGACTAAGCGTGGAGAATGGGGCAGCACTGAGCGAGGTGCAGGGATTAACAGGAGCATAAGATGTGCTTGTGTCCTCGCGGGCTCAGCCTGGGGGGAGGCGGGCACACCAAGAAGCCTCATGTGCTGCGGGCCATGCATGGGAGCACAGCGGTGGTGATGACGGTCTCCATTCTGTTCTTCCTTTATGAAAACGAGGAGACTGCTTCTCACACTGCTAGGGAGCTACTTGTCTCTCCTGATGTTTCCTGTCAAGCACAATTCTGGGTATTATGAAAATTAATTAATAATAAAATTAATATTAAAAAGTATTTCTTTTTTTAACAGTCAAGGTAATATGTGCTCATGTTATAAATTTAGAATGTACAGGAAAGTATAAAAAGAAAGTGAAAATCACCTGTGATCTCACCTTTTACAGGTAACTTCCATAACATTTTATTTGTCTGACTATGTGACCTGAGGTTTTTTACCTGAACTCACCCTCTACAACCTAGTTCTCAGCTCTACTTTATATACCACTTTTAAAGGATTCAAGATTAAAAAAAAAATCCTGTCTCAACCAAAATGCACTTGGGTCTGTTTTGATGCCCCCATTCCCCCTTGAACCTGAACTTCATACACACACGAAGGGGAACCGGCATTGTAGTTGACAACTAACCTCTCATTTTACAGATAGAAAAACTGAGGCCTAGAACTTGTCCAAGATCATGTACAAAAAAAAAAAGAGGCAATCAACATTCGAACCCAGGTCTCCTGAATTCTGTGCCAGTGCTTTTTCTCTTGACAAGTGATACCTCCTTACTAGGTCACAGAAGCAGTGGTAGAGAGAGAAAAGGAAAGCCACGTCAGTTCTAAAGAGTGCAGTTTTTTCCTTGTGTCCTTTAGCTGAGCTATTTTTGTGACTATTCAGTGCATGGACTGAATTTTGTGACTTGGAGCATTCTGGCTAGACTGAGGCCATTCACACTGACTGCAGCCATGCTGTCCCTCCATGGCAGGCTCCATGGAATCCTTGGCCTGGAAATCAGATGGGAACAGACTATTCCAATATAAAAACCAAATTTCAGGGTCTGAGCGTACACAGAAAAAAATTACTGTGTATCCTGTTGGACCATGTACATAACAATGAAAGAGTGATTTATGAGTATGTGACTGGCTGGCCCGGGGAGGAGGTAGTGTTGGGGTTGATTCATCTCTGAGTCTGTAATCCATTCATAAGCTCCCATAAATCTTATACACAAATGCAAATTACTCATTCTCCCTAAAGGTGACCCTGTAGTCTAGCTCTCACAACCTTAAGTTGTTTCTTTTGGCATGTAGAACAAAGCATAGACTCCTCTTTCTGGCATTTAAGGCCCTCTATAATCTGTCCAGCAGACATTGATATAATATGGAGATGTAATAATGTAGCACTTAAGAGCCAAACTTTGCAGCCGGGCTGCTCCACCATGAACTAGGACTTTTTCCTGGCAGGTTTCTGAACCTCCTCTGTTTCGGTTTCCTCATATGTGAAATGGAAATAGTTGTTAGGAGGATTAAATGAGTTAGTATTTGTAAAGGTGTAACAGTGACTATGTCATAATCCATCACATAGAAAGTGCATATTAGTTTATTAAATGAATATCTTTCCAGCTCCTCCCCTGATAACATTCCCCTTTGCACGGGATTTCTGGTCATTCTTGAGATGGTCCTTTCATTTTCCTGCCTCTGTGCAGCTATGACCCTCACCTATAAAATGTTGGCTCTCCCCTTGCTGCCTGTCCAAATCTTCCTCATCCTTTTAAGGCCGGGCTCGATGCGTCTCCATCCATTTATTCACATAATCCTTCATTCCTTCAACAAAGTTTGAGAGAGGGTCTGCTCTGTGCCAGGTCCAGTATCTAGGAGGCTTCCACAGTGTCCGGGCTAGGAGAGGTCTTCCAGGTATGCCTCTCTTGTGACATCACCATCCGTGTCACTTTACAGTTTCTGATGGGTTCGTTTGATCTCCCTTACTAGCATATTAGCTGTTTGAGAGTAGGGTGCTTATTAGTAGCTGCTTATTAAGCTCTACTTAAAATGAATAAATGAATGAATAAACAGTTACCCTTTGTGGTTATTTATTACTTGCTAATAGAGGGAAGAAAATAGGAACAAAACTGTGTGTGTGTGTGTGTGTGTGTGTGTGAGAGAGAGAGAGAGGAGAGACTTTGGATGACAAGAAGGATGAGGCTGGGTCTGAGAGCAAAGAGCCACTTCCAAGTAGAAGCGAGGCAAGAAGACAGGCGAGAGTGGAGGTGCGGAGGTAGAGAGGAACGGGAGGAGACGGTAGGTTATTCTCTGAACCGTAAAGCGTTTGCTCTAAGAAATGGTTTTCCTTAAGTGGTATAAAATGTGAAGTGAATTGGGTCTCACTTTTTCTTTCCCTCTTTAGGAGGTTGGAGCTGATTTTTAAAATGAGGTGGGGGAGGGAGGTGGGGTTTGGAGAAGGAAAGTAAAAATTGTTTTCTGAAGCTCTATTTGCCAAATAACTCTCTGGAGAGAAAGTTTAGAGGGCGGGCCTGCCAGAGCGGACCAGCAGTCCGCTGGCCGACTCACTATTTCATTTGTCCTCATCCTGGTCACTCGCCCATCCCCATTCTCCACTTCCAAACACCTCTTTTTTTTCCTTCACTTTCTTCCTTCCTTCCTTCCTTCCTTCCTTCCTTCCTTCCTCCCTCCCTTCCTCCCTCCCTTCTTTCCTTCCTTCTTACAATTAAGAAGCTGGAGGAAAAAAAATCAAAACAGAAGGCAAAGTAAGCAGATGATTTCAACTTACAATTATTTGCCAGGTTATAAAAATGCTGTGTTTTAGATTTAATCTACCTGATCACCTCATCTGTTTTCCACTGAAACCCTCCCCTCCTGCTTCCCCTCGTCATTTTGTCTCCTAACCTTCTACCCACCTTCTGACTCAAAGCATGAGAGGAGACTTGAACAACACAGCCAGATTTGAGAAGGGAGAAGGGCAGCTTTCAAGAGCTGACTCGAAGAGTTTAGCATGAGCAAATTCCTGACCTTTTTCTTCTGAAGGTTTTTCAGCTGTTTTTTTACATCTCTCGAGTGTACTGTTAAAGACACTGTGCTGTGGAAGGCACAAGGGTTCAATGATGGACATGCATTCACGGAGTGCTTGATGGACGCAGGCCTCCAGCTACTTCAGGGGATGACAAGATAGAAATAGAGGCCCTCTGACTGCAAAGTGCTCAGTGTTTGTGTGTGCACGCTGTGGGTGCCATGGGGAGACTGGTTTCTGGGGAGAGGGAGGGAGGAAGGGAGGGCTAGGGACTAGGTAGATAGGTGTGCCAACAACTGATGAGGACATGGAGGCAGGCTGCAAGGTGATCAGTGTTAGAGTTCCGAGCAGCCACTGGGGAAGGCTTCACTGGGGGTGGAGGTGGGGCTTGGTGTTCTGGGCCTTGAAAGATAGCTAGGACTTTAATAAGCAAGGAGGGGAAGAGATGAGTCTTCAAGACAAGGGGACAGCGAGGCATGAGACTACGTAGAGGAGTGGGAAGTGGCAGGCCGAGTCTGGAAAGTACACGAGGCGAGGCATCTGTATCAAATCGTAAAAGTTTTAAATGTCCCCCTGTTGTGTTGGGGCTTTTTTTCTGTAAGCAGTAGGGAGCTGTTAGGGGTTTTGGAAAGAGCTGTGATAGGATTATTCTGGTGTCTCTGTGTGTGTGTGTGTGTGTGTGTGTGTGTGTCTGTGTTGTTTTGCTTTTACTTTTTAATTTTCCGAGTCTTTTTAGGAACTGTTAGGCAACCTTAACTCTGGGAAGTGTGCACCGCCTGTCTTTATATGTCATTTCTCCTCTCTTCCGGCCTGGCTCCGCTCCTTCTCAGGCTTCTGAGAAGGAAGTGTGGCAGTGCCAGCTCCTCGGAGCTGATATGAGGTCTCTGAGCAGACCTTGCGCCTGGTCTTCACTGCTCTCCAGCCCGTCCCCCCTCCTTTTCTCTTCCTCCTCCTCTTTCTCCATCACCACCCCCACCAGCAGCAGCAGCACTTCCCTCCCTAAAATAAATAAACCGGTCGCTCCAAAAGGTTCCAAGCACATTAGTCACATATCCCAGAAGTTTAATACAGAATTATTTTGACAGCAAGAACAAGAAGTGTTTTCTACTTGAACGCACAGAACTTGCTTATTCCAACTGGGCTTTCTGCCGCACAGACAGATGATATGTTTTTTAGATGGATCGGCCACGCAGGAGACTGCGTCGCTTCCCTTGGATACATGACAAACTGCTCACTACCAAAAGTGGTTGGGGAAAAGATGTGAAATGAGAGGGAGAGTGGGAGAGAGAGAGAGAAGAATGAAATCGTGTCCTTATTGCAAACAGAACTTTCTCCCTAATAACTTCAGTAAGCCACTGAGAGATTTCTATGTGTTTATTTATTTATTTGGCTGCCTCTGGAACTGTGAAGTTCTTTTTTAAACCCGGGCTTATGCGTGTTCTAAGAGATGAGGACAGATCGAGTTATTGCAATGCGGGTGGCTCTCCAAGCATTCCAGTTGAATAGCTCTTCCAGAAATATTTCTTGACTCACTTATTTAGCACTTTCTATTGCTGTTACTAAGCAGATTGAAGAGTCCTCCGTGTGCTTTCGCCAGACTACTCTCGGGTTGATGTGGATCCCCTTATCCCTATTTGGCATGTGGAAAGATGGAGCAATGAAAAGCTGAAGTGCGTTGTCACCCAAGAGGGATTTTTACCTGGGGTGTCAGAGCAGCATCTGAAGAGTCAGAGAAAGAATAAAAGCCTGTGCTCACCTCTTTCTGGCTTTGTCCTTTTCCTTCAGGGTCCCACCGCTAAGCAGGAAGACCTTATTCGGAGGCAGGTCACCTGGGTGTGAAGACCCAGAGATAAGCATGTTGGAGAGAAGCTAAAGGAGTTCCAGACCTGGGATGATCACTGCTTCTGGCTCCCATGATTTTGTTCCATTCTGGCTCCTATGATCTTCTGGCTACTGTGATCCTTTACTTCTTCCTTCTCAAATCCTTCGAGAGATTTCCAGCCATTTGGGGAGCTGGGCTGATCTTTCTAATTGCAGCGCCTGCTCGCTGGAACTTTCTTAACCTCCTCTGCTTGTTTCTTATTAGCCCCTCATTCCCAGGCCTTCCTCCAAGAAACCTCTTTGTGGTCTAGACATTAAATGGCTTATGACCTTGGACAGTAGACTCTTTGGGCCTTGATGTTTTCAGATCTTTTCCCTTCACAGAATTCTTTTTTAAACCTCTCATGAAACGTAATGTGGAATCCCAATATGTAAAATAACCAAAATGTAGTCATATGAGGTGCTGTCATTAGATGGTAGAAGATTGACTAGGCTTCCACCTAAGGCCAAGTTCTTTTTCCAGAACTCTCTGCCTCTGTGGAACCCATTTTGAAAACCGCTATATTGGAGGTACTTCAAACCCCTGTCAGGCAGCTCTGATGACCATGCTTCTGCTTTCTTTAAACTTTCTGCCTTTCTGTACATCTCTCAAGTGGCATCTGTACAGGTGAGGAAGATGGGCCCAGTGGGAGACATGACCCTTGCTGGTTTCCTCACAGTGGCTTTGCAATTCCATGTGACAAAGACCTTTTAGTTTGTCCTCTTCAGGTGATTCTTCTCACGGGGGGCTTGTCAAGCCCCAAGCCTCCTCAGGCCACTACACCTGTGCCTGGACTTGCGCGCCTGGGCATCCCTTGGCCAGCACTTCCTTATTATTCATTACACTGTGCTGAGTGGTACTTGAGTATCAATTCTTGCCACTGTTGCTGGGGCTCTGGGCCTACAGCCTCTCTCTCAGGAACATTTGTTAGAGGTGTAACATGGCGGTCAAGCTATTTTTGAGGAAACTTTTTCTTTTAAAGTGCTGAGTTTACTTTTTATGAGGAAAGTAAAGCATGGACCATCTCCCATTCCTCCACCACTCTTTATGTAGCACCTACATTCACATGACACTCTACTATTCCCCAAAGAAGTCCTGACCTTTACGGTCATACTTTACAGTTTCACATGGCAAGGCAGTTTCTAAAGAGCTTTTCCCAGCTAAGATCTCAATTGAGCTTCACGACAACTCCAGGGCAAAGGAGACTCAACAAGACGATGCACTTGTAATTGCTGTAAGGCTCACAGGTCACAGGTTGAGAAGAAGTGTGGGGATTTGAACCTTAGGCTCATGGCTCATACCACCACCCCAAACCATTCGTTCTCCTTGTAGCAGGCATTATGAATGAATAAGCTATTAACAGGTACTATTTATTAAGTGCTCACTCATAGGTCAAACATCGCTTTTTTGTAAAAAGCCCATTTAATCTTTTCAGCTACCTATAAGGTAGAAATGGTTATGTCCAGTTTGTAGGTGTATCACTAGAGATATTGAAGGGATAAATAACTTGCTTACGGTTCTTCTTCACAGAATTGATGGAACTCAGATTCTAACCAGGACTCTTGGCCTCCAGAGGCCTTTTGAGTATAGGATGTGATCCTGCCCATCCTTCGTCCGCATCCTTCGTCCTCACTAGGGAGACAAAAAGTGCCCTCTTGAAAATAACAAAGTTAGGGGCCGGCCCGGTGGTGCAGCGGTTAAGTTCTCATGTTCTGCTTCTTGGCAGCTGGGGGTTCGCCGGTTTGGATCCCGGGTGCGGACATGGCACCACTTGGCAAAAGCCACGCTGTGGTAGGCGTCCCACATATAAAGTAGAGGAAGATGGGCATGGATGTTAGCTCAGGGCCAGTCTTCCTCAGTGAAAAGAGGAGGATTGGCAGTAGTTAGCTTCAGGGCTAATCTTCCTCAAAAAAAAAAAAAAAAAAGAAAATAACAAAGTTAGTTTGTGGATGACCACATGGGATAGTGATTGCTGTATACTGTTAAGGGTTAACTGGGGGCAGTTTTCTCTCCTTGCTCTTGGAGGTCATAATATCATTATACACTCCCCTCTGCTTTCTTTTTAGATTTTATGTGCTCCACATTGACATTATGAGTCCTCCATTCTCCTGGTTTCCCCCTCTATCAAAATACCTATCCTTTCCTGCTCTGATCATTCTATCCTTCTAAATTTCACACACCTAGGGAATGTGTTTGTTGAATTCTCTTTGTATAATTCCCTTCCACAACATTGTTTAGAATGATGGATACTTAATTCTTGTTTTAAATGGGAATGACAATTAGAGATTATCCTTGTTTTCAAAGAGATTTTCTGCTTCTGAAATGTACTTTGTAAAAGTTTGAAAGTCAGACACCACATGAAGAGATACCCAAGTCATATCAAGAAAGATGAATGCCTAATGAATGTTCTGATTGGCTAGCTGGCCATGTCTTGCTTTTTCAATGTCAATTTTAACTTTCTAACTCTCGTGTTAGATAGCTCTCCTCCCCTCCCCCCAACCCACGCGTGAGCGTGCGTCCGCACACAACACACACACAAACACGCAATTCTTGAGAAGGAAACCCTCCTACATTTGGTAAACTTGCCGCTTTCTCCTGAGAATCTGGTTAGCGTACCTTTGGGTGAGCAAAGGAAAAATCTTTTTCTCCGTGCCAAGTTCAGGGTGTGAATCAATTCTCCCTGCCGTTCGCATTTTAGTAAATGTTTCCTAGATGGATTCCTCAGATTTCCAGTAAAGACAAACAGCTCAGAAAGCAGATTGCATTCATACCCCAGGCCTGAGTTCTGTGACCCAGGCACAGGAGCTCAGTTCCATATATGGCCAAAAGCCGGACTGGGAGAGGGAGTTGAGGGAGAGTACCAGACATACAATGCATTCCTAAGAAATGTGCATTCACAACTGACAAAACAGGACCCTCATTGATTTCTATCTTGTGCAGAACATGAACTGCGAAGTTTTGAGAAAGAAGCCAATGTTCTAAGCATCTGCCACTGGGTACAGTTTATTTTCCCTTTCCCTTTCGGTCACATGTAGGTTGAATTTGGAGTCAGTGTTCAAGTCAATGCTAGCGTGGAATGAGGACTGAGAAATTATTCTTGGAGTCAGCAGATGTGGGTTCTCAGCCCAATTCGACCACCATCCAGCTGTGAAACTCTCTCTCTGGCCTGTTTTTTTCAGTGTCAAAGTGGCAGGGCTGGATTTGATGATCTCCAAGATCTCTACTATTTCTGTTTTCTTTGGTTCTAATTTTGCCTGAGATTTTCCAGTTCCTGTGGAATTCCCCGCAGAAAGTAGTTTCTAATTCTCCCAAAGACTTTCTGTGGTTTGAACTTAAAAAGGCAAAATAAAACCCTGGTCTTGAATTTTTCTTTTTGATTTCCTTAAATATGTTTTGGACACATTATTAGCCTTCACTTGGCAGAGAACTTCTTGCTGAGGGTGGAGAGGAATGCATTCAGCGCATCTTCATGGTCTTTCCCCTCTGCCTTCCCCTCTTGCCGTTGGAGAAGAAATGAGGGTATCCCAAATAGAAAATTGTAGGAACAGGTATGTGCTTAGCAAATCCAGCCTTTTAATGGCCCTTTTAATTATCTGCTTCTCTTATAAATTCTGCCTTCTCTGTGGGAGTAGTGGGACCAGCAGGAGGCAGTTCCCATAGCTTCCTCACACCTTAGGAAATGGAACTAGGGATGTGAAACTGAAGTGTTGGCTTTCCAGTCAGTAACTGGATGAGTCACTTGGCTGTCACAGATGTTAAGAAGGTTAACAAGAAATAGAAATGCAAAACTCTGGCCATAGAGAGGACTACAGTCATTTCTACTTTATGAGGCAAGGCATGCTTTCTAATGCTCTTTGTCTTTTTGGGTCTGTAGTCTATTGTCAACAGACTAAGATAGTCATGTTGCAGAAGTTTGCAATTTTCTGCTCCTTTTGGAAGGGGCTCTAGCCAAAGTTGAACTCTTCTCTTTCTTTTCTAAAAGCAGGGCATTAGTTTCTCTGCTGAGATAAAGGGAGATTTCTTTGTTCCTTGACGAAATGTTTTGTTCAGTCCTTGAGCTCTAATGTCGTGACGGTAGCCGTGTGCCTCACCGGCACATCGATCAGTTGTAGAGAGTGATTGCTCTGAGGAAGACGTGGTGGTTCAGCAGGCACCCAGAGAAGTTCCCCTTCCTCCCCGTGAGGCTGAAGAACCAGGTGTAACTCTGTCTTGCCTTGCTGCGCTGGCCCCTTTGCTGGGAGCTGGCCATTGCACAGCCGCCAAGTCCTGGGAGGAAGAGAAGGAGGCAAGCGAGCACGGAGAAAGCAGAGAGCAATTGCTCCAGAGAGAGCAGGAGCTAAGACGTGTGTGTCCTTGATCAAGATGCTTCAAGTCTCTGGGCCTTCATTTCTCCATCTGGAAAGTGAAATGCTAGTGGGCCTTGAAGGTCTCTTTCTAGCTCCTAAAGGATGAATGTAATATATTTCCAAATTGTCTCTTCATGTCTCCTATTGCTCCTCCTTGGTATCCCCAGTAATATTGAGCTCGTCGACTTGTACAAAGTTCTGACCATGTTATAATCCTCCTTAACGTCAACCAGAACCAAAACAAGATGCCACCTCTGTGCGCTCCTGCTCACCACAATATTACGACCAAATTGCTTAGCTCAGCGTTCAACTCCCTTCACAGTTGAGTTCCAACTGATGATTCTAGTTTTAGGGAGTGGGGGCTTCAAAAGCCTTCCCTTCCATGTGTGGCCTTCATCTTGACTTTGAGCTCGCTGTGGGCCCTTTAGTACCATGGAGGAAGGTGTGCATATAAAAAGAGGAAACTGTGCACGATGACATGGCAGCATTACTCGATTAGGAGTGGATCAGAGAAGAGTAAATCAGGATGCTGGGGTTCTGTGATAGACTCTACCAATAATTTAGGGGAGATTTAGGGAAACTGAACACAGTGTATCTTCTGCTTTGGTAAAAAGCATACATTTTAATGATTACAAGTTCTTGGTGCTATTATGAGAAAACCACAGGGAAGACCAATCATAAACAGTAATAATTTATTAACCATGACTAATGCTTTGGGGAGTATGATATGTGATGTAGGTTTATGCTGGGCTTTACAGTAGACCGACCCCTTTCAAAACCCATTAACTCATCAGATCCTCACAACAGGTCCATGAGAGTGGCAGCCTAAGGAATATTACCCTCCTTTTACTTAAGAGCAAAGTGATGCTTGAATAAAGTGAAGAGGCTGCTTAGTATCATGTGGTAAATAGATGGCATAGCAAACTTCTCTAGTGCTCTTATGCCTGTACCGTGTTTCCTGACTTTTAAAGCTTCAGCTGAGCCAGTAAAACAGGATAAACACATATGCACCCCTTATTCCCCCATCAGAGGATGGTAGAGGATGGTATTTAATTACTGGTGAATTGTGTGAGCCATAATATTTCGTGAATCAGTGTTGGTGATTATTGGGATGATGTGTCAGTCGGTTCACTTTCGTAGCTGAATTATTAACTAGGGCACCATGACGGATAACAGAATCGAGGATTTCTAGTTTCCGACTGTTCATTCTTGCATGTGTACTTTCATTTATTTAAGGCAACCAAGAACTAACAATTACTGAACATTTACTATGTGCCAGGCTTTGTGCTAGGTGCTGATTCATAGAAATGAATCATAAAGCAAGGGTTGGAAAGGACTTTAAAATTTATGTAGAATACCCCATCTTCCCTCTCATCCTCAGTCCCTTCCCTGATATTCTTGCCAGATGTTAAGTCCAGCTGTACTTGACCATTTTATGTGATGTCATATAGTAGAGGGTAGTTGCTCCAAAGGCTGTAATCTCTCATGTTTAGAATTATACACAAACTATTTGTAACTTCCATCAATGGTAATTCATGCATCTATTAAAATGGCTCTATGAAACCCTTCTCTTAAATTTATGTTTTCTTCTTAGAAGAATGAGTTTCCTGGTTGGCTCTCTGCTCTTGAGAGAGATTATTAACTCTCATTTATCTTAAAATTCCCTTTTATGTGATTTGGAGCTGCCTATCTTGATTCTGGAAACTGAAAATAGGGGAAATAAGCCCATACTGTATTCTTTCATTTCAATTCCATTTTTGGGACTAGAATTATATCTATATAATTGCTCAGATTTTGAGTCATGTAGAAACATGTTCCTGCATATGATATTTGAAACCTATTTATACTTTCTTAGAACCACAAAATTTTCAAGTTGGAAGGGACCATAAAAGTCTTCTCAAATAGCTCTAGACTATAAATTCCTTGAGGTCAGGAGCTGTCTGTGTCAGATTTATTTCTGTACCTCCTCTTGCTGCAACTCCAAACACCTAGCCCAGTGCCAGGTGGCCTCAATAAATGCGTGTTGGGTTGCATTGGATTTCTCATTCTTAGTGCTTTCTTTGCCTCTTCCTCAACTTGTCCAGTCATTGGGAGGAGGTGTGTGGACCTGCTGAGTGTGATGAAAAGTAAATCATGGGGTTGCCTCCCTCTACTAGGACTTTAGCTGTGTTTAGATTTAAGAATGCTGAGTAACTAATAAAAAGTGATTCCAGAGCACTCTGCAGATGGAAAGTGCTTCATGTGTAATAAATAATAACAGTCTCTCAAGATTAGGTACAGCCACAGAAAGAAGTGCTGACTTGCGGGATATAGAAACTTCTGATAGACCTTCCAGGGGAAGAGTGAATTGGGTGACATTGACTCCTTTCATCATTTCGTAATTAGTACTTTTATCTCCAAGTCACTGTGTATTCCTCATGATGGGCAAAGTTTGCTTTCTGTTTAGGAATTAATCCTTCTCACTATCATTAGGAGAGAGACTGAACAAACACCATGAAAACTGATAGACAAGTCTTCTAGGCAAGACTTAAATTCAGTCCTTTAATTCAGTGCTTAAATCCAGTCCTTTCTAGATTCTGTCCTCTTCCTCAACTGTTATTTCCTTTAAGGAGTCTGTGGTCACCTCTATTTTAGTTCCAGAGTGTTGGTATTCTCAAGAGGTGGAAATTGGCACCTTTCTCCAAAGGAAAGAGTGGAATGGCCAGGCCCCCTCCTGGCTTCAAACCATCAGTTTCAGAGTAAAACATCATTTGCCTGTGTAGACTGCATTTTTCTTCAGATACCCTTTCTGTTTTCACAGATCAGCCCTGCTTTTTCTCTTGGGGTTTCATCCAGGGACTGGCCTGCCTCTCTTTTGTCCTGGAGTGTGGGTCCGTCTGATTGAAATTTGGTGACTGCATGGCGACTGCCCACCAGGAGCCATGAACTATGTTTTCACCTGTATTATCCCATCTTAGGAAAGTGCATGGACTGAAGTATAGACGGAATCTTGCTATTTTTCTTGGTGACTTTAAAAGCCTCTTTCTTCTCAGTAAGAGTGACCTCCTATAGCTGGGCATTATTCACTCAATCAATAAATATTTATCGAGCACCTACTATATTCCAGGAACTCTTATTGGTGCTGGTCAGTGAACAAAACAAAGTCCTCTCAAGCTGGCATTTGAAGGATTTAACTGAAGTATGATTAAAAATAAAATGGTTTCACAGAAGTATGCTTAAAGATACAAACACAGCAAATGAAAAACACAACAGTACTTTCCTCCTGGCCTTTCCTCCTCCTGTTTCTTTTCTCTCCCGTTTCTTTTTCTCTTCATAACCTGACTCAACAGCCTGTGTTATTCTGTCACCCTACCTTGCCAACATGCCTGGATTTTCTTCTCATTCCCTTCTTTGTCTCCTTTTTGCTTCTGCTCGTGTTTTGCGTGTGGGGATGAAGCAGATGGGGCTTGATCCCAGCTTCATATTCATTCCTAGCTGCTCCTTTGCTCCTTCTTCACCTCCAGGCATGGTGTGGTGGGTAGACACCCATGTTGTGAATCAGAACCTGGAGTTGAGGGTGGCCAGTGGCCCTGGGGCTTTTGGGTGCCCATCCAGCAGCACTACATTGCCGGGATCCTGCTGAAGAAATGGATGTGGCCCAAAAGCCTAGGTACCCCAGCATATTGTCAGCTTCAAGGGGCTTCTCTCAGGAGGTCTTCCCTGATGCTCTCGCTTCTCTTACATTTTATAATGCATCTATGTGAGAGTAGGAGCTCAGTAAATTTCAGTTTGTTTTCTTCTCTGAGGTCTCATGTCTCTTTATCTGGGCTTGACTTAATGAGACTAACTCTTGAATTTCATGGTTATTGTGCCCATTTCTTACCTCCCTAGGAGGCATGGACTATGTCCATGTGTTTTAAAGTGCGTTAAATGAACCGGGGCTGCGAGGAGCATTTTCCTCCTATGAAAAGTAGTTCCTTGTTCTGGGATGAGGACCTTGGATCCACATCCAGTATTTAGTCCTAGATTTCAGTGGCTTAAATGCAGAGAGCTGACCTCTATATTGACCAAGTGGTTGGATTTCCAAGTGCCCCTGGATTTCCACTCAAGCCTGCAGGTGCCTCCATTCCTGGGCTATTGTCATCTCCCCCAAACTAAATATTTGGGAATGGGACCAGTGATGACTCCTTAGTAGATACAAAGTAGAACTTGTGGGATAGATCTCTTCTTCTCTGTCCCCATGACCTATGCCTCTAACGTCATGCTCTACTTCTCATTTTCTATTTCTGTGTTGGACTCCAGCCTCCAGACTCTCTGTAAATCATGCGTGGTTACCATAATTATCGTTATTGCACGTGTACTAAATGTCAGGCCCTGAGTAAATGGCTTTTCATGCTCATTTCATTTAATCCTCAAAGCCGACCTGTGTAGTAGATACTAGTATTATCCATATTGAATGGATGAGGAAACTGAGGCTTAGAGAGGTTTAAATAACTTGCCCAGTGTCATACAACTTGTAATGACAGGGTCAGGGTTACAAGCCAGATCTCTCTGACACCAGCTTTTGATTTCTGAAGGACTCTACTTATCCCTGGCTTTCTCTTCTGCCCTTCTCTGCTTACCTTGCTTGGAGCGGGTTCTTGTCCGCATATGAGAAACTAGGACCATGTAGGTGGCTGGAAGGAGTCCTCCATCCTCACCTCTTTCTCCTGTTGGCACCTGTAGCCGGAGCCCTTGAGTGTGTGCTCTACTCTTCCGACCTCTCACCAGATTCTAAATTGGCTCTCAAGGCTAAATTCGCCAACAAGCACCTTCTAATGGGTTCATTGTTTTTCATGGTTTACTTGGTTTATCACTAGCTGGGGACAGCTTGACATTTGCTTTCCTATGTGTTGGATTCAGATCTCCTCTCAGTGATTCTCCCCGCTTAGCAAAGACTCCATGACCGTATGAACTGACAGCAGGTACGTTTCTACATATCCATCATAATACAATATGTTACAATAAAATCCAGAGGCATATTGAGGATTTGGGAGCAGTCTAAGAAACGAGACTGAGGTCTGGAGAGAGGGGTGGGCTTCACGTCTTCTGGTGGATGATAGTGGGCACAGCCTAGCCACTTGAAATCATCGTGCTCTCCAGGGAACTGCCTCAGCCTGGGGCACTTATGTTATTGGTGCTTAGCATTTTTGTATTACTTTACGTTTGCAAAGTGCTTTCCAGTGATTTATTGGCTGTTCTTGTTTTTAATAGCCCCTGGAGGTAAGTTGATATTCAGCCTTCTGAGAACATAAATGCATAGAGAAAACTCATCTCATCAGATATTATTGGACCTGGGGTCAGGACTCTGAACTCCTGGGATGAGGCTGTTTGGGGTCATTGCCTCATGAGGATTAATAGGAGATCAAGTGGACTTAACTTCAGCTTCCAGAGTCTCTAAGGCAGAGGTAGAATGATGGCAGCTATTTAAGGAAATCACATAGAAGCTATTATCAAAAGACGTGAATTCCAGTTCTGAGTCTGCTGTTGACCAACTGTATTGACCTTGAGCAATTGCTTTGTGTATCTAAGTCTTAGATTCACCCTCAGGAAAAACAAAGATCATCTCTCAAGTCCATTTAGATCTAACATTGTGTTAAATATAATTCTATGACTTTGGACCCCTTCTCTGGAACGGGTAGCCAATGCATTATATGACAGGGAGCATGGATAGAGATCTACGTCATTACGGGATATGTCATAACAAGGTGCTCATCTTCTTTTTTCCAGGATGCAAGGACTAACTGACAATGTTATGCCTTCAGATTCCTTTCAAGAAGCATGTAAGCCTCATTCACTATAAAACTGAGATAGTGAGTGGAGCTGCTAGAGGAAAGTCAGACTGGAGCCAAGACCATCAATCCTGTCTCTTATGGGTGTTGTAGAAAGTAATTAGCAGGCTTGATTATCTCACTGGTTTAACACACGTTTTAGGGATGTGATGTAATGCGAGGAAACATTTAGTTGTCAGATTTTAGGGCCGTATCAAATTTATTCTTTCAGGAAAAGTCTAGTTGTCCTGGCAACCTGAAATTGATTTTCCTTTTGCTCTTGTCAGCTGAAACTGGTCCCCTTTGAATCATTCCTCTAATTTAATATAGAGAACTGTATGTCCCCACCTGGTGACCAAATCGTTCTTAATGACAGGTAACCCCAGCAAATCCTTCTCTTTTCCTACCTGAGCCAGAAGCTATGTTTTATTACTGCCCTCACCCTATGTTGTTCTCTCTGTGGTTATTTATTTGTCCGTGGAGTCAGGCGTACAAGTAAAGTGGCATTCAATTAATTAAGAGTTTAATCAGGCTTGTAAAGCAATGATGTAATTGGCAGCCAATCACGGCCTTCCTTTTTCAGTTACTGCCTGGGCAGGGGTGGGATTAGAATGGGCTCAAGGAGAGGAGTCCTTTTGTGGGGATGCCTGGCATTCTGTAACCTGGCGACTGTGATGTCATGGCCCAGATGCCAGAGAAACTACAGAGCTGCATGGCTGTTTTCTCCCTTTGTCAGTCATCTCTTTCAAGGGAAAGGGGATGATTTTTAAAGTAGGGAGGGTAGAATTGACATCATTAAGAAGAAATTGATGTTCACAACAGATGAGGAGGTTGTTAGAGAGCAATTCGCTCTACTAAATAATTGCAAAGTTCGTGGGCCGCACCTACTGCATCTCAGGATACGGAGTAAAACTTCTGATGGTGTCCGTGGAACTGCTGCCAGTAATTTTGAGGAAACCTGGAAATCAGCAGAAATGCCAGAAGTGAGAGATGAGGAAGTAGATATCAGTTATCGAAAAAACAGGTATCCGGAGTCTAGAATCTGCTGACTTTATTGTGATTCCTGGTATATTTCTAGACCGGCTTATTAGACAGGTGATTTATGAGTCTTTGAAAGGAAGTTGTGTTCACCAGGAGCCGGAACAGGGTCACTTAGCCATTTCCCTTTTTGTTTGGTTTAACCAGCTGGTGGATTAGAGTGACATCACAGACACAGTGTGGACAGTGCAGACTTTGGAGTCAGATTGTCTGGGTTTAAATCTAAGGTCCTCTGCTTGTAGCCACATGACCTTAGGCAAGTTACGTAATTTCTGTGACTCAGCTTCCTCTACTATGAAATGGGGCTAATGATGGCACTGACAAAGGATGCTGTGAAGAGTAAGTGAAATAATATTTGTGAAGTGCTTAAGAGAACACCTTGCACATATTAAGCATTCAATAAATATTGCTATCATTACTCTTAGCAGCAAGGCATTGGAGTTTCGTAAAACATTTAACAATATTTTACATATTTATGGATAAGTTAGAGACATGTAGGCTGGATTATGGAATAGCCAGTGCGTGAGTTTATGGGTCCATGAACGAATACATACTCCTTAGCGGGTGGGGAAAGAGTCTACTTCTTGGTGAGAGAGGATTCAAAGTTATATTGGAAGGGTGAGGATGCAGGGAGGGGGAGAGTTTGTGACCATTTTTGCAACTTTACCAAACCTCTTTCTACTCCCTCATTCTTTTTTCTCCCAAGAAGTAACCGTCATTAACAATTTGGTATGTGTCTAGCTTTTCCTTATACATTTACATTCCTATAAATATATATTTATTTTTTAGTTAAAAAACTCAAAAATTATTTGTGCAAAGTTTTCATTCTTTATTCCTTCATAAAATACCAGGACTATCAAAATTGAAACAGTCACTTGGAGCTGGAGCACCATGTTTGACTTATAAGTAATTGTCCTTATATCCATAGACCGAGTGGTACCTGTGTTGTCTTCCCTTCTTCTCACCGTGGCCCTTGGGAAACTTTTTTTTGTTTCTTCCTTTGTGCCTTCCTTCCTTGTACCTTCCCTTCCCTTCCTTTCCCTTCTCATCTGTCCCCTCTCCTTCTTCCCTCCCTCCTTTGCTTGCATCCACATGCATGTTCCTTGGGCTTGTGGAGGGCTAGGTCTTATTTTGGTGGGGTGCCCCTGAGAGCACTGAACTCAGCACCTCTGTCATGAGACTGGCCCTGGTGTTTTCTGGCTTCCCAGTGTCCTTAACATAAATGATATCCTTGCACAGGGCCCTACCTGATCTGACTTCAGGCCACTTCTCCTCCTGTTCTCTGACTCCTCCCTGTGCACCACATACTCATGCTCTTCGTCCCATGTAGAGGGCCATCCTGCATGGCTGGCTCTGCCAGGCAGCATCCTTCCATACCCAGCTCAAATTCCACCTTCTCAGAAACGTCAGCCTTCCTATTTGGAGTCAGTCTCCCCACTCCTACATTCCCCATTACGTGGTTTGTACTTTCAGAAACACTTTCACAGACCACCTTGTGTTTTAGTGGGTGGTATCTATTTCTGATCTCTGATCTCCAGAAGGCAGGCATCTCTGAGCCTTTGGAGCCTAGCTCAGTGGCTGGCATTTATAGGCACTCTGTAAATGTGTGTTAAATGGAATTACTAAGAAGGTCTGAGGGGTTGGAAGGTTAACTACAGTTAACCCAAGGAATTAAACCAAGGGCCCCTGGAGACTGGTTTAGGAGCATATAGCTTTTAGGAGCAGCTAACAGCTTTTCCTAGGCTCTTTCTTTCTTTCTTTTTTTGTTTTTGCTGAGGAAGATTTGCCCTGAGCTAACATCTGTTGCCAATTTTTGTCTGTTTTTGCTTGTGGAAGATTAGTCCTGAGCTAACATCTGTGCCAGTCTTCCTCCGCTTCATATGTGGGTTGCTGCCACAGCATGGCTGACAGGTGGCGTAGGTCCATGCTGGGGATCCGAACCCATGAACCTGGGATGCCAAAGCAGAGCATGCTAAACTTAACTAGTATGCCGTGGGGCCAGCCTCCTAGGTCGTTCTTAATCCTGTTTCTCTAGAGGCAGAGGGAAAGGTGGTGTCTGTTTAAGAAGCTGGTGATGTTCCCAGTGAGATTAGGTCAGAATGCACCATCTCTTCTCCTGGCTCTCAAGTTTTAAAGTATTGACCCTCCTTCTATGGGAAAAGCTTAGCTTTTGACGATGAGGAAATGCTTTACACAATGACCTCTGAATTTCTGACTTTATGAACATTCTTGAAGAAGACTTTGCCGTTGCCCCTCTAACAACAGAGGTGGACCTGCCAAGGTGCTACGTTTGTGAAACTGAGTGAAATTCCAGCCTCATTTTGTGATTCCATCCTTTGAGAACAATCTGGGGTCAGGCAGTGCTCACACAATGTGCTCAATAGATCCACTTTCCACCATTGCTCTTGGGATCTTAACTCAATTGCTGCTGCAAAACACCTTTTCCTGACTTGCAGTTCAGATTCTATATGTACTGCTGAATGTTGCTTCCAGTGACTTGTGCACAGAGAAACTCTTTACGTTTTTTTATTTTTGTTTTTTGGGTGTTTTTTTTTTTTTGCTGTTGAGGAAGATTCAGCTTGAGCTAACATCTGCTGCCAATCTTCCTCTTTTTTTGCTTGAGGAAGGTTAGCCCTGAGCTAACATCTGTGCCAGTCTTATTCTATTTTCTATGTGGGTTGCCACCACAGCTTGGCTGACAAGTGGTGCAGGTCTGCGCCTGGGATCCAAACCCATGAACCTGGGCCACTGAAGCAGAGCATGCTGAACTTAACCACTGAGCCACGAGGCTGGCCTCAGAAACTCTTTATGTTTAACATGCTACAGACAGAGATTTTAGGTGGAAAGAAGATATGCATAATGCAGAGGAAAGAGAAAAAGGGCAACCCCAGGACACCTGGTTTCAGTCCTAAATGTGCCAGAGATATATTGTATGACATGGGGCCTTTGTTTCCAGATCTGTAAAATGGGGACACTAATAATTATTAGGAAGGGTCATTATGTAAGGTAACTGAGATTATTTAGGTACTGCATCTGGCAGAACACCTGACACTTTGCAACGAAGAGTATCCCTATGAAGTTGCATGGACTTGGTTATAAGCCCTGCTTCCAACAGCTGGTTGAATGGGAGGACGTACATAACTTCAGTGAGGCTGAGTTACTAAACTGGTCTGAATCCCTGTTTATGTGGATTTTATTTGGGATTAAATATACCTTGCACACTAAACTGTAAAGATTAGAGAATGTTTGTCGAGGGCCTAGCCTAGTGGTGTTTCTCAGCATCTGGCCTAGGACTGATACTCACACTACCCCAGCTTCTCTGGAGTGGTGATATGCTCTGGGGTGATGTGCCTCACAGGGGTTGACTGAAGTCCCCCTCCATGGCCATATTTCCTTCCTGGATCATGGGCACAAAACCTTTCTCTCCAGCAACCAGACCCATAGAATAGTAGTTATGGAGATGCTGATTTTAGAAGGATACACACCTTAGCATGTATGGAGAAGTGCAGCTGGTATAGTGGAGCATGTTCTAAGAGCTTTCATATGAAGAGCCATTGAAGAGCTGGCAGTATTTTACCCAGAGAAAGATGGATTTGGGGTGGGAGAGGAAGGTTGAGATTGATAATGGAGAGATAGTTAGTGCTTGTCCACGGTGGAGGTGAGCAGACCTAACCTAGGACAGTGGCAGGTGAGGATGGAGACGCGTGGCTGGAAGGAGGGGCTGGGCAGAAGAAGGGGGATGGGAACTAGGAGGCTTAAGGCAGAGGTGGAAGGTTCCGGTCAGAACATTGGGTGCAGAGGTTGGAGACACTATATGAACAACTAGGGTATAGCTGCAGTGCTTGGCAGGATAAGAAGAATAGGGGCTTTCTGTTGTCACCATCCCGCTGGTAAATGAAGGGATGCTCCTAGGTGTGTATGTATATCTTTGTGTGCATCTGTGTTTGTGCATGTGCACGCGTGCATGAGTGTGTGTTAGTAACAGGACCAAAGAGGTCGGGGACTTACCCAAGGCCATAAAGCTAGGAAACATCTTTCATTTGCTTAAAGTGCTGAGTTTAGTAATGACTGTGAGTGACAGAAATGGGCATGGGGAGCGAGTAGGGAAAGGGCCTCGGCCCCGTTTCCTGCTCTCTCCCAGGCGGGTAGTGAGTAGGAGTTTTAAGTTTCACTGTTTGATAGCATCACCTCCTCTGCTTTCCCAGAAATTATTCCTCGAAGTATGACTCGAATCGTTACTCTGTTGGGAGATGTCTCAGTTCAGAGCTGACTTTCTGCTCTGGTTGTTTACTAAAGAAATGGTGGCACTGGCTAGTCAGAGACGGCGTAATCAAGTGGAAAGAACAGGGCATTCAGGGTTAGGGGCCCCGGATCTGAGTCCTGACCCTGCTTTGAGAGACCTATGAGAACTGGGCAAGTGAAACTACTTCTTAGCGCCTCTGCTCTTCCTCCTGTAAACTGGGGGATAAGGATTCCTCCTTGATAATTTCTTGTGTCAGTTCTTTGCAGTGTTGGCCATAGTACAATAGAGATAAAGGGGTATCTGGACTTGGGTTTTGTTTCTACGTGCGTGAAGGAGTAGGGGGAGGGGGTGAATCAGTCAGCAGCTGTGGGTGTTGCCGATCTCTAATATTATGGTAATACCAGCATCTTCTTTTTTTAGGGGAGGTTCTTGGAACATTGTGATTAACAACTGTAGAATCTATTGACTACTTGGTTCTACCCTGCCCTGGGCAGACCACCAGTACCAGCATACCTCCCACCCCCTACCGGGCCCTGCCATGGGTTGAGGATCTCCTAGCTCCTGTGTTGTCTTGGGAGAATTTCTGAACTTCTAAGCCTTCATTTCTTCATCTGCAAAATGGGAATAATAATCAACTCACCTTTGCCTGCATTGTGAGGATTAGCTGAAGAAAGGGATATGAAGACCCTTTGTAAGCTCTAGTGAACTGTTCGTATTTTTGGAGCCCATTTTCTCTCTCTTCTCCCTTCTGCTAATGGCCAAGGAACATCCTTGGTCTTGAAAAGATGAACTGATTCAGAGGAAGAAATGAGGGCTAATAGAGGAAGGTGACTTCCAAAGGCCTAAGAGTGAATTGGAGTCTTGGGATCCATGCTCAGTTTTGTCACAACATGTCAAATTCCACCATTCAGTGCAAGTCTGATTTGTTCATACCTAAGACCTACCCAGGGGGAGATAGAAACTTCTAGAAGGGGCATCAGTTCTTTGAAGCCTTGAAGAGGGTGGGAGAAGTCTGGCGTGGCTGCTGCTGTGGGTGTTGAAGTTCCTCTTCACTGCTCCCCGTGTCCAGCAGTGACTAGTTACTTGAGTATTTGGGTTTTCGGTGAGTCAACAGGCCCGTGACCCAGAGGACTTGTGGTGTGCTTGGCAGCAGGCTAGGATTAGTCAGAAGGCAAAACTGCTTGTCCTGACCCCAGAACCCACGTACTGTGGATGGATGAGAAAGTCCTCTCTGATCTTCAGTTGCTCTATCTACGGCAACTTCTGGAGGATAGGATTTTCTATCTTACTGCTTCATGAGGTTCATATGGAAATCAAAGAAGAGAAGAATTTTTTTTGTAAATAATATTGCAATATGCAGATATCATTAGTTTTCGCTGCTTAAAACAGGTGACTGACTTCTCTTCTTTGCTCCCTCCCGAAGTAAATGTAGTGATACCAGAAAGGAAAACCAGTTAATTTCCTGAAGACAGTTGGTAAACAATCTAGTCTTTTTAAATTTGGTGTCTGAGGTCTCTGACTTTAATCCTGGATCATTTCAAATATATATTTGGGTAAGAAGGGATCATGTCATGTAAATCAAAGCACAAGTTCGAGAATCTCTGGTTCCCACTTGGCTTATATCTGCCTTGGCTTATGATATTCAATTCTGGGGCCTTGGCCTCATTTTTTATGTAACCTGCAGAGATTCGCTTCTCATAGAGACTCGATCCTTGGGCTCCAGAAGGTCCCTATTTAGGAAACTGAGGGCTGGCAAGGCCACATGTTGAAGAAATAGCAAAATGAAGACGAGAAGCCAGCTCTTTGGATCCTCGATTCTCTGCTCTTTCTGACACATCATTCTTGCCTCCTGTCAGGTGAAGAGAGAAGCCAGATGGTTTGACAAATGGTTCTTGTTGCTGTCAAATCTGCCTTCTCTTTCTGCTCAGACAGACAGTTCTTACCTTCCATTTTTTGGGGGATTAAATGGGGTGGGCAGAAAGGGAGGGAGGTGGATGAAGGAAGAAAAACATTTTATTGCCTGATTCTTTATGTGGCGGAGATGACCAACAGGCTCTTGTTTCTCCATCAAGAAGCAAAGCTAAAGGCAAAGAGTAATCGTCACCTTGAATTCAAAGCACATAGAGGCCTAGAAATGGCAGGCTGTATTAGGAGACAACATTGATTTCATATATATTCATCTTAAAAAACATGTTTAAGATGCCATATCCATAAATACTAATAAGGCTGTCTGATTCCAATTTTCAGGTGAGATTAGCATTTTATTGAGTATTTTATCTGTCAGATTCAATACTCGATGTACCATCCTCCCAGGCTTATTAGCATAATTGCTGTGCTTAAGCAACAATAAAAAATTCAGCAGTAAAATAGCAGTTAGTGCAGGCAATTTGTTATCAAAAGCTTTTACTTAAGGACAGCTCCAGCCTGCATTTATTAGCAAGTTAGGGTTATAATTTATTTTTATTTGGAAAAACAAAACGGGGGGGAAAAAGATTTTGCTCTTTTGTTTTGGAAATAATAGAGAAATTAAAAAGCATTGCCTCTCTGGAAAATTGTCCGCGTCTCTTCTTCCTTTGCCGAGAGCAGCCTGTGAGAGGAACAGACTCTGCTTTTGAGGCACCATGGCTCAGAAAAAGTCGCCATCCTTGGCATTGGAATAAATGATAGTAATGCCCAGTTGTGTTTGTACAGGTGTTTCCAAACACTTTCACGTCTCTTTTGTTGCTTAACCAGTCCCGTGAGGATTGAGAATAGAAGAGTGAGTTGAAGTGACTTGTTCTGGATGAGGCAGTTGAGTGGCAGAGCTGAGCTACAAGACCTGGTCTTCCAGCCCCCAGGCCCATCTAAGAATTGGACCCTTCACTTCCTTGTCCAGAAATCCTTGTGTGGGCACTGTTTCTCTTGCCCTATGGTGGATGGTTTTCATTTTAGCTCTTACCATATATATGTGTGTGCACGCGCACACACACATCTATATGCACACAAATACATGTATATTTTTTCCCCTCAAATTTAATGATTTACTCTTCGCAACTGTTTTTTCCTTGATGTCATGGTTGAAGCAATTCTGACATATGAATTTTCTCTTGATATCAAATGTCTTCCATTTCTTGCATTTACAATCTCTCTGTCTCTCTCTAGCTACTGACTGACTCAGGAAAGACTCGTGATTACCATCTGTGAAGGACCCAGTGCAAAATAAATGATTTTATGAGAACGTGGCAGCCTTTGTAGAGAAGACAGATAAGATTTAAAAATGTAGAGATTGGGAAATCATTTTTCTTCTTTATTTCTTGAGAAATGTATCAAGGAATAAATAAGAACATTAAATGGAGGCTTCTTAGTGTGTTTTAGGCTTCAATTATGGGTAATAATTTTCAAATTGAAGATAAAATTTTTGGTGAAAATGGACAACTGAAGCTGCCAGACTTTCAGAGAATTTGTCTTAGTGTCTTGAATTTTCTTTCCTCAGTAAATTCAGAGAAAGATCATATAATCATTAACTCTGAACATCCCTAATATGCAAGATACTGTGCTGGCCACTGAGGGGTTTACAGACTAGATCAGACAGGGCCATGAGACTCGAGATGTGTTTAGACTATGAAAGAGGATATTCACAATAAATGAATATCGTTTTGGTTTTTGAGCAGCTATTCTGTGACAGGAACTCTAATAGGAATTTTTCTTACATTATGCCATTTAATCTTAATGTTTCACCCAGTTATTTATTGAATTAATTTTTATTGTGTACTTATTGTGTACCGGTCACTGTTGTAGTGTTTTACATGCATCATCTCATTTAATTTTTATAACAATCCTCTGACATAGTGGCAGGTACTGTTATTGTTCTCATTGGTTATACAGAGAAACTGAGGCACAGAGGGGCTGAGGGGTGGGACCTCTTTGGTCTCCCCGTCTCCTAAACACATGTTCTTTCCACTGCACCACTTGGCAAAAAATGAATGAATATGTAGATAGGTAGACAGTGCTAATGAGGAGTAGAGAACTGCGTAGTTTATTGATGTCAGAGCTGGTGTAGAATCTGGATGTTTACAAAGAGCACTAAACTTGAAATTAGACAGAGGTTCAAATCCTAGTCTGCTTCTTAGTGTTTGTAAACACCTCGGTTAAATTATGTCTTAGAGTCTCAGTGTCTTCCCTTAATCAGGGACAATGAAACCTCTCTTCCAGTGTTAATGTGAGAGTAAACTGGGAAGTGTATGTGAGGGTCTCCACAGGTTCCTGGTTTAATGTGGGTGTTCAGCTGGTGTCAGGAGTCCCACGAACAGGCAGTTTTACGAACTGGTTAGAACATCTGTTCCACCACGTGACATTGTATGACCTTAGGCAAACAACTTCATCTTTTGTGCCTCAATTTCCTCATCTATGAAATGGACTTACCTCATAGGGTTGTTTTGGGAGTTCAGTAAAATATGTGAAACACGTAGAACAGTGCCTGGCACAGCAAACCCTATATGTGTTTAGCTTTTATTATTCTGTCATACTTCAGTGATGAAGGACAGGTACAAAGTGAACTGTTTAGGACTGTTTCAGGACCTTGGCCTATCACTCAAGGACATTGAACCAGTTTAGCCTTGGAGGCAGGAGTTGCATTTGTATAGCCAGCCATGACCTTGGAAAAGTTCTTGACTTCTCTGTCCTTGACCTTTGCTTATCTGTACGTGGTAGCTGAGAGAGTTAACTTCAGAGGATAGAGTGTGTGGGGAGTGGAATGCGTCCACATCCTTGATAAGTGGCTTAGTGCAGAGTTGCCATGTGGCCACTGAGGGTCAGTTTGCCAGTCAAAGATGGCCTGTGGGATGGTATTTTTTCTATGTCATCCAGGCAGGTTCTGTCTTCCCTCAGTCCGCCCGAGCCTGGCTCCTGTCCTCAGAGCTGCTCCCATTTTCCTCCTCACTAGAAGGCATGATATACTGGGGCCACCTCTTCCTCTGACCATTTCTCTGGCACCAGAGGGAGGTGGGTGGGAATTGTGGCGTACCATCTTTTGAAAGGTGATTCAAAATGTAAGAATACACTGAAAGACATTTAATTATAAAGTTGTGCTGCTGAGGATAGCTCAAAGATGGAAGAGTCTTCATGATCTTGTGCTTTCTTGGGCTTATTGTCCTAAACAATAATTATCTTTACAAAGCTTGTGTGTGTGTGTGTGTGTGTGTGTGTGTGTGTGTGTGTGTGTGTGAGTGAGTGAGAGAGAGAGAGAGAGAAGCTTCCTGGAATCAGTAGTGTTTATTTTGGGGGTGTTTCTTTAGCTTATTCAGAATAGAAACAGAAAGGGAAAGTGTTGTTCATGTCATTTAAAAATGTCTTTATAGGAAAGGACATTAAGATAATACGTTACATTGTATATGGGGCTTTGTGGTTTTCAAAGCACTTAAATACACATTTTCTTATGTGCATCTTATAGCATCCTATGAGGCAGGCAAGACAGAACTTATTATTATTTCCCTTTTAGAGATGATGTAACTGAGGTGCAGAGAGATGAAGCGAGTTTTCTTAAAGCGGTGATGGATGCAAACCATTTAACTCTGGTTCTCTGCTTTAACACCCTGATTTGGGTGTAATGAGGTCATTCTTACCAAGTGCTACCCAGGCTATATAGAGTTGTAATAAATCTAAAAAATGCTTGCCTTTATTTTCCTTTATTCAAATCATAAAAGTTAATTATGATTTGATATTAACTTGTTTCTCCCCAAGTATAAACAGCAATGAATTTCTAGGACTTTCTGTTAATCCAGCGTGTGTTTTTCTAAAATTAAGAGTCAAGTATTTCCTGAAACTTGTTTTAATGAACAAGAGTAGTAAAGGGAAAATTCCTTTTTTTGCATGAGGTAATTGGGAAACAGGGTGTGCAAACTTGCTATAGGAATTTAAAGGAGAACACTTGTCCTGATGTACAAACTGGATGAGTATATTACAGAGGGTTTCATGCCGGCGGAAATTTTAAGTGGAAGAAGTTCTCATTAAGCGTAGCAATTGTTTTTAGTTTGCATGAAAACTTAATCTTTTCCGGGAGTTGGAGCCAAGCGGGGTATACATCTCTACACTTCATAAAACAGAAGCAGGAACTGGACTTCTAGTTTTGACTGCCAGTTGCCTTTGTCTGGAAGCTCAGGTGTGTCCTCAGAATCCAGAACAGAGGAATGGAAGATGCTCTTGCGCTTCCTAATGACCAGGAGGCTGCACTGTGCTTGCTTAGCGGGTGGGAAGGACTGAGTTCTCTTTGGCAAACGTCTTTGAGTCCCTCAGACACATGGCACCAAGTAAGCCCAGTGCTGTATTTTTAGCCTCGTGTACTGGAGTATGGGTTAGATTGCATGGATTTTGGAAGCTTATTTCTTTCCTTCACGCTACATGATTTCTTAGGTGGCAACTTCTGAGTGAATTGCCATCTTCCTGACATTGTCTTGAAAAGCCGTCTTTAGAAGGAGACAAAAAGTGTTTCAGTTTGGACAGATGACTCCCTTGACTTTCCATCTTTGATGTTTTCCTAAGTCTACATTATGTGGTAATGTTACCTATGTGGGTGCTGAAACTGGCTCTGACTTATGCCCCAGATAGAGATCAGCATGCAGTTTTTCAGGACATACCTAGCTCTGAATTTTCTATCTCCATGAAAATCTATGTACCATCTATGTTTGTCATGTAATAATTAGTTGCAACTCTACAAACAATGTTAGAAATGAAATCACTAGTGTGACAGATGAGATGTAGCAACCTGAAGATTCCTGTCTCTGAGTTCCTCTCAAGCCCTAATTCTATTTAATCTGGCATTGATTTGTCCTGTGTGCGTTAGTTTGGTCTCTTCTGCTAGAGTTTGAACTCCTGGAGGGCAGGAATCCTATCTTATTAATCACCATGATGGTGACTGACACATAATAGGTGCTTATTACTAAGTAGTTGGGTCATATGTTAAGAAGCTGAAAAAGATGGTTTTCCTTTTGGTTCCTTTTCGCAACCAAAGAGATGGTTGCGAGTGTTGCTCCTTCAGTGCACTCCAAGCTATGCTGGGCACCTTGGAGAAGTCAGAGATGCAGACACCAGGGCTCCTTCTTAGCGAATCACAGTCTAGCTATGTTATGTCATTGAGAGTGCTTTGTAAAGTGTGAAACGATCTCAGATGGGTCATCCTGATGAGTGTTAAGTTTAGAATGGCTTAGGCTACAAGGCTCTGCCACCTCCTCCCACATTTGAGAGATCCCTAACACAGCCTCACTTTCTTCATATGTGTTACTGGATAATCATGAATGGATCATTGAGGGGATAAGCAAACTTGCTGTCAAACTGAGTGCTAAGTAATTTGCTATTCTTTGGTAGATGGGGGTCTGTTTTATTTTAAAAAGGTAGATTGCTGAATGGATAAGTAGAATGTGATGTATCTAAAAAATGGAATATTATTCAGCAATAAAAAAGGAATAAAGCACTGATATATGCTACAACATGAATGAATCTTGAAAACATTACGGCAAGTGAAAGAAGCCAGTCACAAAATACCTCATATTATATGATTCCATTTATATGAAAAGTCCATAATAGGCAAATTCATAGAGTCTGTAGAGACAAAAAGTAGCTTAGTGGTTGCTGGCAGGGATGGGAGAGGGGATAAGGAGTGACTGCTAATGGGTATGGGTTTCTTTTTGGGGCTCTGAAAATGTTCTTAAATTAGATTGTGGCCATGGTTGCATAACTCTGTGAATATACTAAAAACTGAATTGTAGACTTTTAAGTGGGTGAATTGTGTGGTGTGTGAATTATATCTCAATAAAGCTGTTTAAAAAGAAAAAGGAAAATTGCCTTTCAATCTACAGTCTCTGAGGGTTATTTCAGCAAATCAAATTGTGTATAGTGCCAAGTTTTTAACTCATCTTGATTTGTTTTGGGCCAAGAAGTCATGCATACTTAACAGTGATGACCACACCTAAGGAAACCCAATTTTCCTTTGCCTTAAGCAACCAGAGCTACCAAACTTGAAATCTCTTTCCTCCCTACTTCATGCACTATCTTTTCAGAAGCTTTAAAATTTTTTACTTCCAGAATGTTGATTAGTGAGATATCCGATAAGAAATAACAGGGTACTGACAGCCCTGATTGTATAAATAGGCGTTTGGGATTGTGTTCATGGTTTGCTTGTCAGTACAAGAGAAATGTGTGATTATATTGAATGATGGTTAATTTCCTTATCCACCTATTTTAAAAATAAAGATGTATGACTGGAACAAGGTGCCCAGAGAAGAAGGGAACCTTGCTGCTTTGGTAATGAACCCCGGAAAGGAACAAGTTCCTATTTAGGAGTTGGCATTGGAGTCCTGGCTGATTTCTGGTTATAGCTGATCAGTTAGGGAACTGTGGCTAGTGCCTCACAAAGGATTTTTATGTCTTTTGTTTTGTGTTTATCTGGACAGCTTTTTCCCTTCCTCCTTCAAGATCATTGTCCCACTCTTTCTGACTAACTTACTATGTCAACAGTTAGAAGAACAGCCAGTGGATTGTGTAGAGTTGGGAGGAAAGTTGCGCTTTCTAGCTTTATATGTGAATAGTTCATACACAAACTCTTCGCTTTGATTAAGTATCCGGTGAAACCAATTCACATGAACTCCAATTAAACTTTAATGAACAAGTGGGTGTATTAATATCAGCTGAGTAATGCAGGCAGCACGGATTCCAGTAAGTGACTCACTTCTCTGAGCAGCTCATTCCCCATGCACGGTTAGAGTTACTAGAAAGCTTCCAGCTATATTCGAGTGGATCTGGTCTGGGCCTTGTAATTCTAGCGATCCTTGGGGCTTGTTATTCATCTAGTGACATAACCACAGTTACCCAGACCTCTGTTTTCAGAGGAAGGATTAGTGATGGGGAGACATTCATATTGAGCAATTAGGCCCTTCATGGAGCAGTGACCATATGGACTTTTATTTTCTCCATCTTCCTTTTTATTTTTATAGCGAGAATTCTTTTTCTTCTTCAACCCAGGGGCAGTGTAGGTAAAGTCAAGGCAGTGAAGGTGGAACCCTCAGTTTTGAACTGAACTTAGCCCCCCTGAGTCACTTCTCATCCCTGTCTGCTGTTCTGCCTCGAGTCTACAAGCCTCTCCATAGTTACCCCACAGACAGCAAGATGTGCTAGGAATGGTGAGCTTTCTTGATCACAGACCCTGTTCCTTCTAGAGAATGATAACTATACTTACTTCCTAGGGAAGATTCAACAAGATCGTGAATATAATGCTCTTAGTTTCATTATGCCTTAGGTGCATAATAAGTTCTCAAGGAAATGTTAGTTAACTTGTGCCACTGGAGGAGGGCCAGGGAGGAGGACATGGAGATAAATGGAGCTCAGTCCTTGACAAGGAAGGAACTTAGACTCTCCTAGAGATTTGACTTATACTTAAAAACATCTGTAATTACAGATTGTAAAAGACCAAAAGCTTGGGAGAGATAATAAGCAGTGAAGATTCAGGGAATGGAGAGATCCTTGAGGTTGGCTGCTTCTGAGAAGGCTGGGTGATCTTGGCCTGGGGGTCAAGGTAGGGCAAGGTAAGGGTTTGGGAAGGTGATTTGAGGATGAACGAAGAGCATAAACAAAGGCAGAGGCCCTGTTGTACCCAGGTGCAAGGTAGGGTCCATTCAGCGTGGTTAGAGTAGACGATATGTCGGGGCTTGAGGGGACTAATTAAGATTGAAATTAGCCTCTGCCTTGGGCCCCACGCCCCCGTGCCAGCTCCGTTCGCTGTTCTGCCTCCTCTTCTTTTGCACTCATCTAGAAACCAGTTGAAAGTAATGCAGCAGACAGGCAGCTGGGGAGATAAGACTTAGGTTGTAGAATTGGCTTTAGGTCAGTTGGCTCAGTGGGCTTGCTAACAGAGCATACCTGAATCAAAGTTTCTCTCTTCCTCTCAGATACCTCCTCTATTTGACAGCTCCCCCTTAGGGAACTGTGCCTGTGAAACTCCTTACCTTGAGCAACAGGGAGTGTATGCTTCCAGCAGTCAGGTAAATACCAAGACAGCGAGGAATGGGCTATGATGCATGTGCCCAGTTCCTTTTCCAAATTCAATAACTGAGTAACTCACCCACTCATCACCTGTGGACAAAGAGGGTGGAGGGAGGCCACCGTGAGAAGGCAAAAAAGCAAGATAGAAAGGAGATTTTCTGTGGCTGCCAGGCTCCTCGCCCCCATCTCTTACCCAAATCTCAATGTAATGCCTTTAGGGAAAAAATGGGAGGCTGGAAGGTAGGACAGGGCCAAATTGTGGAAGCGAGGGACAGTATTTTGAGCAGAGAATGATGTAATTCAAACACACTTAGACAACTCAAACTGGCATACATGGGTCTTGTGTAAGGCTGTTAAGGTTGGTGGTGCAAGACTCAGCCCCTATTTCGGAAATAACAACCACCCCTCAGTGTTAAACTTCAGACATTGTATGTGAGTATAAGACTCTGGTTCGCTCCCAGACATCTTTTTAGAGAATGTCATAAGATAAAGAAATGCACAGGGTAAAGGCATAAATTCTGTATTAATAACTGAGGTGGGAGAATCCAGTTGAATAAATAAATTCTATTTTTGGAATTTTGGATAAAGCAGAAGGGATTCTTGCAAATTGGGAAATAAATCGATTGATCATGCAAATCAGGAACTATATGTTGCTTAGAGAAAACAAAGGAAAGTAAATTACGTTTTAAAAATGTAAGCCAACAGTTTATTTAGCAATTACAGCCAGGTGTTGCATTATTTAACAACTACCCAGGGCAGTATTTCTTTTTGTATACTGCTGAGAAAAGTCTGTTATTCCCATTTTATAGATGAAGAAACAATAGACAAATATAAAGGTCATTATCCAAGGACCCTTGGACTAGGTTTTATTAGCCAGTTTAATCCTTTGTTTTATATTGGGGATTTCACATTGAAGTGAAATAATAGGATTTGTTTATAGAGATTCACAAGACAACTGAATTGGCCTTGGTTTTGACATTCAAAGGAATCAGGAGGTATAATTAGCTAAGGTCTCTACCTTGTTTTGGCTGAAGAGATTTGTCATAGAAATTTAGTAGCCATGATGGATTATACATCCTTGATCTGGGGACCTGTGACACATTCTTCTAATTCAAGGTTTCTCTGGAGCCTGATGTTGCTTCAACAATATTTAAAGCAAAATGTAGAGGATATGCTCATCTACTTCCCCTCTGTCATCTTTTTCAAGGTAATAAACTGAATATATTATGTAGTTTGATTAATTAGCCTTCCTAAGGTGAGTACCTCTTGCAAACCCATCCCTGCAAACCTGCCCCAATTTCCCGATTTCCCTTACTCCGGAGCTCCTAAGTGGATTCTCCTTTCTGGAAAACTTTGACATCATACTGCTCTTCTCTTGGGGGCAGCTTTCTGTCGCCTTGAGGACACTTCTCTGTTATCCAGTTGCTCTCTGGTCCTCCTTTTCTCCATTTGTCCACAATGAACATAGGTTACTTACTGGTCACTTGATCTTCCTGGGGTCACTAGCTTGGGTACTCCATTGCTTTTCTTACCTTTGGTTTGCTTGAATACCTGTGTTGATGATTGCTTCGTACAACGAGAGTTCTCACCTGAGTTTGAGGATCAGCTTCGCTTGGGGAAGTTTTACAAGAACTCAGATTTTCTGTCTGCATCCCTAAATCTTTGGGTGTGGGCCTGCACCTTTGCTTCTTGAAAACCTTGTCAGGTAATTCCTCTGGGCACCTCTGCTTAAAATCTACTGTTACCAGTTTACTTATGGTGTGCAGTACTTAGAGCAAAAGCTTTTTAAAAGACATTTAATCCATTGGTTTCAGGATGAGAAAGACACACTCAGGGCGAGAAAACAGAGTGAGAAGATCTCACAAAGGGTGTGGTCTCAGCTGGAGAGGAAGCTGGATGGTGCCACAAGGGAACAAAGGCTCAATGTGCTGACCATCTGCTTCTTTTATACCTCAGGCTCATTCTCATGATGAGTATTTATCCTGCCCAGCCACACTCTTGTTCCTGTATGTATATGCTATGGGTTCTGTTCTAGAAGTTTCTACAGGAGGGGGATTGAGGGCAGGAATTTTTAGCTCACCCCTGCTAAAGGTAAGGCCAATCATGAGACTCTATCATTCTCTGGGTTCCAACCTTTCCACAAAGACTCAACTTCTCTTCTTGCCCCCAAGCCCTAAGCAGACCCAGCCTTTTTCTATACATATTCTCTACGTAATTAATCTGTCTTATACCTTTACTAATGCACCAGATTTGTCAGAATTAGTTAACTCTTTAGTAAAAAATGTGGAATAGACAAACTGTGGTTTGCTCACTGGTGGAGGTGTAATGGAGGCCAGTGTTCCTTCAACCTGCATCACCTTCTCCCTGGGCTTTTTGAGTGTACTATGTGGAATCAGTGTTTGTCATATCTTCCCTATTTTAAAACTGCAGAATTGATCTTACCACCTTACTGGGGAACCCATCGTCAGTAAATTCTAATGGAAAAACCTGTCTGATGAATAGGGCAGGAAGGCGTCACAGCCGTACCCGTGAGTCATCCCAAGACCAGCTAGATTTGAGCTGTGATCCTTCTGCGACGCTGACTCTAAACCTCCCTCAGTGTTCTGTCGTGTTAAGCAGCTTTCAAATCTTTGTCTCTGATTTCCTTATCTAGGTCAGACTGTCTTTTTAAAAATTGTACCTGGACACCCCTTTAATAGATTGGACTGGTCCCGTTAGGATAATTGGCTTTATACGTTTATGAAAATAGCAGCAGTGGGAAGTTTTGTGGTTCCTGAACAGAGACTCCCCCTCCCAGTGTGGGGTGAAGCGTTGAGGGGCCCAGGCAGGCTTATTTGGGTAGTGTTGTTTGTTTTAAAGTAGGATATTGGTACTTTGGGGTGAGAGGAAAGCAAAACAGTTTTGGAGCCCCTTTAGAAAAAAATAGCAAAAAGCAAAACTTTTCCTGAGATAAATGAATAGAAACTGTAAACAAGGCAATAGGACACCAGGAAACCATGAGTCAGTCTGCTCTGTCCCATTTTGCTGTATGAGGTTGACTGCTTGGCTGTAGGTGGGGATCCTTGAACTCAACTCTCCAAATTGTTGAAAGGATCAAATGAGTTAATGCCAATGAAAACACTCTGTAAATGGAAAACAAACAAACAGATAAACTCTTCCTATTTGTTACCTTAGCACAGGTGCTGGTATTTTTCTTAAAACAAAATAAACCTTTCTTTTTCAATTATAAAAGTTATATATACTCATTTTAGAAAGTTAAAATGCACAAAAGTACAAAGAAGAAAATTAAAACACCCACAACCCATCATCCAGAGATAACCACTGTTCTATTTTACACATATAACCGCTCCATTCTTTTTTTTAAAGGGGGAGTCGTGTTCTACATATTTAGTTTTATATGTTTTCTTTATATAATATTATATTGTAAACACTTCCCATGTCATTAAACATTCGTCAAAAGTATACATTTTAATCACTGCGTAATATGCATTATGTGAATGATGTATTTGCATGTATTGTGATATATTTGACCATTGTTTCCATTATTAAGTGCTGACTGTTTATCAAGAAGGGAACTTGCTTTAAAACAAGACCGGGACATTTGACACTGCTTTTACAGAAGAGGAATTTAATGTGTTTTGTTTCATCATAAATTAATATATATTAGGCTGGAGATCTTTTAGTTAAGATCTGAGTCAAGGTAAAATTCGACCTGTAGAATTTTTAATTTCGAGAAAATTCTGACTATAACAAAGTCTGTTAGGCCATGTTCTCTTAATTAACATAACATTAATTAGAGAAATATTGAAAAATATTACGGTTAGTCTCATGAATGTACTGCATTAGATAAGTTGCCTTATGCCTTCTGAAAGACTTTTCATTTTCTCTTATAGGAGGATGCAGTAAATTTGTTTTGCCCAAAGCGTTCATTTTCTGTTGCTGGGCATATACATATTACTATAGTTACCACATTTTGGGATGTGATGACATAATGATGAAGAGAGACCTTTGGATATTTTTTTAAATGGAGATTTAAGGAGTAACAGGCTAGGAGAGGGAATTGTGCTAGTATTTCAGTCCTGAGAATGAGCTTTTTGTCATGGATTTACCTCTTTGCCTCTCTTTATGCATTTATTTGTGTCTGCTTAGCATCTTGTCATCCCCCTGAGTTCCGTCCCTCTATTTGTCCGTATGCCAACCCATCCATCCAATCGTCTGTCCTCTGGCCGTCCTTAACTACCTCTCTCATTTATCTCTCTCCATCATCTTCTGTCACTCATATCCATCTATTTGCCCATCCATATCTATCTGTAAAGTGAATGGAGACTACTTTGATGGGAACATATGAATTTTTTTGTTGCCTTTTACAAAGGAGATTGCAGCAGCCAAGGGCCTTAGAAGCAGAAAGTGAAAATGACTAGAACGTGACCACTTTTGTTTCACTTCAAAGTCAGGAGGGATATTCAGAACCCACCTGGTTACCCATTCTATGATGCTCATTGGGATGTTCTTAATATAATGCCTTTTGGGGAATATTGTTTCAACTAATATTTGGCTAGAAATCAGTCACCCAGAGGTAGAATAAACAAGAACTATTGTTTGTATGTAGCTTCTGAGTAGTAAATTCAGAAGGGAAAAGAATTTTCTTGAGTTTGGACTAAGAAAGTCAAAGAAGTACAAATGCCATCTCTCCAAATTTATTAACTTCAAAAAAGTATGTTTTGACATTTTCAGAGAGTTTAGGTATATCACACAAAGGTATTTTTGAGGTGTGGGGACCTGTGTTGTACTTTTATTGGACAAAATGGAAGGAGAGGAACCAACTGTTATTGAAAACCTATTTTCTTCTGATTCTGAGAAAGCTGCTTTATGCTTACTATTTTATTTAATTCTCACATCGGCCCTGGGATGTAATTTGTATTATTCCCATTCTGTAGATAAAAGGCAGAGACTCAAAGAGGCTAAATGATTTGCCCAAGTTTACATGGTTAACGAGCAGCACAGCTTTCGTGGAATCAAGACTTGATTCTAAAACTGTTACTCTTTGCTGTAAACCATACAGACACTGTGCAGAAAACCTGTAAGATCTTAGCTGTATATCAGCTCGCCACTTTAAATTTTACAGTAACTCAGCCTCTGAAAAGGATGCTGCAAATAGCAGTTTTCACTTCTTGTCTTGAAAGATGAGCGGGTTATCATGTAGATGTGATAAAGAAGACAGTTCTTAGGATATGGATATAAGCTTGAATCTATAAACTTGACTTTGGTATTTGATGGAATGGGGTTTTCCTCATGTGCAGCTGTGTGTTTGTGTTTGACTTAACCCGAGTCTCATTAGTCAGCTTGATACAAAAGACACAAAGGTCCGGTCCGCAAGAGGCATCTAATGAAGGCAGACAAACGCATGAAATACAATAACAACTCCCCCCAAGTGTTTGTAAGCTCTAGAAAGCCAGAAAAGATAGCTGTTGTAATCTATTTTGCCAGGCCAGCTATTATAATCACAAATGAGCCTGAAATAGTAATGGCTTTTGAAGACACAGCAAATTTATTTAGTTCTTAACTTTTCCATAGATTTGAAAGCCCCCCTCTCCCCCCCGCCCTTTATATCACGCTAAACTGTAGCGTTGCTAATCATCTTCTACCTGAGTGGAAATTAGTTTTGGCATAATTAAGAATAAAGATGGACACTGGGTAAAGGAGGTTCTGCCATGGGACCTGCCTTGTATGAACTTATTCTCACTTTCTATCTTTATTTTATTCTCTAAACATTTATTAATTGCCTACTGCCCAACAGGCACTGTGCTATGTGGGAAGAATATGCTAGAATGGAGGTCAGCAAACTTTTCTGTAAAGGGACAGATGGTAAATATTTTAGCCTTTGTGGTCCATATGGTCTCTGTTGTAGCTACTCATTCTCCTGTTAGACAATACCTAAAATATTCAACTCTGCCATAGACAATATGTAAACAATTGAGTATGTCTGTGTTTCAATAAAATTTTTTGCTATAACATGGAGTGAGTCAGATTTGGTCTGTGGGCCACAGGTTGCACACTTGTACTAAAACATCCATGACAATAGTGAACTTTGTCTTGTTTGTTGCTATGTCTGCAATGCTCAGAGCAGTGCCTGGCCATATGGTAGATGCTCAATAATTATTTGACGAATGAGTGAACTAGTGAAGGAATGAATGAATGAGACTTCTTCCCTGATCTTTAAGAATTCATAATTCAGTAGGGGGATAAAAAGCATGTGTATGAGAGTGTGGAGAAGAGTGGAATCAGGTGGTCTATTAACTGGATCCTGAATGATAGATAAGTATATGTCACCAGCCAGGGATGGGAGAAGGACACTGCAGAAACACACAAAAGGGACAAGAAGCAGCACATTTGTAGTGAATAATGAGTAGGATTTCCCTTACTTGCCTGATTATCAAAATTGCTTTTTATTGATAATACAGATTCCCTTTACCCTCCCTGGAGATTCTGATTTTCAGGCAAGTTTGGCCAATACTTGTTTATAAAATAAAGATTTGAAAGGAAGTAGTAGTGGGAAATGACACTGAAAGGTATACTGGGGTCATTTCTGATGGGAAATAAAGTTCTTACCTTTCCTACTAACAGAACCAGTATTGACTGATGGCAGCTGGACCCAGAATTACCTTGTGCCTTCTGTGCCGTAGAATAGAGGGGGACCTGGTGGAAATCCACCCTACTTAACTGCCTGCCTTCGTAGATCCCCTGTTGATCTTGGAGGAATACTCCAGCCTTTATGATGAAGTGGCATGTAATTTAGTCAGTTGTGTAAATTACAATGAAAATATCAAGTTCTGTGTAGCTACTAGATTTATTGCTTTTGAATCTCTTGGTTGGTAAACGTTTAAGAGGGCAAATGGATTCAAACAACACAGGAGAAAACTTGCTTTATCCTGCTGTAACGCCACTTCAGAAGGCAGTTTAATTTAATGCCCAGAATTGTAGACTGTGACCATTGGGAGGGCTGTGTGTCGCCTTTTTCATGACAGGGGAAACTGGAAGTCTAAAACGTAGGCAATCTCTTGCTCAAGTTCTGTCACCAAATTATTGGCAGAACCAGAAATAGAATGCAAACGCCAAGTTATGCAATTTAGTTTTCTTTTCATAGCGCTATGCCATATTTATCAATAAAGTTCCTAATTTACATAATTGCTCTCCCCCTTGAATCTCATAGCCTTTTGCTCACACCTCTTCTATGCTGCTTGTCACAAAGTTACATCTTAATGTCATCTCCTGGACCAGTATCCCACTGTTATCCCAAATAAAGACTGAGCTCTGTTTCCCTGGAGAGCTTAACATATTTCCTGGCACTTAGCATGTATTCAGCAAATAATTGTAGACTTGAAATATCTTGAGCATCTTTTCTTTTCTTGTGTGTTTTGACTCAAGTTTCTTTGCAGTTATCTTGTCAGAAAAGTCAAGCTCTTCCAGAAGTGCTAAAATACAAAGATACTTTCTCTTAAACTACCTTAATAAAAACACAAAGTTGAATTCCCTGTTATAGCTAAGACCTTTCTTAACAGCTCTTTTGATAGTTAAATGTCAGCAACTTCAAAAAAGAAATGTCAGTAAATTATCAGAGAAAGAAATTGCATATTTATTTGGTAGATGTATTTTAATTGACCACTTAAAATAAAGATTACAGCAGAATCTTGAGAAATTTCATATCTTGCACATTTCTCTCAACTGCCAGAATTTTTTTTGTTTCTATCTCTTAGGAGACTTAATTTTTGTCTCTTCTGCGTTCTGGTTATATACGTACATTTGTCTCTTCCAGTCAGTGGTGAGCATCTTGAAATCAAAGCACTTAAAAAAATTAATCTCTGCATCTCCACAAAGCCTAGCTTTGTAGGTACTAATACTAAATATACATTTACTTAAAGAAACGTAGTTAGAAAGTGGTCAATCTTATCTTCAGTTATTCGCTTAATTCACTCTTATTTTGCATCTGACTTTGTGCCGTGCTTTGTGTTTAACACTCTTGGTAGGGCTGGATTGGGGCAGGTGTTTAAAAGGGAAGAAAACATAGTTGCCTCTTTCAGGAAACTGTAGTTTGGTGGGGATGTTGACACATAGCACATAAATATAATGTGATAAAGAAATCTGAGATAGGTACAAATAAGCTGTATAGAATCTGGAGGCAGGTTTGTTCTGACAAGCTGAATTAAGGGAGGCGTCAGCAAAGAAACAATGTTTGAGATGAACCTGAATGTGTCTTGTTCTTCCATTTTGGTTATTGGTTTTGATCGTGGTCAACACAACACACACAAACACACACACATACAAAGTGATAGTTTTTTCTTTTTGCCATCTGTTTGGCTGTAGATTTAAGAGTAGAACTATGTTTGTGTGGGACAAAAGGAAGAGAGGAGCAGGTTTCATGGTGTAATCTGCAGGTTTCTCAACGTCTCAAGTTATGGGGATGTTCTTCGTCATCAGTGACATAAACAGCAAGTATATTGGTCAGAGAGAGATATAGTATACTGTTCTGAACTAATGGTGTTCTTTCCAAGAATTTTCCCATCTAATTGTTGCTCTTCTCAATAGTTAAATTACATGAAATTGCTCCCTGGGTGGAGGAAGCATAGTATGGTGGAAGAAGTTTCAACTTTGACGTCAGCCAGTTCTGGTTCCATACCGAACTTTGCCATTTATTATTTACGTGACCCAAGACTGTTACTTATCCTTTCCAAGGTTCAGTTTCCTCATCCTTGAAAATGATGATAATGGAAACTACCCAACAGAGTTGTGGGATTAAAGGAGCTAATGTTTGCCAAGATCCTATTTCAGTGCCCAGGACACGATAGGTCATACGCCTACAGGGCCAGGTAAGTTATATAAAAGAGTGAGCAGGTGACATATTAGTTTTATGCTATTGACACAGACACACTGCCTTTGCACAATTAATATAAAGAGATATTCTTGACTTCTGCAGAGAAATCCTTCCAGGCTTGTTTCTTGAAACACAAAAAGCCCTTTCTCTAGCTTCCCCTTTCCCACTTTAGAGTCTTGGGTACAAGAAGTATTTTGTCTTCCTCTTTAGGGAAGACAACAGCGCGAGTATGCTGATGAAATGCTACTGGTTGCTGGCCACAGTCTGAGCATACTTTGGGGACAGAGTTGTAGGGCATGGTTGAGGACGTGGAGAGCTTGAGAGGGCTTTCTCTGAAGAAGGTGGCAGCTGCCTGGCACTAATCAGTTTTGCCACGTGGGAATGCATTGTCAGGTTTTTATATGAAATCTTTAGGCTTTGAAATGTTGGCAACTCACTCAAATATTTTAAAAACACTGTAAGAGATATTTCCTCATGGAAGGAGAAAAATGTAATTTATGATCTGACTCAATAATGTCAACTTTGGCTCAAAACAACAACAAAGTGCTTTCAAAGTCCACACTGTACATGGCAAAGAGAACTCATCTAACAAGGAGATTTGATCTGCAGCCCTCCAGTTTGCATCTTCTGTGCATATATATTTTTTTTTTAGGAAGATTACCCCTGAGCTAACATCTGCTATCAATCCTCCTCTTTTTGCTGAGGAATAGTAGCCCTAAGCTAACATTGTGCCCATCTTCCTCTACTTTATATGTGGGACTCCTGCCACAGCATGGCTTCATAAGCAGTCAGTAGGTCCGCGCCTGGGATCTGAACCGGGAAACCTCAGGCCGCCAAAGTGGAGTGTGTGCATTTAACCACTACGCCACCAGACCAGCCCCTTCTGTGCATATTTTTAACTGATAAAGATAATAGTAAATGATGGACAACACTTACTGAGTCCTTTCCATGTGCTAGGCACTCTGCTCTGGGCTTTACATACATCATTTAATTCTTATAATAACCTGAAGAGGTACGCATTAATATTATTATCTCAATTTACACACAAGGACACTGAGGATCAGAGAGATTAAATATCTTTCCTGAGATCACACAGATGCTATGCAACATTTCAAACCTAGGCCTGTTCACCTTCAAGACCAAGTGTACCAGTGGTTCTCAACACTGATGATCTGTTAGAATCACTGGAATACTCTTAAAAATACTATTGCCCAAGCCCACCTCCAAACTAATGAAATTAGAATATCTGGGAGTGGGACCAAGGCATGAGTATTTATTTATTTATTTTTTTTCCTTTTCCTCCCCAAAGCCCCCCGGTACATAGTTGTATATTCTTCGTTGTGGGTCCTTCTGGTTGTGGCATGTGGGATGCTGCCTCAGTGTGGTTTGATGAGCAGTGCCATGTCCGAGCCCAGGATTCGAACCAACGAAACACTGGGCCGCCTGCAGTGGAGCGCGCAAACTTAACCACTCGGCCATGGGGCCAGCCCCGGCGTGGGTATCTTTTAAAAAGCTGAATCATTGGTTAGAAGAAGTAATATGGGTAACGACTCCAACTTCCCCCTCCACATCAAGCACTCCCTATCTCCTGTACCTTATTTTATTTTTCTTAAAGCATTTATTGCTCTCTGAAAATTATGTGTTTATTTGCCCTTTTGAATTTTCTGCATTGACTTCTGGGATGTAAGCTCCAGGAGTGCAGGAATTTAGTCTTTTTTCATTCTTTGCTGTATCCCCACCATCTACATTAGTGCCTGACACAAAGCAGGTGCTTAGTAAATATTTATTTGAATGAATAATTGGTCCGTCACTGCAGGGAACTCACATTCTAGTGAGGGAGACAGATATACTTGGTCCTGTGAGATAAGCTGATAACAGTGATGGTCAAGCTGACCTCATTGAAACTTGGGATACTGTTGTTTATCTCTTAAATGTTAGGATGAATTGTCTTGATGTGTGCCGAATGGACTGTGGGGCAGTTTTAGTTTTCTACAGTACTAGACTGGATCCATTCTGTGCTCTGGGGTGTGTGTGTGTGTATGTATAAACTGAGTAATATGTGACACATGCATGTTACCTCTGTTTGGGCACAATCTTTTAGTGAGACAGCTAGGGATTACAAACAGGGCATTCTAAGTTTTGTTACTCAAACATCAGGCCATAAAACAAATTCAGTACTGATGGTAGAGGTTTACTCAGCCTAGAGAGAATTCAGATATTCTCCTCTTTCTAGGAAAGCCAACTTCTGTCAGCCACTCTGCTCCCGCCCATACAGCAGTATTTCTCAGCCTTTATTCATCACAGATTCTTATGATGGATAATGTTCTTATAACAGGACACTATGGGCTCTGACCAAGAGAAGGTAGGCTGAGGTTAAGTGGAATAACTGGAGACCTATCTATAACTCTGCCTCTTGTTCTCCCATTTAAGGACGTAAATGGACATGTGAGTGACAATATCTTAGGGATAACCTTGAAAGAGCGCTTGTTTCTATATAAAAACAATTCATTTGGAACTTTCGGACTTTAACAATAACTAGCAACAAATTGCTTAAGACATATCTGACAACTGGTGGACTCTGGTGATAGTGACAATACTTAACCACTGGTATGGCCCAGGCACTGAACAATCAAAACTGACCCTGATGTAAACAGTTGTGCCATCAAGTACAAGCTGATGGGCAGTCTGGCTGATGGAGTCTTAGTGTGTTGTGATGAAGCAGCTAAGAGCCAGTGATGTACAGACGATCCAGGGAAACTCTAAGTCGCTCTCCTTAGGCAGAGCAGAGAGTGGAAAGAGCCCTTGCTCTAGAATGATAACACCTGGGTTGAGGACCTGTTCTCGCCACTTATTGCTGGGGGCTCCTGAGCAATTCACTTGCCGATCTTGACCCTAAGTTTCTTCTAATTCATATTGAGGGAGAGCAATTTTGGCATCCCCCTATTTCCCAGGCTTGATAGGATGAGTAGGCATCTCCGAAGGAACTTTTCAAGATGAAGCACTGGAACCAAGGTAAGGATGATGATGAAGGGAACAATGACAGTGATGATTTTTCTCCTGTTATAGACTGACCACTCCTGATTTATCTATTCAGATTAAGCCAAACATGAAGGTTGAGAGGACTTTGGGGGAAAGGAGAGATCAGCAGAGGCAGAACTTGGCTTTCTTCTGTGCTTCTCCAGAATGGTTATGTTTTGCGTAGTCCAAAGATAAAATCTGGGTAATCTGTTTCATAGTTTAGATTATTTAATGCAATAGCTGGGCCTGAATAGGTTCATGCCTCTATGATATTCATGAAAAATGCCATGTCTGAAGTGACCTGGTTGTTTTGAAAATGGGCTGATTTTGACAAAGGGGAAAAATTGGGATTCATTTACTGTAAATTGCAAGTAAGAAACAACAGAAAGTTGAATATTAGAAGAACTTGGCTATCACAAAAACCACACACTTTCACATCAGTAAAACATGGAGTTCTGATCTGAGTGATATGTGAAACTCCTTGCAGACCACAGAGAGTAAAAAGGAGCACTTTTGTTTCGTTATTAATACCATTGTCCTTGTTTCTTTAAATGAGAATTGATAGCAACCATAATAGAATCTTTCTCAAAGACCAAACACAGAAAGAAAGAAAAATAAAACAAAATAAACACAAAAACCTCATCACCACCATCACCACTAACAAAACCCAGTGCTCTAAGGATGCATAGCCTCTAACTATCCATTGTTAAGTCATCAGGCTCTAGAGAAAGGGGCCCACATTTCTTTCTATCAGGATATAGTCTTCATTAATTTTCTTTTTACTTTTTTCTTTTTTCACTATTTCTGGAAGACTGACAAAGTTGGCCTCTTATTGCTGCAAAAAGAGCAATTTTGTCTTCTAATGGGCATGAGCTTCGGAAGTGATGAGTTTGCATGTATTGTGACTATCTGTGTTCACCAAGAGAGAGAGGCCAGGGTGCCTGATTGAGGGGTGCTTTAGGTAGATGCTATAGAGTAAAAACGGGGCTCTGTGGAAGTAAACTAAGGTAACCTTTACAAATGAGGAGGGGGCCAGTGGAGTTGAGTGAAAGAGGCCCATTCTTTGCCAACTCATGAAATGTGGTGACAAGTCTGTGGCATGGAGGACAATAGACTTGAGATTTCATCTCTTTGGCTAGCCATTTAACTACAGCTGACCCTTGCTCATTTCTCAGTGAAATGTGGCAGTTGAAATAGATGTTTTCCAGTCATTCTCCTGACTCCTATTTGGAATTGGTGATTAGTTATTCAACTCTTGCTTCATGGCGTCTTGGAGTGTTGTGGCAATGGGAGGGGAAGCTGAGGCCAGAGGAGTTGGGGTGGGTGTTGAATGCACCCATGTGGTTGAGCAGAACTGTATTATTATTATTATTATTATTATTTCAGGAACAGTCCTTATAGTAGTAGGAGCTAACATTTATTGAACATATGTTCCTTGCCAGGCCTTGGGCAAGGTGCCTTATATATGCTATCTTATTTAATTTTCACAGCAACCTGTTGAGATGTAAATTTTAGCTTTCTGTTTCATAGCAATGGAAACTGAGACACTGCAAGAATAAACTTCCAAAAAGTCAAAGCTATTTAAATAGCTACATTAGGCTTCCAAACCTGATATCTTCGTCATTCTCATTCCAATATGCCGTATTAAATTGCAGAGTTGGAAAGTTTCAGGCCTTCTAGCCAGCTTCCTTCCTCTGGATTTGAAGGTCTCACTGATGCATTGTTGTCTAACCTTCCTTTAGAGAAAACTAAAAATTATTTGAATGAAGCAGCACAAAAGTATATCACAAAATTAAAAAGTTACAAAAAGACTTATAATGAAAAATAAATCTTTCTCCTATCAATGTCTCATCTTTCTACTTTTCCTACCCAGAGGCAAAAACTTGTATCAGTTCCTTATATCCTCTTTTAGAAATAAACTGGGTATACACAAGCATATGTATGTATTTATATTCCTTTATATTCCAGCATATAAAGAGTATTTACACAAAAGGGAGCATACTACACACATTATTTTGCATCTTACTTTTTTCGTATAATCATATATCTAGATGATCATTTCTGTATCAGCATCTTATGTCTGGTATCTTGTAGTTATAACTTGCATTTCGTTTGTTAGTGACTTTGGACATCAATTTAGATAGGCTATATCCATTTGTATTTTCTTTTTGTGACTACCCTCTGCCTCCTTTTCTGTTGGATTCTTGGACTTTTGCTTATTGATTTACTACAGTTAAAAAAAATTAACCCTTAGTCTGTGATAGTAGGAGCAATACCCCATCATTTTGCATTTGTCTTTTTAACTTGCAGATCAAGAAAAAAATTTTTTATGTAGTCAATTCAATCTTTCGGTTTTATGGTTTTTGGGTTTCGTGTAACACTTAGAAATGCCTTCTCCACTTTGTGATGTTTTTTTAAAAAAATCTTCCAATTTTCCTTCTAGTTATTTCGTCTGGGTCTCTCTCTCTCTTTCGCTCTCTCTTTCTCTTTATCTCTGTTTCTGTCTCACATCACTGATCCATTGAAATTATATTTTGGCAAAAGATGTGAGGTAGGAATCCATTTTGATATTTTTCCAGAACCAACTGTCCAGACACTATTTATTGAATAGTCTACCTTTTCCACACTGATTTGAAAAGATAGCTTTATTGTCTATTAAATTTCTTAATGCTTAATTACTTACATACTTAATGCTTAGGAATTTACGTCATTTTGGGAACCTGCTGTTCCATTCATCTGCAACGTCATGCACCATTATCGTGCTTTCAATTATTGTAGCTGTATAATGTATCCCATTATCTGATGGGGCTACTCCACTCTCATTAGTTCCTCTTTTTCTGAATTTTTCTGTCTTTTAGCACTTGTTTATTTTTCCATGAACTTTGGAATGAACTTGTCCAGCTCTAAAAATAATGTTCTGTTGATATTTTTACGGTGATTACTCTAAATTTATTCATTAATATTATACATTATGCATTGTAAAGACGTTATTTCTTTTTCTTAACACTATGCCTTTCCATTTGTTAAAGTCTTCTCTTACGTCCGCAGGAGCATTTAAATTTTTCTTCCGGTAGACCGTGCGTGCTTCTTAGAGGTTTATTTTCCTAGGTATTTTGTGCTTGCTCTCGTTAATGGAATTATTTCTTATATTATACCATCTAACTAGTTGAACGTGTGTGTGTAGCCTCTTGATTTCAGTATATTCATTTTCTACCCAGCCACTTAACTCAATTCTCTCATTATTTGAATAATTTTTAGATGGATTTCTTTGAGTTTCTAGTTAAGTAATCATATCATCTGCCAATAACTATCACTTTTTTCTTTTTAATTTTTATAACTCTCACAGCTTTCTTCTAATTATATTGTCTCCTACCTCCAGAAGAGTAAATATTAAATAGCTGAGTGAGCATCCTCCTCTTTTTCCTGACTTTAGTGGGGATGCTTATAATGTTCCCTGTGAATTGTGATGTTAAGTTTTGGTTGGAGAAATATATTGTCTTAAAAACTATCCATCCCTACTCTGAGAGTGTTTTCTTATTTTTATTTTTTGAAATAGAGGGTGGTTGTTAAATGCTTATCTAATGCCTTTTTAGAAATTATGGAAACAATCGTACATTGTCTCCTTTTCTCTTTTCTAAGAAAATATCTTACATTTTTCTCTTTTGTCCTGTAAGTTTGGTGATATATATAAATACATTATTCAAACAAGAAATCATGCTAGTGTTCTTGGAATAATATCCGCTTGGTCATAGTTTGTGCATTATTTTTTTAGTGTCATTGGGATCTAGACACCAGTAATTTATTAACAAGTTTTGCATCAATTTTCACAATTTTCACAAGTGAGATTATTTGAAAGTTATGTATGTGTGTGTATTAGCATTGTCTGTGTTATGCTTCAATCATTGTAAAAATAATTTGGAAGCCTTTCTTTTTCTTTGTTTCTTTTTGAAATAGTTTGAATAGCATTTATATCATCTATTTCTTAAAAATGTGATAGAATTCCCCTGTGAAACTGCCTTGACTTGGTGCCTTTTTGGTGGGGGGAAGTGTTTATTCTTTAACAATTTTTTCTTTCTTTTATACTAATTGGACTAATTTGCTTTTATATCTCTTCTATGGCTACTTTTGTTAATTGTCTTTTAGGAAAGTCACCTATTTCAAATTGATCTGCATGAAGTTAAATAATTTATTATAATTATATTCATTTAATCTGTGTTTATGGTTATTTCCAGATTATTATTTAAAGTTTTGTGCTTTATTTATCTATCCCTCCTTTTGATTAGTCAAAATTTTATTTATTATTTATTCAAAAAAACAGTTCTTGCATGTATTTTTTAGCTCTACCATTCTTTATTTTCTTATTAAAATCTTCAATAATACATTTTTTTCTTTCCCTAGAATTATTTTGTTTTTCTAGTTGTTTGAGCTTGACTCTCAATTCACATATTTTCATTTCTGCTTTTTTATTAATACAGATAAAGGTATATATTTTCCTGTAAGGATTGCTTTAGCTGTACGCCACACATTTTGTTAAGTAGTATATTTGATTTAGTTATTTGACTATGTACAGTTTTTTAGAAATGCCAAATCCAGTTATAATGTAAGCCTCATGGAGATAGAAATCTCATCTGTTTATTCATTTCGAGCCTACCATAGTGCTTATCACATAGCAGGTGCTTGAGAAATATTTTTGTATGAATAAATAAAGCCCTATGAAATAATTATGGGGTTTGTGGCAGGTTCCCATCTGTTACTCTGGTTCCTTTCTGCCATCTTTGGACATTCTCTCTAGGTATCTACTAATGTGGAGGCATAAAAAAATATTAGACATGCTTCATATTACGTTTTCAGAGTATGTTATTAATAGATTTATTTTTAAAGTCTACCAATACAATTTCCCTCAAATCAAGTAAACCTGGTTAAAAAGACTTTTGTAAAGATTAGCTCAGAGGAAACACATTTGGTTAGAACCAGAATGTTAGAGCTGACGAGTTATTAGAGATCATGCCCATGATTTTTGTGTGCCTGGACCCTTTGTTCCAGCTAAATCTTGCAGAGAGGTCCAGGTCCAGAGTGTAAAATGATAAAACAGGCCTGCTGTAGTGGGGGGAGGGTGCAGAGCCAGGGGAAGCCCAAACCCTGCTGTGGGCTGTCTTCCCTCCTGACGTCCTCCCATGTCTCATGTGAAAACCAAGAGTGATAGTTCAGAAACTTTCAATGTTCGGATGAGAAGGAAAACAAAAATGCAAAGAAGGCAAATGATTCATTCAAAGTTACTCAGTGAATTAGAGGCTTAACGTGGGAATACAACTCCGGCCTTCTGTCTTTGCATCTAGTGGTATTTCCAGGCTCCCGGGAAGCCTCCTGTACCTTGCTCCAGTGTGCATTTTTTGATGGACCTGATATTTGATCGCCTCCCTCGGCAGGCCCAACAATCTTTGCTAAGGCACAGACTGCATATTTGCTAATCCCTGAGGGGAAAGCTGTGATTCAGGCTCTGAGGTCTAAGAATTGCAGACTTAGTTTCTAGTCTCTTGGTGAAACTGCTAATCTCGGTGCCAATGGTGTTTCTGCTACACGGACACCTGCCTACACAGCATGATTAGAAATTATAATGATGATGACGATGAGTCTTCCAGGACACCCACGTTCTTTGCAAGATATTTCTGCTAATCGTCTCTACCAGAATCAGTTGGAAAACTTTTTTTTTCCTTTGAGTTTTTTTTTCCCCCTTTCTAAGTCAACTGAAAATGCTGGTCTAATTCTGGTGTAGGTTAAAGATTTGTCCTCAGCATTACTGGTGTGTCATTTTTTGTGCAGGGGATCCTAGAATCTTGGGAGCATGGGGTAAATGGAAAGCACACAGGGCCAGGTCTGAGGAGTTTGGGTTCAAGTTCCAGTGGTGCCAAAAATTTCCTGTGAGCCCTTGGTAGAGGTTACTTTCCATCTCTGCAACGTTGCTTTCCCTTCTGTTAAATGGACATCTAATTCTGTTGTACTTAATTCACTAGAGGGGTGGGAATCAAATGATTAATGAGTAAGGAAATACTTCATTAATTCTACACTATAACTTGAGAGGGTTTTTATTGAAGTTATTGTTGCTATCTTAGTCTGTTAAGGCTCTATTTAGTGTAGTACAATCAAAGAGTGTAGCTGTGAGGGCTGGGTAGGCAGATTGTTATATTAATCCAACATTGGGATGGGTCAGGGCAGATAAAGGACCAAATAATGCCTGAAATGTTGTAGTATACGGGCTCTGCCTTGAACTTGGAAAAAATGTTGCCATGACGGATGGCACAGAGGGAAAAAAGCGAGGATCTCAGGAACTAGAAGTCTCAATGGAGAAGTAAAAATAAAACTTAGAGGTGAGAGAATAGGAAGCTAAAGTCAGGGTGTGTAATAGTGGAGTAATGGTCTAGAGGTGACAAGAGACAATTAGAAAAACACCAGCAATGGCTTTGGACCTTGTGTATCTGGAGTGTAGGAGGACAGGCAGACACAAATAGAGAGGCTACAGAGAGAAAACAGCATCCTCAGAGAAGAGCCGGCTCCAAGAAAGCCCTCCAAATGCCCTCCAAGGAGGGTAGGAGTGCTTCCAAAGCTCCATGGGGTCAGGAAGAGTCTTATCTTTATTTGTGCTTTGTTCACAGTACTTGCCTTTTTTTAAAATTGTTCTGGGCCTTGCTTTTTAATTTAAGGTCTGAGTATCGGAAGGACTGGTTGGGGAGGGGTTCTGATAGGGAAGAGCTGAGTTGGTTTATTCCATTTCTCTTTTTAATTCACTGTTTCCTCATCCAAAAAGTGTTGGGCTCCATGACTTGGTTTCTATAACTCTCACTACCTTTGTTGAAGGAAAAACAGTTTTCTAAAACTAGGACGAAAACTCAGTGAATATGTTGATATTTTTGTTAATGGTGCTTAGGGTTCGGGAAGGAGTAAAATGTTTCCAAAAGTCCTTTTCCTTTAGCAGAGGAGTTCAGCTTGTACACTGGGCTCAGATAATTTTAGTTTTTATTCTTTATGTATGTATGTATGTATGTATGTATGTATCTATCTCTATCTCTATCTCTCCAAACATCCATCCATCCATCCCTCCATCCATCCATCCATCTTTCTGCCCACCTAGCTTACCTGCTTATTTATGGAAGATGGTAGAATTTGATTTCTCTTATTCTTTAGTCTTTGGTTGATTTGGTTAATCAAGTAAACTGAGTTGAAGAAAAACTGACTTCTGAAAGAAAAACTTGAAAAAAAAAGGTATCATGATTCTTTGCAAAGCATTTTTTCCAGGCTAGATTATATAATTTCCCAGACACTTGTGATGGGACTAAGAAGTGTGCACAAACTGAATCTCTGAAAGCCCTGTGAAGGTGTTGGCTAAGCTTTTTTCCTTCTTAGCGTAGAAGGAGACAGACTTTTTTTCAGTAAAACAAAGATGGTATAATCTTTGAAACCTAAGGTGATTCTCTCTATAATGTCAGTCCAAATATAAAATAAAAATTTTCAACAATTAGCAAAAATATGAATTTTTCAATTACCAATTTCTTTTTTGGCAAAGTTGGCCTTTCTCATTCTACTCCTTTATTCATTTATTTATAATTTTTAAAAAATCAGCTAATTTCTAGCTTCCAGTGAGCCTTTTACCTAATCAAATGCATTGGAAATGCTTTTTAATTTATTATGAGAACAACAAAAAGTGAGAAGTCACTTTATGTAATGTCTTTTCTTGTAGTTCGGTGTTGTCAGCTCTTTTCCTGATTGAGTTTTGGTTTGGCTGGAAGCAGACTGAGGGTTTTCATCTCCCAGTACTGTTTAGCTGTTGTTGCTGGTGAGTTACAAAAATAGAAGCAGCTTCCGTAATACTGTTCACCTAACTTCCTCTAATGTTCATATTTTACGTTTTTCAAAGCTAAGAAATTATCATTATTCAACATGAGTAATTAAAATATGGATTTTATTTGGGTTTCCCCAGTTTTTCCAATAATGCTTTTCGTCTTTTCCACAATCCGATTCAAGGTACTACTCTGCGTTTCGTCATCATGTCTTCTTAGTCTCCTGTCTGTAACTGTTTCTCAGACTTTCCTCGTTTTTCATGACCTTGACACTTTTTAAGTGTATGAGGCAGATATTTTGTAGAATGTCCCTCAATTTGAATTTATCTGATATTTTCTCATGATTAGACTGGGATTGTGGATATTTGGGAAGACCACCATAGACGTGAAGCCCTTCTCTTGGCTTCCTGTCAGGGAGTACATGATATCAACATCACCTGTTATTGGGATGTTAACATTGCTGCCGATCAGTTTTGTTTTATTGTTTTAACTAAAGACCAGTTGTCTGGGACTATTGACACTGTGATGCCTTTACAAATTAGCAGTGACAGTCACTGACAAGTCTTCAAACTGCTAGCTTCATTCTAATGGAAGGCCAAAACTCCCAAAGCGGGTGGCTTCCAAAGCTCAATTAGAAAATGTGGTTTGGACCTGAGGCCCATGTTGGGGCTTGCTACAGTTTCTCCTCCAGTCCCAACCCTGGGCCTGCTTGAGGGGAAAGTTGAGCGACCATGTTGGTTTTGTGTATTCCTACCCAGTGAACCATACAGGGATTGGGGCCCACCTCAGAAACCAAATCTCCAACAGAAAGGAGAACATTAGGGAAAGCAGGAGGGAGCGAGAGACGGATTCCGCCCATTCTTCCAGATGATTCTGAAGATGATCCTTCCCCTTGATTAATACGGCTTAAAGGATGTCAGCCATTATCATCCCCCCTCCTATCCTGGAGGACCAAGTGATGGAAGGAGAGCTCTTTGTCATTTGACAAGGGAACAGAATGTTCCATATCCATGGGCAAAACCAGAAGGTGTGAAAGGTGAAGAGTTTCTTTCCTCTTTTTTTTGGGTAGCTTCTTGCATTAATGCATTGCAGGTTTCCTGAATTTTTACTTACCCTGTGTTATTTTCAGAGGATGCACAGTGAGGTTGGGAAGCAAAAGCACTGATGGCTAGAGTTGGAAAATGAACCTTGATTCAAGCCAAAACAGATATGAGGGTAGATCTCACGTCCTGTATGTGATGATATCAGTATCCTAATGGGTAGAGTGGCTAAGTTGCCATTTTGTTTGTGGTAATCCTTCTCCTATTTGATTTTCCTCATCTTCACATATGGGACGGAGCCATTTTTCCTCTCCAGCATTTGCTGTCACTGTGTCCTGCAGTCTCTTGGTCTTGAGTATAGGATTGAGAGAAGTATTTTAGGATATTGGGTGGGTTGGGTCAGCCTTTGGGTGTCCATGTATCTTGACAACTATTGTAAAACTTAGCGCCTTTCTCCAACAAACGTTTCACTCTGTTCACTTACTAGAAGTGAATGTTTGGGAGAGATTAGAGATGTGCTGTCCAATATGATAGCCACTAGCCACATGTGGCCATTGAACATTTGAAGTAGGGCTAGTGCCACATGTCTAAAGGATAATATTTTGCATATATTTGTAAACCAAATTTCTTTTTACTATTCTTTATAAATGTGTTGACTAGAAAATTTAAAATTGCATATGTGGCTCAACTTATTTTTTTATTGGTCAGTGGTTAGAGCCTGAGAAGAATATGAAGCACAGTAAATTGACCTTGTGTTCTCCTCTGAGTTCTAATAATGTTGGCATTAAAGGGAAAAGCTTCAACAGTCATAATTTTCATTAAAAAAAGTCTGATTCAGGAGAGTTGGCTCATTTTAGATTATTGCTTGGACTGGAGAAGAATCTGACATTTGGTATTTTCATAATTGAGAACATAACTTGCTGACTTAAAAAAAAATCACAACATTTTGTGCTTGGCCTTAGGTACCAGACTTTGAGCTCTTTGAAAATAGGGATTGTGTCCTTTTCTCTTTCTACCATTTTTCCCCCCAAAACCACACACTAACTAGCACATAGAAGGTGGTTAACTGGCATGTGTTGAGAAACAAAATCACTTTTAAAAAAGAGAAAACCTTGTGAAGCTACCCTATATTTATGGTTGGAAGAGAGAAATATCCACCTTTATAAGTCAACCCTTGTTTTAAAGTCAGCCACCAAAAGTAAAGAACATTGATCCCAGTGTTTATTTACTTCTTGATTTAGTTATTCCCATCAGGTGTCCCTGTCAGCTTTGCTTATGATAAAGAATCTTTTCAAAATGCTTGACCTCACCACCCCTCTGGGTAATGGGAGACAGAAAAGGATGCTGCTTACACATATTAATCCTCACCTTGTTCAGATACCATGTCTAAGGGCCTGAAGACTTTATTGTTCCTATTTTTGCCTTTGTTTGATCCTTTCCAGCATCTATGTATACTATAGAGGAGTAGGAATAGTAATGAAAGATGAGTTTAATCTTGGACTATATTAACTTTTCATTTGGTTTTTTAATTTTATTCTACTTCGTAATGAGCCAGAGCTTCTGTGAACACTTGACTTATAGGCCCTCGGTCTTCCATTATGTCCACTCCTCTGATTCTTCCTTCTTCAGTACAGCCCTGGGGCTGGGGAGGAAGGAGGGTTTGTGTGATGTTGTTATTTGGTCAGAGCCCTGTGCTCGGAAATTCAAGAGCCTCAGTGATTCCATAGCAGGCATGGTGCAGACTCTGAGTGATCCCTGAATCCAGATATAGTCAAGAACTTATTGCCTTGGTCAGAGGCAAGCCTTAGAGAATCTACAATGGCTCTGTTGTTCACTATTCCTAGAAAAGGCCCCTTGGAAGAGACCTTTTGGTTATGTATAGCCTTATTTCTAAGAAATATTTGAAGCTTTGATTCTTCTGCAGAACAGAATGGAAGATTGTGGATTCTCTTGGGAGTGTGTATAGGGCGGCTATAATGAGTGGAGAAAGTATTGGCTTTGGAGTCAGAAGACCTATGTTTACTTCTTGGCTCTACCATTTTCTAGTTGTTGAACTCTAGACAAATAACGTATCATCTCTGAGCGTTAATTTCTCTATCTGTCCAAATTGGACAATATCTACTTCACAAGGTTGTCATATGTTAATGTATGTGGAGTACCTGTTAGGGTCCAATACTTAGGCTTTGTAAACACTAAATGAATTGGTTTTCTCACACATCTTATGATTTTGCTGGTGATAGACCAATCGTCATCTTGTGTCTTCATTTTGGAGGTGGGGAGGATGGCATTGGTGTGATTGTGTGGTAAAATCCACTTTAATTCTAGCTGTGAGAAAAAGAGCAGGGAAAATGTGGTAAACAATTGCTTCTAAAAAGCTCGGACTAAAAGCACTTGATGGATTTGTGCTGGCTTCCCGGTAGACTCATCTCTCTACTGCCCGCATAGCACAATTAATAGTTATTACTCAAGAAGGAACAAATAAAAAAAAAGAGAGCAGGCATAAAAACATCCTTTCATCTTCCTGAAGACGGTCCCCTTTGTCAGGTCTGTGGAGCCATACCTGTGAATCATCCTGGGAAAGCACAGTGTGGGTGACTAGAAGGAAGATCTTGTGGTTCATTTCTTACCCACTTCCTGGGCTGGGGAAATGTCTAAGCTCATCTTTCTTATCTACTGATGCCTTGTCAATATCCACTACCGTTCACCATGCATCTTCACAAAGGAGGGCCTCTTTCTCACATCCTCACTCCAAATGCATCACTGTGTAGAGAGCTGGTTACTCTCTGGGCAGAAAAAGTTGTAAAGCAAAAGCACAATAAAGTTGAGAGGCTGAGCATAGGGCTGTGGAAAAGCATTGCAGTAGGAGTATAGAGACGTGAGTCTGAGCATGAGCACAGAAACGCTCAGTCCATGTTTATTTTGTGAGGGTATGAAGTGAGTCATAGTCCTGCTACAGGCTGGCCACTTAACCTTGGGTATTTCACTTCTATGCTACTAGGGTCCACGGATTAAGTTTTGCCACTTGCCCTCTTGAAGCTTAGTCAGAGTAGAGGAAAACCCTGACTTTGAGGATGAATGTCCCAATTAGGCATCTAATTTTTCTATAGATTCAACTTCTTGGGCAGAATGGAGGTGAAGGTCATGGATTTTAGGGTCTATTCCTGTGTTTGAATCCAGCTGTAGCAGGAGTGATTCTGGACAAGCTATATATGTCTCCCAGGTTGAGTTTTGTCATCTGTGAAATAGGAACAGGGTTGTTGTCAGAACTGCAGATAGTACATGTTATAATGTGCCTGGCACAGAATAAACTGTCAATATACAAATAATAAATAATAATAAACAAATATACCAATCTCAAATGATTGTTATTGTTATTATTATTACCTGTAACCACAATCATTTTCCCTGGCCCTATCTTATAGGGATAGACTGTGGCTATAGGAAATGTTAGTTGTGAAAGTGCTTTGCATTAATAGATAAAAACTATCTATATATTGAACAATGCCATTAAAGAAAGCTCGGAATCAATTTCACCATCTTCTTCTTTATTTTTACTCATGGATTATTTGTCCTCAAGTCTTAGATAGTTTCTTTCTTGCTACATCTCTTGGATTTTTCCCCTTTTCTCTATGTCACCTATTATTACCCTCTGCCAGGCTCTCATGGCCTCCTGCTCTATAGGTGTTCCTGTCTCCAGACTCTCCTCGAGCCCTAGTTCTCAAAGTGTGGTTCATGGAGCAGCAGCATCACCATCAAACCTCACAGCTTGCTGGAAATTCAGCATCTCAAGCCCCACCCAGAGCTACTGAATCATGGGGCATATTCCTCACTGTTTGTAGAGCCTACATCCAACTCATTTTGCTACCACTCTTGCTCAGAGTACCTGCGTGGCTAGTGCATGTTTGCTCTGTCTCCAGAATATTTCCTGATTCTGATTGCTTTCACTCTCTCTTTTGCAAGTTGAGAGGGTAAGCATGGAGCCATGGAAAAGCACTGGGGTAGGAGAATAGTGACTCAATCCAAGTCATCATCCATTACCTTGGCTTGGCAATGGAGTCTCTGAAACAGTCTCTGTGCTTTTATGCTTTCCCTTTGTCACTCTTCATACCGCACAGAGAGATCTTCTAGAATTGTTAATTGGATCGTATCAACTCCACAACCGCCCCCTCCTGCCCCCCGCCTCCCCTTAAACCATACAGTGGTTTCCAAGTATCTAGAAACATTCGAAAAACCTTTCTGTGGCCTGCAAGGCCCTGTGAGGTGGGCTCTGTCTTCTCCTTTACCTCCCACTCTCAACCACTTCACTCAGTAAGCTACAGACACACTGGCCTTCCTTTTGCCCGTGTATAAGCCAAGTTTGTTCCCACCCTACCTTTCTCTGATTCTGTATGTGGCTGGCTTGGAGCCATCATTCAAGGCTCAGTACTAATGTCATCTCCTCAGAGAGATCTTCGTTTATCTCTAGCTAAAGTAGCACACCTTTCCCCTCCCCACGGCTTTCTCCCATTATCTTGTTTTATATTCTACATAGCCAGTAGTCATTGTTCTCTGAAAATAGGGTTGTATGTCTTTGTCTTCTTTATGTTCATTGCAAACTGTTTTGGTGAAAGATATCTTAGTTATAATAATAATGATGAAGATTTGCTGAGTGCTTACTGTATGCTAGGCAGTAAGCTCTGATGGGTCAGTTCATTTGGATGATTTCATTCTTTTTAATGGATTATTTATTTGTATTTTTTTCTTTCTCTTGTCTTAGAATGTCAGTTCCCTAAAAGTGGGACCAAATCTGGTGGTTGCCACTCTATTCCCAGCCTGTAGAAGGTTGCCTGACCTAGGAGAAGTGCTCAGAAAATGGTTGGTTAGGGAATGAATGAGTCCCAGAAGGTTGTCATTTGAGAACAAGTCCACGTGGAAGAAAAGAAGAGAGAGTCTGTCTCACCCTCTATTCCAGATATGTTCCAGGAGGAAATTAACCTTAGGTTCATCTTTATCTTTAGCTAAGACAGGAAGCAAGAACCTCCAGGAGAGAGGTTCTTGAGTAGTACCTTAACGAGAACAAGTTTTTTCTAAAGCCTTATTAAGTTTGGCATTTGGCGTGGCTGGAAATACAAGGCCTTCCGACTTTTACATTGTTTGTGCGCACGTTCTCGATGTGCGCATGTGAACCTTTGATTATTATGGACTCAAGTCGGCAGTAACCATGGTGAGTAGACCTATCACACAGCATTTTTCTGAGTCAGTTTAAAATGCTGACAATTAAATATACCGTACTCTTTTAAGCGATCCATCAGTCTCCCTTGTTGTCATGGTGACCGGAGTATATTTAGAATTGTGACAAGTACACTGAGTTCAATTGCACTTTTGCCAAAACATAGTTTTGCAGCTAAAATTGAATTTCCTGATTGAAGATCCAAGTGCTGTTAAGGGGGCATGATCATTTCTATACATTATTCTGGAAGCATAGCTTACATCATTCTATTAAATCAGCAGTTAAAGTCTTATCAGGCTAGTAAGATATTGATATTTGAAGTGGTTGTACTTAGAGTTGATGAAATAAAGTGAAATAAAGGTGGCACCATGTTTTCTCCTTTAAAAATGAACCTGGCCCCACCAATATAACTAGTTTAATGATTATCTCCTTTATATAAAGAAATTATAAAGAAATTATAGATAAGTGTGCATGTGTCCGTTCCTCCAGATATTTTTAATTTGAAGAAATTTATCAAGGACCTACTCTCTCCTACTTGTAATCTATTCTTAGCAATATGAGGGCATCCTTTTTTCTTTTGGTCTGACCTCAGATTGACAAGCATCTTTACTTTTACCCAACCTCATTCCTTCTGGGTTTCTAATGAAGTGGAGTAAAGAGATAAAATGAATATGACTTTTTGCCTGAAGAAAGGAAAAGTCAAAGTCTTCTCTCTTGTCTAACTGGGAACTTGGTTTGACTCCTCACTCCCCTGTTGTCTTTGTCCTGTCAACACAGTGATGAGAGTGATGTTGAATATGAACTGCTTGCTCGTTTGACCTTGGAAAGTTTAGGAATTTATGCAGTGGCTGGGTCGCTATTACAACCCTGATTTCATTCATTCCTGACCAAAAACAGATTCTCTGCTCTTGAGGTGAGAAACAAGGACTCCTGGAAACTTTTGCTTCTCTGCTTTCATGGAACTGAATGCTTCAGCAACTGGGGTGGATTCTGAGTCCCTGATAGTCTATGGTTAAACTCTTTATATCTTTCATGTACGTTACAAACAGTCTGTTCTGGTAAGAGACATTCTAGTTATAATAACAATGGGTAAGATTTACTGAGTTGTTACTATATGCTAGGCACTGTGTATAGTAAGCTCTTTAATGCATCATTTCATTGGAGGTACACGTGAAATAGGTCCTATTGTCATTCTTATTTTACATTTAAGAGACAAGTTTAGAGAGATTTTGTATCTTGACCAGGAGTATACCTCGAGTAATAGTGGAGTCTGGATTCTGATCCAGGTGTCCTGAGTGCCCCATAGAAGGCACACAATGAATATTTGTTAGTGATGAATGGCTACTCCGTGATGAAGTCATACAGATGTTTCAGTGTTTCCAGATGCTCACTGAAGTGGCAGCTACATAAAAGTGAACAGATAGCTGGATCTGAAAGTCGAGCTGAGCCACTCTGTATCTTCCCTCATGATTGAGAACCAAAGGAGATGAGTACTGAGCAGGCAGGGAGCATGCAGAAATGCCATCTAGGCCAGGGATGTGGTGTCAGGACCCCCTTACACTCTTCCACGTGAGTTTTTGTTTATGTGAGTTGTAGCTCATAACATTCATCATATTAGAAATTAAAACAGAAATAAAAAAGATATTTTAAAGAAAAATATCTGTGTGAAAATAAGTACATGTTCCTAAACAAAGAAACTAGTGAGGAAAGTGGCAACTGAATTTTTACTTCTGCATTTAATTTGTCGTGATATGTGTTTTGACTAAAGTTTATGAAGAAAATATAGATAAGATTTATAGGAAGGATGGGAAAAGGAAGTAAAAAGGAGGCAATTGTGACTTTTCTTCTTTGATAGTACACCAAAACTTGACAAGTAGTAGTTCCCTAAAGTTTAGTTACAAAATGTAATCTGAAATTATATCAATAAACTTTTGTATACTCTGTTATATTAAAATCTATTGGTCTAATTTTCACTTTGAGTTGATAATCATCTATGATTGTGTAACATCACACATTGGGCATTTGGAAAATATTGGTTCACCAAGTTATGTGTATCTTCCAAATGTTGACATGTTTCATTCTATAACATAAAAAGACCACATTCATTAATATCATCACTGCTTTGATCAAAAAAGTATTTTAAATATTAGGAAGATGTCAAGTGTACAATAGTAGATGCAAGATTTTCAGAATTCGAATATTCACTTTAAAACTTGTGTTTTATCCTTAGCAATGATTATGGTTAGTTGTTTTCCTTGGAATGATAGGTTCTCTTGGTTTATTTTTGAGAAAATGTCTGGCATGACCCAGTCTGAATGGCCACAGCTTGTCAATCATTCTTTCCAATAAAAACAGTGTCCCATGCAAAGAGCTGCTAGTTCAGCTCTCAATTCAAACAATCAACAAGTGTATTTCCTGGGACAATCATTGTAGCCTGGGATTCAGCAGAAGTGCTTCATGCATACTTCCTATTTCGTCACATGGAATATTTAAAAGGTCTTTACTCAAGGATGAGCTTTAATAAAATTAATAATTTTTAATTAATAATTTTTAATGCATTAAGGACAGGCTTAAGTGAAACTAGTCCCCCTTCCTCCCTTTACTGTGGGTGCCTAGTTTGGTACCACTGCCTTGATTTTTGTTGAAACTTCAGCCATTTTTATCCACCATTGCTTTTGCACCTTTGGTGCAAATGTCAACACAGTGAAAAAGCTTTATCACATCTTAGTATTATGAACTTGCAGACCCCTGAATAGGTCTGGAGGACCTGCTACCTGTTTGTGGACTGCATATTGAGAGCCGCTGAACTAATCCAGTCCTTTGACCTTATGGGCGAGGAGAGCTGGAAGAGACCTCTCAAGACAACAGCACTAGTAAGTGGTGGAGCTAGGACAAGGACCCAACTGTTAGTGCATTGCTCTTTTTTTTTCTTTTGAGTTCCCGTTTTGGTTTCAGGAGTTTTAAGGTAGATGTTTCTGGACTTCTTTCATAAACATAGTGATGCCAAATATATGTACAGTTATTGAAGGAATTTGGGAAGATTTCTATATCTTTTGCGTATTAAGCCATTTGCATATTTTCACCACTGCTCGCTCTTCTGCTTTTCAATAGTAACCGCTGCTGCCCCTTTAAACAGAAGTTTGTCTTTGCCAAGACTGAGAGAGAACTTGAAGGAGTAGTTGACTACTTGTTCATTTTCTGGTTTAGAATTCCAGCTTTGTGGGGAAAAAAGAATCAGTGAATCTGAGTTGAAGGAACCACTTCTTTCTTCACCTAGATTAGTTAAGTCACAGGAAGGGAAATTGTGCACACAACTATTATCTTTATATCACTGCAAACTATCTCACTGGGCACCTGCTCTCCCACCTGCCTATTCTTTAGTAAACCTTCTCTCTCTCTCTCTCTCTTTTCTTTCCTGCAGGAAGGAGGTTGTCCAATAAAAATTACTCTTAACTTAGCTTTTGCTTATGCTAATATTTTATGTGATCTATTTTCTTCAATAAAAACTGGCCAGGCTGTGAAATTGTAATGAAGAATGCTGAGAAAGGCTACAGAACCAGACCCAGATATTATGTTTTCTCTTGAATACCTCCTTCCTGTTTTAGAGTAGCTTTTTTTTGGGGGGGGGGTGGGTCTTGAGAGAGGTTGCCGTGTATGGAAATGAGTAAATTTGGCAAATCCTGAAAGTAGGCTTTCAGACTCTCAAATGAATTGTTATCTCATTTTCAAATAAATTGGATGTTCTTTTGCAAGATCTCACTTTTTCCTATTTCTCATCCAACATTTGACTGCTTTCCCTCACCTGTGAGCTTTTTGAATTAAACTCTGTTTTCTAACATTCTTCTGATTCTTTCTCCATGTCTCTCTCGGTTACCCAAAAGTGAGATCTGATTTGACCTTTGGTTACCCCTGTGAATTAGCTCTTCCCTAAATCTAGGCCTTTGGTGACTTCCTTTCTTTCCACAAAACTGATGTTTCCTGCCTTTAGTTACTTGCAAACCATTTAGTCTTTCTTCTTTCTTCCTTAGACTTCTAGTTATGGTTTTTCACAGCCATTTATTAGGCTCACATATTGACAGAGTCTTGTATGTAATTACTCGAAAGGAATTGTCCTGAATTAATTAATCATAGTTTAACTCAAATTTAATTTTCTGATGCTCCAAGAAAGTAACCATTCATAAGTTTTCAAAGATGGTGCACTCATATTTGTTTAAAATTTTTAGATCGTTTTGTTTAATTACATTGACAAGTGCTTTATCTTTATTTGACTAGTAATACTAAAAATTGAAATTGTATAAATGCTAAATATATTAATATATGTAAAAAAACACTAATACCTCAATTTAATCACGTACGTCTCATGATTTATTTTGTCCTTCAATAACCCAGAAAAAACTTTTTAAGTAAAATTTAACACTTGAAATGAGACATTATTTAATGAAACTATGTAGATTTTATTACAAAATTAATACAAATAGTCATTCATACGTAAACATATCATTTAAAACAGCAGTTCTGTTTTAACTCTTTAAAATGTGTTTTCTGCCTCCTTGTCTAAACTTCCTGAGCATGGAGACTGTCTTGTGCTTGGCATATTGTCGGCGCTCCATGGATGTATTGAATGAATGTTATTTTTATTCAGGGGTCACTTCTTCAAAAGGCACTCTTCAAAACTGTATTTAGAGATCTGAGCTGTTGTTTCTCTCTCGATATTGGGCAGCTAAATCTCTGAAACACAGAACTGCATTGGCCCATCTTTTAATGCAGACTCTCTCCCACTGTCAGGATGTGACACATGCTTTCCCTGACAGATGGCCATTTAGCCTCTACTTGAACACTTCCAGTTCTTTGTGAGGCAATTTGTTCTATTGCTGGACAGCTTCATGTTTAAAGTTCTCCTTTGCATTGCTCATCCATGACAGTCCTCAGATACTCAAAGGTAGCTTCAATTCCCCCATCCACCCTCTCTCCTCCTTCAGTCTTTTTCTTGCTACTTACCTCCCAGGACTTAAAAAGGTGTGGATGCTCATATTCTTTATGCTTTCTCTCTTTACACATCACTTTCTAGATTGCCATCATGCATCCAACTCTAAAGTCCTCTTTCAAGCCCACTTCTTTTGTCTGTTAGATACTAGGAACAGTATGAGTTTGTGGGTCTAAAAGCTGGGATGTAAATTCTAGTACCACAATTTACTAGCTGTGTGAACTTGATCAGATTACTTAATCTTTCTAAACATTGGTTTACTTAGTTACAAAATGGATATAATAATGACTTCTAAGAATATTTTTGAGAATTAAAGTATGTAAAATGCTTAGCTCAGTTACAGAAAAATACTGTGTTTAATAAATACTACTTTTAGCTTGAGTAACTCTTTTGTCTTGATCTATCCAATGATTTCTTTCTTTTTCTGTTTAAAACACATGATTTAGTTTTTAGAATTCATTATTTCAAGAATTTCTCCCTCCCTCTCCTTTTTCTTCTCCATTCCTTGTTTTTTTGACTTTATTTATACTTACATTCCTAAAAAAAATTCTATTATCTTTAGATTTGTTTTCCCTTTTATTTTGTAATTTTCTATCTAGAACTTAACATGACTTTCTTGACAAATACTGTTTTTCTCTACATGAATTTTCTCAACTCCTGCCTACATTTTTACTCATGTGTTCAGCCTTTATTATTCTTCCTGTGAAAAACATTTCTTCACCCCTTTAGTGGATTATTGATGACTGGGTCATTGCAGATTACTTATCTCCTCACTGAACCCCTCAGTTACTCAGTAGCTTTTAAAATCATTTAGTTGAATATTTTACTTTTTAAATTAAGTGTTCAATTAATTTCAATTCAGCCAACATTTACTAAGCCCATATGCCTTACATTGAGCTAGGTGCTACAGGAATTACATAGGATGCTTTTTTCATTTGTTCATGCATTCCTTCAATAAATATTTCTTGAGCTACCAACCAAGGACCAGAATCTTGACTTGGGGTTCAGATTCAAGAAACTGAATTAGGCAAGATTTTTCTCTTCAAGGCACACAATCGAAAAAAGTGATACGACGATGTGGTAATTTTAATGATCCAGATATGGAACCCAGCATTATGGTGGTCTTCAGAAAGGCTGTTTCACCAAACTTTCTATGTCAGGAAAAACTTCACATCAGGAGAGACACTTAAGGGTTAACTAGGGGCTCAGAGTCCACTGGAAAGATAAGACCCTACTAGAGTTTTGTTATGTCTAGTTATAAAGCCATTTTTGTGAAAATCAACCTCTAAATTCTATGTTACCCTTGGCTTCCCCACCCCCCAATTTGCATGCATGCAGGCTTTTTCATTCTTCTGTTCAATTTAAGGGCCTTAGAACCAACAGAGTAACTGAAAGATAGGTGTGATGATATCATTATAGGCTCACTTTTGGGACCTAATTACTGCATGAATACATATTTCCATATTCCAAAGTAGGAATGATTACATAAATGAAAAAAATAATCTCATGATGGTAGGACACGTTACGAAGTATTTCTCTATCCATCATTTCATTCACTTCTTATAGAACAGCTTAGTGCTTGTGAATTTCCTGACTGTCTTAAGCACTGTTACTGATAGATATTAGCACAAGAATTAGCACTGAATAATTATGTATGGAGGATTTGCAAAGAATTTTTTCTCTCTTTATTCCAAAGCAATCATGCTGCATTTTCTGATTTTATTTAGATCACAAGACCAGGTCTGCTCATAATCAGTTGTCTAGGGAAGAATCGCTTTACCACTCTTTGCCTCCAGTTTGTCAGTTGTCAAATGGGAATATTGCTACTGTTATTAACAATAACACCAATTTCACCTCACTGGATTGAGGTGAAGAGTAAAATGATTAACTGTGTGAAAGCATAATGTATGTAACTGGTCACAATTATAAATACAAAATGCACCTTTTGAGTGGCCAGATTGTCAGCTACTTTAGTCAAGGTGAGTTCAGCTTAATTAATTAATTTTTACCTGATTCTCCAAACTTCTGAGGTAGCTTCATATTTTACTCTTCTGTTTACGCAAAATGACTGTTCGCAAATGCTATATGTTCAGTAAGCACTTGTTAGTTGCATTTTTTTGAATTCCTGATCTTTTAAAAGTCCAGTGCTAGAAATTTTCAAGCTGCTTATATTTCTACTTAGGATTCCTAAAACCTCTCATTTCATTTCAAGATTATAAGTTCCATTGATAGAAACCTTATAAATATCACATGAAGAAGTTGAGCGTTACCTTTAGGCCAAAGCAATTTACTTTTTAAAAATCTGATTAATTTCAACACAATCAGCCAGGATGTCAGAAGATCTCAGTGCCTCTGATAAATGCTGACAGGTGAGGAAATTAAAATCAGGGATGGAAGCAATTAAATACTGGCAAATATTACTTTAATGAGACAACCAAGTCATTCATAAGCCATGGAATATGTTGTATTCTTGATAGGTATCTTAGCATGGCAGGTGAGAGAGTGCATTTAAAAATGTTCTTCCTACGGGATTTGATGATGGTGGTGGAGGACATTCCACGTTTGTCATCTAATGCCTTTGCCCTAATCTAACATTTCAACTGCTTTTGGGAACAGACTTGCTAATAATCATGTTTAAGATAATGACATTGTTTAATTTAAACAAATCTTAGGAAAGGTAATCCTCTCACCACTACTTCCACCACCACACAAAACTTACCAAAGGGCACAAAGTGTAGACAAAATAATTCCTAGCCTTTTCACAGTGGTTTAGGGACAACCATCCTCAAGACCTGTGAAAAGAGAAACACAAAAGTGTATATTTCATAGAACTTCTAATTCAAAAGATTTGGGAATTGTAGTGCTAACAGCAGAACCCAGGTCCTCAGTGCTCATGTGGGTGTTCTTTTCAAGATAACACCCCCTGTTCAGAAAGAACATCTGGGATCACAGGGCTAAAGAGTTACCCATTTATGGCCTTAGTGGGAGTTATATTGCCCATTTGTACTGTTGCACTTGTAAAGTATCAAGTATTAAGAGACATCTTTACATTGGTCCTAGCATTTCTGATGCCAGTGAGTTGGAATTTTTGTTCATCATGTTAGAATCATCATCTAGATGATTGCATAAAAATTGTCCTCAGGATGCTGGCCCGGTGGCATGGCGGTTAAGTTCACATGTTCCACTTTGGCAGCCCAGGGTTCTCTGGTTCAGATCCTGAGTGTGGATCTACACACCACCTGTCAAGCCACGCTGTGGCAGGCATTCCACATATAAAGTAGAGGAAGATGGGCATGCATATTAGCCCAGGGCCAGTCTTCCTCAGCAAAAAGAGGAGTACTGGCGGCAGATGTTAGCTCAGGGCTAATCTTCCTCAAAAGAAAAAAAAATTGTCCTAGGGTACAGCCGTTGATTCAAAAGATACCATGGTTTGTGAAAAACCTGTCAAAACAGGTCTCTCTGCTCTCTTCATTTCTCATGTCCTTCCAGTTTTCTTTGCTTTTTTTCCTTACTCCCTATCATTTTTCTTCCCCCTCCTCTTTTTTCTTAACTTTATTTATTCCCTCCTGTTTTTCCCAAAATTCGGTAGAAATTATCAATTATTCTGTCCTAATCCCAAGTAGGTTTGGTGAGTCTTGCTTTTGCATAGATTCTAATTAATAGGTTGAGGTTTTATAAGTTAGAGGTTGATTATGTAGGTTTCTTTATTTTTGGTTGAAATTGCTTCTGGAGATGAGAACATTTTTCTTGGGAGAGGATGGCTGGTTTGACAAAGGATGCAGACCAGCCAGGTTCTGGGTCAGCAGTCATAATACACAGAGGCAGCCAAGGATACCTGGCATCCTTACCAAGATGCTAGAGTGGGATTTGTCAGTTGTCCCAGATGTCTTAATAGGTCCAGTGGAGAACTCCATTCCATTAGGAAATACGAATTACTGAGGACACATGGCACTCAAACCATGTGAAGAGGGCTTGTGAACTTCCTAGCTAGAAGGCTTCAGCTTTTCTCCTGCATAACGTGAGACTTATTGATGAAGGCCCCTTCACAAAAATTCAGCGGTGCCGACTTCTGTTGTTTCTGTGGCTTGTGTTTCGATAGCTTGCCCAAGGATGTTGCATCTCTGAAACTTCACTGGGGAGAGCTGAGAAAGTGTTGATGGTAAACCTGCATCGAGCACTCCTTCTGCCTCAGTGTAGTAATGTGTCACCTTCTGGTTAGACCACAGATGTGAAGTCTTCTCTTTCTCCTTTCACTTGCTAGTGAAGCGAGACTTGATATTAAATGTGCTTTGGTGCCTTGACAATTGACTTTATATGATTTATGCTCATTTTCCCTTACCCTCCACATAGAGTGCTCCCAAATGGGAGGCTGCATATGAGTACGAGGGTCCTTACTGATTTTGGTATCCAGATAAAAGGTTGAATTTTTATCTGCTCCATATTAACTGTGTGATCTTGGAAGTTTGGTTTCATTATTGGTAAAATTGGGGTAATAAGGTTTCATTGGGGTTATAATGAGTATAATTTAAAATATGATGGTCATGAAATAGTTTTCAAACTATAACATATAATGTTAAGAGATGATTCATGATTTGATTTTGATGGCATGTGACAAGAATTTCTTGTAGGGTATCCTATGAACTGCACTCTTTTCTTAATCGGATTTGAGTCCTATGTGAAAATGGTGTATTATAATAAAACTTTCAGGAGTTCTTAGACTTCTTCATCAATCTAGCCATTGTATTGAAACTAATTCCCTTGTTCTTGCAGTTCCGTTGGAAGCTCCATCTCTCGGATCCTAAGGCACCATATGGGCACAAACTTTCAAGTAGCATGTGACACACCTGCAGTTCTTTCACCCAAAGCAGGATCTCTTGCTTTTGGGGGTTGAGGGGACACTGGATTTTTAAATTTTGCGGCTTTGTCTTTTGGAACAAAAGTTCTTTGTGTTGTTTGTTTAGGTGAGGCCATATGAGATTGACATACATAAATGTTGTGGTATTTTAAAACGAAGGGCATGAATCCAAGAGATGGCAATAAAAAGAAAAGCCATACTTGATGCTTATAACATCATTCTTTGATCATATAAACGTGGCTTAGAAAGAAATGGTATTGTTTTGTATACCACTGCTGTCCATATCTGTGGATATGAAATAATGGAGAAAAATCTTCCAAAGTTTAACTGAGCTTTGGCTAGGAACTAAGTGTCATAATCCTCATTTACACATAAGGAAATTGACAGTCAGAGAGTTTAAGTAACTTGCCTAAGGCCATTGGTAAGAGGAAGACAAGTCTGACTGGCTCTAAATCCCATATGTTTTTCCTACTTCCTCACATCAGTCAAATAGCTGGTTTTATTTTATTATTCCCTCCTCTACTAAGCCTAGTGGATCAGTGAGTTGTTTGTCTTTGTATTTTCCTAACCCTGATATCCTATGAGGGGCTGAGATACAAAGGAAAGACCAGTGGACCAACAGGCAGAGCCCAGAGGGTCCAAACGCACACCCTGCCATGTACTGTACTGTGTAGTCTTGGGCAAGTTATCTGCCTTTTCTGAACTTCAGTTTCCACATCTGTAAAATGAAGACAATGATGCGGTATTTGTGAAGTTAATCATGAGAGAGATGTTAGTTCCCGTCCTGTCCTCCCTGCCCCTCTGCCAGCTTCTGTTTCCTCACCTATGAAGTGAGCAGAATAATCTCTTCCTGCTTCTCCACCAGGTTGTTGTGGGGTGAATTGAGATAATGAATGTGAAAATATTTTTCAAAACAAGAAACTGCTATATAGACATGAGTTTATGATGATGATTGAATAAATATAGCTTAGTACCTAAGAGTAACTTTTACCTATTTCATTTACAGATCTTGCACTGCAGTTGCCTGAACCTTGTGTCTACTGACCATTCTAAGAGCTAGCTATCTGAGGTAAGAGAGGATTGGCACCTTCATATTTATGAAATGCTAATAGCCATCTTAGCCAATAATGATTGTTTGCTTTTACTCCCAACAGAAGAAATACAAAGATATTTCATGAGCACCAAAACCTGAAAAATGGCTGAGACAGAGAACTGCCCTCCTTTTATGTCTTCTTGGTTTAATTTCCCCTTTCACTTCTTAGCACTTAATGTTTGATACCAAAAACACAAAAATCTGGGTGACACAAAAGATTCAGATTTAACGAGTCTTTAAGGGTTCATAATGTGCATGTACTAGGATGTTCTTGTCCATTGCCTTCCTGTATTTCCAGCTAGTATGTGGCAGGAGGGCTTTCTCTCCAGCTTTCTGGCCCTTGGTTGAGTGCATTTTTCACCGCACTATGCTGCCAGTGTTACCTGGCTCTGAAGGGGTAAACTTTACTAGTTGCATCCATCGCTGTCTCTTAGCTGCCCCCCAAAATCTCAAAAAGACGTAATCCAAGGCTGAACAGCAACAAAAAATCCTGAGAATAGAGAAAATGAGTTAGACTTTTTTGAAACCCAGGACTGTATCTGCATGCTACTCTCCTGGGGCACCAGTGTGAAGGAGATAGATCTTTGGCAGAAGAATGCATTCTTTTTGAGTTTGTCAAGAAAACAGAGGTAAATAAAAAAAATTTAAAGTATGATAGTTGTAAAATGTGCAAAATGTGAGTTTTCTCCTATAGCTCACCAGCTGATATTTGCACTTCCCACTTAGCTTTGCTGTGCTCAGTGTCATCTTTTAGAAGACTTAGCAAAGAGTAGTGAAGTAGCCCATATGGTGTCTTGACTACAGGCCCTGTAGAATAGCAACTTTGTGAAAGATTTGATGTCAGCATTGAAAGTACTGTAAACATTTGTTCTTACTGAGTATTTTCATAATTCCTTTGGTAAGTTATTTCCATGATCTTGAACTATAAACATGACTTTAGTTATACAGACCTCTGAAAGAATTGAAATTTGTTGGTACTGCCCCATATTTGTAGGAGTTAGCAATTTTAGAATTAAGTAGAGATTATGGTCTTCCATTAATTTGGTTTTCAAAGCTCATACTCACCATACACATGGAATAAGAACACGTCATGTGCAAACAAGGTGGGTGAAGTATAGACTGTGAAACCCATCTATAACTGGATCAGACATAGCAACCAGTTGTGTGTTGTTGGATTTTATTCTCATTCCTACAAAAGATAGGATTATTCAAAAAAGTAGTGACCAAAAATACAGGAATGGCTCCTGCTCATCATTTTCTAGTCCATAAAATGCCCCTGCAAGAACTTCTTTCTCATATATTTCATGTATTTTTGTGGATAAATATATCAGAAGAGAATGTACTGTAGATGTGTAGTATCATAGTTTTTGATAGCTCTGCTAGGCAGAGATCTAACTTATTCATTTAGAAACTGCAGTTGTTAACTTTTCTCTAAATGATGATTGTCTTTTTCTTTTTTTTTGTAAGATTGCCGCCTGAGCTAACAGCTGTTGCCAATCTTTTTTCTTCTTCTTCTTCTCCTCCCCAAAGTCCCCCAGTACATAGTTGTATATTATAGTTGTAGGTTCTTCTGGTTGTGCTCTGTGGGACACCGCCTCAGCATGGCCTGATGAGCGGTGCGAGGTCCGCACCCAGGATCCGAACCGGCAAAACCCTGGGTCACCAAAGCAGAGCGCACGAACTTAACCACTCGGCCATGGGGCCGGCCCCATAATTGTTAAATATGAATAGAATAAGCTTTGAAAAGTGGTTAACTATGCCCCTCTTCCCTGCTGGAACCCATCTTGAAACTACAAAGAGGAGTTTAAGCGAGCCTTGAAAAGTTATGAAAAATTGTTCTCGGGAAAGAGGTATTTCATCTATTTCTATCTATCTATCTATCTATCTATCTATCTATCTATCATCTATCTATCTATCCATCCTCTATATTTTGGAGGTGGGGGCTGATGGGGTGGGAAGGATAAAAACTTCTCGAATAACCTTTGGAAGGTGGAAGAGTAAATATTCTGGGGTCATGCTGTAGAAATTTAAAATAATCTTGTAGTCATCATTAGTATCAGTGGCAGAAATGAAGAAAGAATAACAGTTTTAATAAATAATTGGAGTTGACAGTAGATATGTCAACAGGTACCCCTTTAATGAGTATAATCATTGTTTTTCTCTTCTTTCAATGTTGATCCACTGACTGTGGTGTGTTCCCTGTCCCGTTTCCAAACCAAATCTATTTAAAGCTGCACTTCATGGAATCTGAAATGGTATACCCTGTTTACTATTTAGAGTTGATACCCAATGTTCTTTAATAGGCAAGATCTGTACTTGAACAAGAACAGGCTTCTGACCTCCTGCAGACTGTTGATTATCTGTTTTCCACAGGGTGATTCATTAGCAAGCCTGAATAATACCCAACTACTTCCCATGGACATGTCTATATTGCTAGAGTGAATGGTTTATTAGAATTTGATGGAAACAGCCCTAGACTGCCTTAAATCAAATTAATAAGTTATTGTTTTTTGAGGTGGAGGTGGAGGCAGTAGTTATAAATGGAATTATTTTCTTAGTTACCTGGGTAGAATCCCATTGTTTTGGGGAGTGAAGCAGTTTGTTTTATGTTATGTGAACCAGAAGTCACAAGAATCTAATTCTAATTCCAGCTCTGGCTGAGTCACCTTGGGCAAGTCACTTTCCTTCTCCAGGCTCCATGTCAGCATCTAACAACAGGTGGAGTCCGACCAGTTGATTATAGCATTACTTTGAGTCAAATGTCTTATTAGCTGTGATTTTATTTCATATCTGGTCCTTTCTCCCTCCCATACTGCCACTTTTCCAGAGTCATAGGAAAGTCCTATGACTCTTCTACAGAACCAGGGTGGGAAAATGGTTATTCTTTTATTTAGGCTCTGATTCTTTCACATACCAGAAAAGCAGTTGGAATTTGAATTGTATATATACTGTAGTTGGCCCATTTAGGCATTGGTCATCTCCTCCCTCCAGCAACGCTCAGTTTCTGATTAGAAAGGAAAAAAAAATCCACCTTCCCCCATGTTTCTCTACTCCGTCATCTGGGTCTCATTTTTAGGGGATCTGGTCAACTTATCCACTGGCAACATTGATGGGTTCCTGTTCTGTTGTTTGACCTTTTCAGGGTGAGTCATTGATCCGTAAGGAGAGGTCAGAATCTTAAAGTCAGAGGGGACTTTAAGAACCAATCTAACCAAATTCTTTCATTTCAGAGATGGAGATTTTGGGATCAGGGAAGGAATTTGCTTTCTCTATGGTATTAGAGGCATATCCTGATCTAGAATAATTTCTTCTGACTCCATAGTTGTATCTCTGTTTTAGGAGAGAAATTTCTTTCTATAAACTATTGTTTCTTTTCCCAATAGTTAAAGGACCATTGTCTTTCAAGCAAAACCAATCTCACTGTCAATGCGGTTGTGACATGCCCTTAAGACATACATGGATGCCAGCCTTCTTCGTTAATTCCATGGGGCAGTGGAATAGAGAATTCTGGCTGGCTTCTGCTATCTGTGCTTATTAGTAGACTGTGGATTCCCCTGCAGTCCTTCCTGTAAGAGATTACTTGACCCTGACATCACCACTGTTTCCTCCACCTGCCTCCTGCCCTTTTCTTATCCAGTGAATTATAGGAAACTAAGGATGAGTTCCTAGCTGCCTGTGTACTGCTCATAGTTGGGAACATTAATAAAGAGAAGACAGATGAAGGATTAATAAGCAAGAGGACAGGAGAGTAATAGCCAACACAGTGAAATGCAGTTCAAGGCCTGCAGTTTCCAGTCGCTGTGCTACACAAGATTAATAGCAGCGTCTCTTGCTCTTTCAGACTTCTTTCCTCATTCTTGTGGGACTGGGCTGGGATTGAGAAGCAGCTGGAATAATCTTTGCCAAAGCCAAACTCATGTTTTCATGAGATTTCCAGGTCCAGGAAAGAGAGTAGTAATTATGTATCAGTTAGAAGATAACTTAAAGGCCACTGAGTTTAAACCCTTATCTTGGACGTCATGATACTGAGGTACAAACTGTGGAAATCATTTTACTGAGTCTGAGGTTCACATCTTGGCTTTGTATAATTTGCTATGACTTTGGTGAAGGCATGACCCTTTCTGAACCCCAGTTTCTCCATCTATGACATGGGAAGAGGAGGAGGGGGGTAGAGGAGATGATGTCAGAGGTTCCACTGACCCTGATTTTCATGGGTCTCTGATTTGCCCAAGGTCCTACAGCAAGTGTGTAGCGAAGCCAAGTCTTGAATTCAGAGCCCTTTCTCTGGTTTGGAGTGCTCATTGTGGATAACTTCCACTATCTGTACTTTCTAAATAGCATGTTTGTATAGCTCAGCCTTGTTTTATTAAATAAACTTTTTTCTCTCTCAGTTGATAGATCCCTTTCTGTCAAGGGACTTGCCTAAGGCAGTAGTTCGTAATTTGTGTGTGTGTGTGTGTGTGTGTGTGTGTGTGTGTGTGTGTGTGTTTGTTGGGAGTAGAGGAGAGGATTATGGAATGTTTGGAAACTCAGATCAATCTATGAAGTAGTTAGAAAGTGCACGTCTGCATGGAACGTTGTCTACAATGTCAGGAGGTTTGTAGACCTTCTGAAGGCCATACATAGGTTCTAGGCTAAGCAAAAGTTGTTTTCAGCTTGGCAAGTCTGAGATGACATTTGGGTAACATACATTTCCTGTTGCTATTGGACTTTTCCCAGAGTTCACCAGTTGTTCTATTCTGAGTGTCAGACTCATTTACCAGTGTGACTCTGGACACTTATGTCTCAAACTGTTGAGTGATGTTTTAATATTGAAACTCTTATTCTGCTCGCTACATTCATTCATTCACTCACTCACTCACTGAAATGTACTTTTAACCCAGAAAATGCTGAATGCTATCCATTTTAATATATTATTTTGTTTAATCTCATACAATAGAAGATTGTTTTTTCACGTTCAGAAACTGAGCTCAGAGAGGTTGAGTAATATGCCCAAAGTCATACAGCTAGCAAATACTAAAGTTGGATTTAAATCCAGATCTGCCCCAAAATGTGTGAATTCCCTCAGCAATAACACTGAATATGAATAGGGACAATAAAACAATTCTGTAAACTGTACAAATCCCTGGTAGAAAATGCCCACTGGGCCCGAGGAGTGCAGCGAGTGTGTGCTATGGGAGTTCAGAGAGGGACAAGATCACATATCCTGTATCATTTATGTGATAAGGTCATTAATTAAATGCTTATTTGGTACCTTAAGGCAGAATAAGAAATGTTGGGCAGTTGTATAAAATGCATTATAAATAATTCCTATTTTTTCTTTTTTTCAAACTTCTAACAGGTTAGTGGTCTCAGTTTCTCCATTTTTGTAGGTCAGATGAGGAGGAGACACTGATTAAGGTCATCACACCCTGATCATACTGTGAGTTATCAACTGACTTGGAATTTCAATGCTTTGGGGAATCCCTTTGTTGTTTTCTCCCTGTTATAGTGAGCGTGGGATTTTTAAGAGAGAGACTTCTGACCGTGCACAGATCAGCGCAAATGCAGATGTGAGCAGCTGGGATTTGGATGGTGCCAAGATGTAATGACTGCCACATGTGCGGAGTTAGTGCTCAGCGCTTGGTGACCCGCTGTGACTCTACGTGGGAGCCATGAGAGGGAAAGCTGGTGTTAGAGATGGAAGAGGATTTGGAGATTGTCAGGGGCAACACATTTACCTTACAGATGGGGAAGCAGAGGCTCTGGGAAGTGGCGCGGCTTACCAAAATTCAGGCAGCGGGTTGATGGCAGAACAAGAACCAGCCTCTATACCAGCACTCTACAGTAGCATCTACTTATATTTTCCCTCTTCCATCCGCTTATCACACTTGACTGGTAGATGCATCTGGATCGGAAACCTGGTGCTACTAGCTGCGTGACTTTGGATCCATTGCTTGATTTCTTTGGGTCTCAGTTTTGTTGTCTGTAAAATGGAAGCCATACTCTCTTGACAGGACTGTTGTGTGGATAAGTGAAATACCATTGTGCTGTACAAACACACAGACATATTATTGTCAATATAATTAATAATCCTCATCATAACCTAATGAGACGGCCACACTTAACCCTGTTTTTACAGATTCTACTTCCTAACTTCGTCTTGATAGTTTTGAGGTCTTTGCTTCTCAAAGTTTGGTCTGAAGATCAGGAACATGAGCATCACCTGGGAGCTTGTTAGAAATGCAGACCTGAGGCCGCACTCCAGAACTCCTGGATCAGAATTTGCATTTTAATAAGATCCCTAGGTAGTTCTTTTGCTCATTAGAGTTTGAGAAGCATTGTTTTAGGCCCAAGACCGATTTCAAGGCTGTTGGCCATGGCCTGCTGACAATGACTGGCACACTGCCAGCATTCTGGGGCAGGCCTTACCCCTGCCTTGAGATAGCAGGAAGGAGCCCTGTGAGGTCCCTCCTGGGGAATAATGGAAGGCTGGGTTGAAGGAATCCAGCAGACTTTATCTTTTCAGCGCCCTTCGTTCCCTCAGAAGTACTATTCACCAGGGGTCCAACTGGGATTGGATCCCAAGGCTGCTGCTCCCAAAGTCCATGTTCTTTTTATTAAACCATGATGTCTCAGTCAAGAGGAATGCTGGGCTGTGTGTATGGTAACTCTTCGTTTCCCATAGTGCGAATATTTCCACACTGCCTGTTTTACTCTATTACTCAATTCCTAGAGGGGAAGAATTAAAAAAAAAAAAAAAAATTGAAAAAACTTGAGTTGAAAGCCAGGATCCTGCCGCTTAATCAGTTATTTTCGTTTTTTAATGAGGGAGACTATTGTGAAATAAGTAATTATTAATTACTCAAAACTAATGAAATATTTTAGTTTCCTTGCTAAAAAAGCATATGGAAGCTAAAAGAAAGCATATGGGTGTTTTTCGGGAAGCATATTGGTGAATGGACAAATTACAGTGGTGCCAATATGCCTTTGCTGTCTGGCTGGGGCCATCCCTGCGTGTGCTGGCATCTGAGTCCTTGTGTGTTTAAAGGGATTTTTTTAAATTCCCATCTGATGTGTGCCTTGAGTTGCCTCTGGAGTTACACAGCTCTGCCTCATAAATCTTTCTGCCATGCTTTCACTCCAGTATTACTGGTTGAGTGTTACTTCCGTATAAAACCTTTGCTATAGATGGCTGCCATGCTTGTCCATTCTGAATGTCTGTCATCCTCTGCATTTGACTGAATGGGCCTGCCCAGCTGATGGTTAGGTATTGAGACTTTGTCCATCTGACAGTTTACCGCCGTGGTCATATCTGTATCCTTTTTGACTGCAGAACTGGACCTGCTTGCTCCACTGGGGACTATATGTGAGAACCTGGGTCCGCCGTTGAATCTCTGCACTGCAGATTTCTTCCTCATAAACCTGGAATGATAATACTAGCGCTCCTCAGCTCATAGGCATGGCTGTTTACCCAACTTGTAGTCCATGCCCTTTGCTTCTTGTCTCCTTTCCTTTATGTCTCTTCCCTCTTGCCACATATTTAGTCAGCCTGGTAAATAGTTTGATGGATTTGGAGGTGGTTGAAACAATTCTGGCTGTCCTGGGGATTGCACGCATTTAGGCTTGTCATGATCAGAGGCAGTATGAGATGTTTGAGAAGGTACATGGATGAGTGTCAGAAAACCGAGGTTCAAACCAAGCTGACTTAATAAGCATTAACTTAGCAACTACCATGCAAGGTTGCTTGCTAGGAAGTTGAAGGAGGCTGCTGGCAGGTGTGTAGAGGTGAGTTTGGTTCAAAGCCAGCCAAGAGTCAGTGTGCTGTGTAGGCTCAGGAATTATACTTTGTGAGTGAGAGAATTTGGGGAACACTTTCTACCTGGAGATTTCTTATAGAACCAGGTACTGGAGTAAGCTTTGAAAGATGATTAAATGGAATTTGATGGGATATTACAGGGAGTTGAGTGGAAATCTCTGGCCGGCAAGAATCAGCTTGAGGCAAGACCCAGAAGCAGGTGAATGCTAACCATGTCCAGAGAACTGAGCATAGATGACAGAAATGTATAGCAGAGAGAAATCACTTCTTGTTTGGTGGGCCTTAGTCTCCTCAGCTGTAAAACATGAGTTCGGGACAAGATGGTTCTCAAGAAGCCTCGACAACTCCGACTGGAATTCTATAAGATCTCCTATTCCACAGGCAGATAAGCCACTTAGCTAAAATCTGGCAGCTGAGCGTGGCAATAGAGCAGGGCCCAGAACCCAGGTGTCTTGTCCCTGTCTCGGTGCTCTTGCTCCCACCCAGAGTATTCATGATGATTGATGGGTGGGTAGGGGGACCATTGTCCTTCTAGCTTTTAATGGATGAAGCATAGAATGTTAAAATGATCTAAAACATGAAACAAATAAGATATTTAATATCTTAGATACTGATGATCCTTCCGCTGGAGAGGACCAGCTCTTAAATGTCACCTCCCTCCATTTTGCCTTTGTGGGCCTTGCCTCCCTGTCTGAAGGACCGACACATATCCCTCCTCCTAGGGAAGACTTCCCCTCTCACCCCTTGGCTCTGAAGTATAGTCTTAGCATGGGACTTTGTTTTAGAATTAAACTTTATTTTGGATTGCCATCTTTTCATGTTTCCTCACACGGTCCTCTTCCCCGGCCCCCGCCTCTTCCTGTGCGTGCCTGCGCGCATGTGCGCGCACACACACAGACACACACATACACACACACACGCACACATTATAAGGTTTCTGAATCTAAAGACTACTTTCTGTTTCTCTGAATTCCATTTCGCTCCTGGCACAGTGCCCTAGATATTATACTCAATAAAGAAGCTCATAACTATGTTCTTCAACAGTTTTCCCCTCTGCTTATTGCTTGTTTCTAAGATGGATATGAGACTTATAGGCTTATAGAATTTCAGAACTGCGAAGAAAGTTAAATACTCTCTGTCTAGTTGAACCCCCTCCTAAGGGAGAAATGAGTTACCCTAGTTTACCTGATCCGCTAGCGGCAGGTCTGAGAATGGCGCCCCCATGTGACCAAGCGGTAGAGGGATGGTTGGGCCCTCAGCTCCTGCCTACCACTCAGCAGGCATTGGTTGGGTTCCTCCCTCCTTTGAAGACCATTGGTGATAAAGGTGGTACACATGGTGCTGCTGCTTATGAAACAGATGGAAACAGACATTTCTTCAGTATCTACTATGTGACAGGCCCTGTGACAGGTGCCTTCACATAGTTTAGCTTGGTCAATTGTCATAAACTAAAATTCCCACTCCTACATGTGGGAGACAGGTTGTGAACAAGACGTTTAGCAAAAGCCACTTCCTCTAAGCTCACCGCAGTGGATAGGTGCTTCCCTCCCAGAGCATGGGCACAGTGCTCTGCAGAGTGGCATGCGTGACTGCTCCAAAGGGAACGGACTGTGGAGACAAGTGAACTTAAGCAAGCTGGTGTTCGAAACTGAAGTTGGAGGACCTGTGTTCATCTGAATATAAGAGAGGACTCAGCTGTCGCATTCTCTCCTCCACACGTACATCTCTGAATCTTTGGAGAGCTGGGACTTGAGTGCCTTGCACTTGAGTGTTAGTAGTGTGGGCTTGTACTTGCTCTTATTACATCTTACTGCCTCTTCTCCCCTGGCCTCCAACCCTACTGAGTATATTTCTTTCCCTCCTATTCATTTTTCTTCTCCCCCTCCCTTTTTCTCCTGAGTTAACCCTGGGTGGCCTAAGGTCCTGAAGGCTCTCCAATGGCAGAGTCCTCTGTACTGGACGGTGAAAATGCTGGCAGGGAAGACGATACACAAATCTGTTAAATACACTGTAAAAATAGCTTATGATCTATGGGACTTGGTATTAAGCAAGATGATATTAACGAGGTTTGAGTGCTGTTCTGAAATGTGGCAGCTGCACACGCATATTGGCTGCTTTTCCTCCCTACCTCTGGCAGCTTGCAAGCGGTGTTGCCATGACACTCCTTGGGCTCTGTTTAGACCGGCTATTTTCTGAAAGATTCCCTGACCTTCCCCATAATAGAAACCGTTGATGTGGTCATGTCAATGCTGCTTCAGGAGCTATGTGACTGGTGAGCCCCCAGTCGTCACTTGCAAGCTGTTGGGGACTGTAGGTCAGAACAGACATGGAATGTTTAGGAGCAAGAAATGCTTTTACGTGTCCTCAGCTCTCCTTTGATGGTGAGGATACTGGAGCCCTTTGAGTGGAAGTGACTTGCTCAAGGTCACAGAGTGAAGTTGCGACAAGGCTGGGACAAGAATGCAGGTCTCCTGATTCCCATCCTGTGACGTTCCAATTGTGCCACACTTATCCCTACCCAAGGGCCCTTTTCAGCCCAGAAGGCTGTGGATGGAGATGAGTCGGGCCCAGGGGCATTACTCTCCCTAGGAATGGGCAGAGGAGCTAAAGAGAAAGGAGGTGCTCAGTGCAGAGGAAGGAATGAGGAAATGAGGGGGGGTAATGAATAGTGCGGGGGTGATAGATGCCCAGAGTAAATGCCCGAGGTGCCGCTCAGTAATGCCCATCCATAGAGATGCTTTCCAATTGTATTCCCCAGACTGGTTCATTGAGAAGTAGGTGCTTAAAGGTGCAGGGGAAAAATCATGTCATGTTCTCTATTGCTCTGAACACTTTTCTGACCTCGTGTCGGACCTCACAGAAAACTACCATAAGAGCTATTGTCAGCACCAACCTTTCTTTTGTACTTTATTGTGTAAAGTTAAGTATCCTTCAGATAGTTCATATGTGAAACAGTGTGTCTTCCATAAGGTACAGGGTTCTAGGGAACAGAAATCATGACTTAGATGGACCTCCCAGCCACCCACCCTGCCCCAGCCCCTTGCCAGCCTTTCAGTCATGGCACCTGGCATAGAACTAAATCTTGTGTGATAAGCATCCAGTAAATTTTTTTTCTGTTTTGTTTCTTTTGGTGAGGAAGACTGGCCCCGAGCTAACATCTGTACCAACCTTCCCCTATTTTGTATTTGGGATGCTACCACAACGTGGCCTGATGAGCAGTGTGTAGGTCTGCTCCTGGAGTCCAAACCCATGAACCCCAGGCCACTGAAATGGAGCCTGTAAACTTAACCACTACGCCACTGGGCTGGGCCCTGGTAAATTTTTGTCGAGTTGAATTTAGTTAAATTCTGATGATTTTGTAAAATATTTTTAATTGATGGAGAAAGTTGGCAAATTATAATTTCGGGGAATAGTGTTCTCACCAATTTGGATTCCCGTAAGACTTCTTGTATACTCTTAGTTTTTGTAAAACCTAGTATGTTGCCCAATATTATCCTCATTTTATGATGAAGAAGTGAAAGTCAAGTGACCTGCTCAAACTCACTTCAGGTGATAAATGGTGGAGATTTGATTTACATCCACATCTTCTGCCTGCAAATGTTATAATGTTAGTTTAAGTCTTCCCTGGTACTTACGGAGGGGGCATGGTTCCATAGGCAGTCATGCAGCCTACTATTGAGGAGTCTCCACCGTCTTTAGGTTGTACGCTAACCCTTAAGAGTTTGGGAAAATAGTTCTGAGGTCATGTTCAAACGGTGGTTTATTATAATGCCTTGGATAACACTTTAGCTGCTGTTATTTTTTTTTTTCCCAGTAAGCCAAGGGAAAAATAGTCCATTTCTATATTTTTTCATTTGCTTAGTTTGAAATAAATCTCGAAATAGTGTATAAGACTCTTTTAACTTTTAATAAATTTGGATACATCCAGAATATGGGGAAAAAAGGCCTTCTGCCCTAAATGGATTGACTAATTTAGCTAAGAACAAAATTAGACCACTTCTTTTGGTTTTTACAAAAGAAGGATGCAAGAATTTTTGAATGCTGCACCTAAAGCCTAGATTTTGGTTGACATTGATGTTTTGTAGATTTTCTCAATATTTGATTTCTTAGTTGATATCCATTATGCTTTTCTAACTATTCTAAGATTTGGATGAGTTTGATTGGTAATATTCTGCATTCTTTCTGAAAAAGCATAAATGTGGAACAGTCTTCTTTTTTTGTGTATATGCTCAGGAAGAACACCGTTGCCTAATTTAAATTTCAGAACAGAGGCAAAGCTGATTTGTAGTGAGTATAATATCTTGGTATATATAGATCTCATGTTTTTTTTTTGTATCTGACTTTCCAGGTGTTTAAGAAGGAGGATGAGTTGAATAATAATGGCATAATGTCCACAGAGAAAGTTGAATACCTAAGACAAATATGCTTGTGTGTCTATTTTTGAATTTTGTGTGTGTATGTACTTTGAAATTACATAATAACTTTGGAATTACCAAAGAAAAAATTGGTATTGAACTATGGATGTTCAAGGGGAATGAATGTTTTATCTTTTGTTTTAGAGTTGTAGGTAAAGTGAATAGTTAGAAAATTGTATTGTTTGGTGTTAGATGGAAATCAAACACTATCTTTATATTATCTTTTCTTTTTTTCTTTTGTGAGGAAGATTCACCTTGAGCTAACATCCGTTGCCAATCCTCCTCTTCTTTTGCTTGAGGGAGATTAACCCTGAGCTAACATCTGTGCCAGCCTTCCTTTACTTTGTATGTGGGATGCCTCCAGAGCATGGCTGATGAGTCGGGTAGGCCCACACCTGGGATCCGAACCTGTGAACCCTGGCTGCAGAAGCAGAGGGCGTAGAACTTTAACTGCTAGGCCATGGGGCTGGCCCGCTTTATATTATCTTTGAGAAGAAAGTTTGCCTTGGGAATCTGAGTGTTCTTCCAAGCTTTCTAAATTTCTTCAGTCCCCAGTGATGCTCATGCTTTAATTGAATTGCATCGGTTTACTCTGAACAGTGGCTTAGGGAACATGTTATTTACTATAAACAGTGCACATATACACAAATAAAGACAAGAAAAAAAGAAAAATTAAAAAAAAAGCAGCACTTTGCACCTTTCTTCCATGTTTGAAGCAGTCTGCATTACTTTAACACTGCATGTGTATGTGTCTGTCTCTCCAGAAAACAGATTGTGGATTGGGAGCCCACTGAAGACAAGAGAAGTGTTTATGTACATTTGTGACAATGATTTTGTGAACTCAGGTGCAGAGAATTAAAACTTTTATAACATCCTTTGCTTGGAGTTGGTAGGCTTATTCAGACTCTCTTTAGAAGTCATCCTATTACTTTTGAAATCCCTCTGCTTCTTAGACTTTCTGTGGAAGGAAGAAATATTGTCCATCTGCCTACTTGCAAGAGAAATGGGTAGTTGAAGAGTGCAATAGTCTGTTTACACACTGGCCCAAACTGTCATTATAAGAAAAGGTTTCGTATATTCTAAAATGTCAGAGAGCTAGGAAAAATATACACATCTAATATATAGAGTGCATATACATATATATATATATGATCTGTTCCTTGTCACAATATTTAAACCAACGCGCTATTTACAGTAATGAATCAAAATGTCAGTTTTAAAAATATGAAGTGTCAAAGTGTTCCCACGTTGCGGGAAAGTTTGATGTGACAGTTTGTTAATCATATGACTATTATATCAAATGTGTCTCACAATGTGTTTTGCTCAGTGCTCTTTCTTGTAGGCTCCTCACACTTTTTTAGTGAATTCCTGGTTCAAGTTACTAACCCGAGGAGCACATTTCGGTTACGTGTCTCCCACACCTCACACAAACGCTGCTATGTTTGCTGTACTGAAAACTGAATGGATTTAACATCATTTGAGAGTGGTTTGATTTTGTGTCTGACATATTTATGTATAGTAGCTAGAAAAAAAAAATTCCCTACTATAATTTTGTTGTTTTCACTGCAGAACCATCACATGAAACTTTAACTTATAGAATGAATATTTTGTGTTTCTCTAAGTTGGGTTTCCCAAGGGATAATTTACATATTCTTATTTGCTATTGTCCACTCTTTGACCTTGGGCACATTTTTGAGTTTTGCTTGGCACATTGATTACACCAACTTCTTCATCCTACTAAAAGGGCAGAATCATAGGACATAAATATTATATATTTGGAAAAAGGCGACATGGTTTCTTTCAGGAGAATTTATGGCTATGCTACTTACTAGTTCTGTATATAAACGGACCACACTTAATCTCTGGGCTTCAGTTTCCTCTGAGGAATTGTTAAGGTTGAAATTAGGTTCCATCAGTGAATTTTTACACTTATGCTCTAAGGAGCCCCAGAGTTCTGGGTAGATGTACAGCCTCGGATGATGAGGTGTGGAACAAGTGGTGAGGATTCTAGGTCCTTCTATCCAAGTGGCTCCATTCTTAGATTTGGTTTAAATTTTGTATGCTATTTTATTTAAATAAAAGGTTCTACTGCTTAAATGACCAACTTGCCTACCTGTTGGCAACCATTCTACTAGATGATCTAGGTTCAGTGTTCTCTGACCCTCTGGCTCATTTCCTGAGAGTTTTCGGTGGGCAACCATGCCAACAGATCTTGGCTAATCGGGCCTCATCTTCTGCCTGTGCATCCATGAGTCCTCCATGGAAGTCCTTCCGGTGGCAAAGGATTCTCCATACTGAGATCTGAGGGAAGGGCCACTAACTGAGGTCACATCTATGTCTGATTTTGATTGTTGCATCTTTCGAGTCTTAATAAACTTACTTTCCAATTTAGCCAATTTTTCAGGTCAGCAAAGACCATTATTTAGAACAAGTACAGACAGAGAAAGGTATAGAAGCTTTGGCAGGTATTTCATCTGCTTCTGGTCAAGGATATGAATGTTACTGCTCAGGTTAGAAAGTTTTAGCCAGTTTAGGGAGGTGGGTGGGCACTCACAGCTTGAAACTTTAATTCATCCATCACTTTCTCTTTCCCTCCATCCCATACACTTGCAACCGCCACCACCTCGATCCACTGTGCAGGCCATATCCCCATATATAATCCCCAGAATGGTGGGATAGGCAAATAAAAAGTTGTGAATTACAGGGGCTGGCCCGGTGGCGCAGCAGTTAAGTGTGCACATTCCGCTTTGGCGGCCCGGGTTTCACCCGTTCAGATCCCGGGTGTGGACATGGCACCTCTTGGCACGCCATGCTGTGGTAGGCGTCCCACACATAAAGTAGAGGAAGATGGGCATGGATGTTAGCTCAGGGCCAGTCTTCCTCAGCAAAAAGAGGAGGGCTGGTGGCAGATGTTAGCTCAGGGCTAATCTTCCTCAAATAAAAAAAAATTAACAAAAAAGTTGTGAATTACAAATCAAGGCAGAGACTGTAAGAATGACAAATGATCAACGGACATGAATTAGTAACACTACGGAAAAGCCTTTAAGTGTGAATGTAATGAAATCAAATTGGAGAAAATATTTCTCATAGATGAAAAACATGTCCTAATGATGGGAGAGAGGATGAAGGTCTATTTTGCTAGATGCAGAAGCATCATTTTCAAAAAATGTTCCTCAGGAGTCAAATTATGGGATTAGTTTGATTTAACTCTTTTAATAGCTGAAATCCTGAAGGGAGAGATTGGTCAAGTCTACAGTTTTGTACATGACACTTTCTTCTAGTGAAATGCCCTCTGGTAACAAATCTCATAAAAACACTGTGAGCCAGAACCAGCAGCTGAGCATCAAGACAGAATGTTCTTTTATTGAGTCACCTATCAGCAACTGGGGATGCGCTTGGGTTCATTGGGGTGGGGCACAGGGGGGATGACCCAAAATACATGTATAGGATAATTAGGAAAAACCCAGGAGTGATTTCTTGCTCATTCCCTGAAGAAACTGGTGAGATGAGGCAAAACGTTCTAAACAAATGCTGAACTCTAGAAAATATAGTTTTAAATCAAACAAGAAGCATCACGAATAGTTTAGTCAAAGTAGAGTGTTCGAATGGATTGTTGGGATGGAGGGGTTGAGATGAGGGCAAACCAAAACAAAAAACAATATTTTCTATCTAGTCTGTTTAGTTCTTTTACTTCTGCATTGACTCCCTTCTGCCTCCTTTTCCTCTTTGTTAGAGTGTACATTTCTTGGTTGCCTAGAGTCACACCTGGGTCGTCAATGAGCTCAATAAATATTTACTGAATGGATGAGCGATACTGAAAGATAGCGTTGTTGAGGAAAGAAACATGATATAAATCTGGAAAATTGTGACCTGACCACTTCTAAACTCTCTGGGACTTTTGCTAAATGCTTTTTGAGTTAGGCATTATTCTGAGCACTTTGTATCATTAACTCACTTAATCCTCACAGCCAGCCTCTGAGGAAGGTACTGTTGTTCCCACCATTTCACAGATGAAAAATTGAGAACCAGAGAAGTTACACAACTTGCTCGAGGTCACATAGTTCATAAAAGATAAAGCCAGGACTTGAACTCAGGTAGCCTGGCTCCATCAGCTGCTCTCAACCACTAAGCTACATTGTTCTCCATACTATGAATATAATTATACCTGCCAGTTCTGCCTCCCAGCATGTTAGGGGCATAAGACAAGATGATAGGTGTGAAAGTATTAGGGAAGGAGGTGAACTTACTGGTGAGGGTGACCCAGCACACAAAGTATCATTTAAAGTAGAAAGTTGGAACTTGCAGACAAAGTTCTGAGAAGAGAAAAGAATGATCACTTTTAATTAGGGTGGAGGGCAGGGTGTCAAGAAGTCTTCATGGGAGAAATGACATTGGGTTGGTCTTGAATGAGTGGGAGTTTTGTAAAGGAAGATGCTTTCTAAGTGAAGGGAATGAATGATGAAATAGAGGTACCGGTATGAAGGGTGGTGAAAAAAAAGGTGTTAGTTCATCGAATACTGATTAGTTTAGCAGATCCTTTCCAAAACAGTGTGCAGTGAGGAGGGGGGAACGGAAGGGGCTTGTGGAGGAAGAGGAGGAAACAGTCAGTAGGTCCTGAATGAGAAGATGAAAAAGCACAACAAAAAAACTTCGCCATCTTCACAGTCTTTCTGGGAGTTGATGATAGGCAAATAGATGATCCCCGCCTTAACCTGTATCATGCTTTAACTCATCATTTTGTCATGCATGGTCCATGAATACTAGTCCAAGGAGATACAACTCTCAAAAGAGTGGTCATGTAAGTCTGAAAAATGTTGCATACTCTGGCGCCCTCTTAGGTATTGACATTGTACATTAGCATACTAAATCTCTTAGGAAGTCCTGTGGGCTTCAACAGTCAGCTTGCTTTTGCTTGACTCTGAAACTTTGTTTTTTCCTTCGGGCAACACTACTTAATATCCCCTGGACTACTCAGGAATCTTCCTCCAGCCAGCCAGTCGGACTGATTTGTGTCTACTTTCCAATAGACCATCGAAGAGTAGAACTAGATCATTCTCAGGGCAGCCAAAAGTCCCATTCTGAAAGAAGAAGTTAGACCGAGCACTTTTGCCTGTAGAACTTGTTATGTGTCATTTAGAAAGAAAGCTGTGCTCAAGATAAACTTGAGAACCTGCAGCCCCTCTGAAAAAGTAAGAGTGAGAAGCAGGAAGTGAAGGAGCCTCCGGTCTTGAAATGGAATGTGCCTGAGAACCAGTTACCAACCACAGGAACTCCCCTAGCAGCCTGCCCTGTGAACATTTTATGAGAAAACATCCTTAAAGTCAGTCGCTTACCGGCTAGCCCCAGAGAGGTTCAAAGCCTGTATCATTCTTTCACCCTGCATTGGCCTGGATGGGAAAGAAAGGCAGTGGCTGTATTGAGTGTCTGCTCCAGGCTGGACACTATGCTAGGAGCTGTCATGTAAAATTACCTCGCTTAATCCCCTCAACAGTCTGATTGTTAATCTCTTGCTTTATAGGTGAGGATGCCGAATTCCAGCCTGCCTCATTGATGCTGAATAGAATATGTTTTACTTCTCAGAACTTTGCCACATTCCTTTCCTGGTGACCTCTTGTAACTCCAGGTTGTACAAGAGATTGTCCCCTGAAGAGCCTCACGTGACCTCTTGTCCTGAATTGCATGATGATGATGATCTTGTTCCCCATGTGGCCTCCAGTCCAGATCTTGTTCCTTGTGTCTGCGCACTTTCTTTTCTTAAGATTCAAAACTTTGAGTGACTCCAGGCTCCATG